>NC_141777.1:16507639-16822445 GCF_054643075.1 Acanthaster planci | reverse complement strand
TACAAGAACAAGTGATCTGTCTAGCAATGTCGCAGTCACTACGCGTGCGTTGCAGCAGTTGACACAACGTGCACGGCGCGGCGAAGTCTATTTTCCAGACTCAATTATTCATATACCTGTGATTTTCTGTATGATTTCTGTGATTTTCTGTTCGTCGTTAGAATTTTCAGGTCCAGGAAGCAAACTACCAATGCCAAAGTAAATCGCAGGACCATTCTGGAGTATTACAATATAATTTGCGTACGTGATTGGTTAAGTATGCGCACAGACGGCGAATGGGTCGTATACGTTAATGGTCCCACGTTAGGCCTTCTCTTTGTCAGAACCGTATCGAATATTGGGTCATTGGGGTCGATATTTTTGTATCTTATTTGAGCGGCCGTGGTAAGGTAACTTAAAATATTTTTTTATCGAATACTGTTAATCGAGTGCGACTACTTTGATGCTCGAGTACAAGTTTTGGATGTCAAGTTCCGAGTATTTTGTAGCCCGAGTACAAGAACTGTAGTTCGAGTACTTAGACATCCGAGTACAAGTATGAGTATGAGTACTCTGAAAACGGTACTCGAGTAATACTCGAGTACGAGTACCGAGTATGAGTACTACAACACTGCGATTTACGGTCAAGACTCCAGCGTGTAATATGTGGTGAGTGCATGGGAAGCTGTGCCCACATGCACAGGGCAATGTAAACAGTTGAATGCGTGCGGGCCATGACAGACAAATGAGTCATGCTATAAAAATTGGGGTCTAAAAGTGTACTTTTTGCAACGCTGTTGCATCTAATCTTTGCTACTTTTTTGAAGCTATACGACATTTTAGGGTTTGTATTTTCCCATATATATATATATATAAGAATGTATATTTCCCCCAAACCACCCTCATATTTTATCTCACAATTTGTCCATCCCCCCCATCTAAGTCTGAGTTCAAAATGGTTATTTCCCACCCCAAAACTTTATTGCTCCCAAAATTTCAAGTAAAACCTTAGAAACCAATAAAACAAGTAAACAAAGAAATGCACACAGACAAATATTTGCAGAGAACTTCTTTTTGTCTCATTTTTCTTCTTGTCATTTCTCTTATGTTTTCATTTCTCATTGAAATAGTTCAACTCATAAAAGTAGTAAAATAAATTTTCACTCTTTCAAATCAAAGAAAGGCAAAACTCATAAAAGGGCAAGAATTTCACTTCACTGAAACACATTTCCGACTGTGACCAAACTCCTAAAACCAGTACAAAGTTTTTTCCAACTTTTTCAAGGGATGAAAATACGACATCCTCAAGGCAGTACATTGCAGAAACTTTGTCCTTTTTTTGGGTCATTTTTTCAAGGGTTGAAAATATGACCCAATTAGTAAAGCCATTACAAGGAATTTTGTTACTCTTTCAAGGAATGAAAATATAACATGTCCTAAAACTTGTACGTTCAATAAACTTGTTATTTTGGTCATTTTTTCAAGGGATGAAACTATGACAACTCCTAAAACCACAAGTAAATGACATATTCTTTTACACTAGATAAATGGGGCTGCAAGTCATGAAAATAACAAAATAATGTCGCGGGTTCACCGTCAAGGTGGGCAAATTGAAGGGCAGTAGCACAGATCTATACTTCACACAGCTGGTTTAATTCCGGGAACGGATCCGAATGGTCCAAGGTCAGAACATGAACTCTCTATTTACAATCTAGCATGGCTATTTATACAGGTTGGGCTTGTTTTTACAGAGAATTAAGAACAAAACATTCCATCATAACATTTACTAATAACTCACATAAGGTAGAACAAAACAGCGTGCCGCGTAGCGAACATTAGTGTCTCACGCTCACCGCAAGAGGGCGCTAGCACTGTTTACATGTGGTTCTGATAGCGCATACGCAGCGGTAACTCAACTGTGCACGGTCAATGCACGCTGGAGACGCGACGTGATCGAAATAATAATCGCAGAGCGCGCTGTGACTATATAATACCAGAAATAACCAGTAATCATTAACTAATAATCGATCAACAGTTCATGTTGAGTAATTTCACAACAATAATAATGTCCATGAAAATGGAAAATAAATATTTAAGTGTCAATCAGTGGATGGTACGGTACTTCTTGAAGCAGGGGGCGATGCAGAGGGGCTGGTAGCATGTGTCATACTCGATGTGTACATGTATCTTCTTTCGCTGACCCTGAAATAAAGCCCCAATTCTCCATCCCCGGGAACCTAAACTTTTTAACTGACAGCAACAAACTCTAAAAAAAACACCCGGCAACTTTTTATTTTCATTATTTTTTTAATTTTTTTAATTAGAGTTCCGATTTCGGATTCCCTGGCCACGGATATAAGGCCTATGTGTCCAGAACCAGGCACCCCTGTGTGAAGTGGTTAACGAAAATCATTGTATTTGCGCTTTTTTTTTCAATTAACTTTATTTTCAATTCTTGTGTTTCTATTTTTATCTGTATTTTCGGGCCTTTTTGGTTTTTATTCCCACCAGGGTGCCCAGTTTCGGGCACCCTGTGTTTATATGCAGAGCTGGGGTGCCCGGTTTTGGACAAAAGAGCTGGTCAGTGTAACAAAAGACTGTACTGTACTTGGAACAAAAGACCTGCTGCTGGGAATTGCCATCATTTTTTTACTTCCATTTTTCGAAGGTAATCTGGCACTGTTTTGAAACAGTATACCACTTTTTTGGGCAAGGAAACAAAGGAAATTATGCAACACTTCACAATTCTGGGCTCTCTTTTACAGGGCTGCAGGCCTGGGCTGAATACTCGGACGTCAATGAAGGTTGTCTGACAGATTAGAGTAGCCACCAGAGAGTCGTTCGTGTGGGTGGAAATGTCCAGTAAATAAATACATGAATTTTTGAAGAATTTTAAAAACGGAAAATCTTGAAAAGGCCCGGCATCTCATCCCATTTGAGAGAAATCTTCCCAGCATGAAGTAGTTGATATAGATTTTAATATTCATGAGCAAAACTGTGATATAATCCAAGGCACTGAACCTCAATGTTGCATTGATCTGTGCAAAAAGTTTTCTAGATTTTCTATACTTTGTTATCAAAGATTTTCATTTCCTTTTGCAATTTTTGTTAATAGAAAGTACATGTACATGGCAATAAGCCAGCAAGCAACATTTTCCCATGAATTTGTTCTAAGCGAAAATTAGGCTTTCAATATTTAAACAATATGGAAAATGAACTTCTTGGATAAACACTGCCCTCATTTTTCTTTGTCAATTTTCAATATTTCAAAAGTCAACTTTACAGTTCATTAACTCCAAAAAGATTTCGAACAGTTTTCATATATTGAAGAAGAGCTTAGATATGCTCAAAAAGTGATTCTGAGAAAATTTATTGCATTGAACCTTCAACGTAAATTGCATGGCTTTTGGTGTTTTTTAACAAGATTTTGTTGCAGTCACAATTGTTGGCAAAAAAGCATTTTGCAATCACATTCCTCAGGCAGGCAACCATACATATGAATTGGCACAATGGCAACTGAAAATTGCTATTATACAATGAAGGCTGGGAAGGAATAGGGTGTAAATGTTTTTGCTATTGCAGTTTTGTGGGGATGAATTATTAATTAGTCCAAACGTGGTTGTACGTTATTTGTGAGAATGAATCAATAATTCATTGAATAAATACATGTGCGAATAAAATAGCATGGTAGAAATCTCCATGCCGTCCCTTCCTTGTCCTTATAAATTACGGAATAACTGCTATGCATAAACATTTTCTGTGGAATCTAAATATAATGTTATCTACAGTAGCATTGTATTGTGATATGTTCAATGTAAACTGACAGCATTTCTTTATCGCTTCAATTTATAGGCATTAGTAAACTGACTAAGCTGCACACACTGAACCTCAGCTTTAATAATATATGCACACTTGAAGGAGCAGGATTTGACAGGTTGACTCAACTCCAGTGTTTAACCATCAGTAACAACAGAATTGGATCTCTCAATGGCCTGGCACATGTAATGTCTCTGTTGGAGTTGTACATCGGGAATAACCTTATCCAAAATATCCGAGAGATTTTCAGTCTAAAGGTAGGTACAGCTCACACAAGTCACTCTTTACTCTTGTTAAATTCCCTAGGTAATTACACAAGAAAACACACACCAGATTCTTGCTTAAAAAGGGAAAAAATATAAAGTGCTTGCTGTCACCTGGTGAAAAAAGCACTTTTCTGATACTTGATTGATCAGTGTGTCAGTAATTTAGATATGTTGGACCCACTCATGAAAATAAAGGCTTCCTTTCTGAAAGAGAAATATGTGAACCAAACTTCTGTTTTACCATCACATAGCTTATGCCTCTAATGCTGATTGAACCTGATGTGAAAACTGATGTGACAGGATTTTTCATATCGTTATCTCTCTGTTCCTTCCCATTTCACTTTTTTTTGTATTAAATAATGTTCTATTCCTTAGATTGACTCTATACGTGTAGAGAGATAGAGCCTTCTATGCATAGGTCATGAATAATTCATAAGAGAAGCCACATGCCACTTCCTGTGGCACCATCTTCTGAGCCATGTGGCTTACCTCATCATTCTGATGTTAGCATACGACAGGTACACACGTTTTCTTCTTTATGTCATTGTTCAACAACCAAGTTCTCCACCTACATGTATATGTACACTGTAGAATGTTAAACCTTTGATGATCTTTGGCTGCTATTACCAACCTTTTGTATTATGCATACTCTAAGTTCATCAATATGTACATGTAGCTACTGGAAAAGAACATTTGGTGTCACAAAAACATTGTAACTGAGAAAAAAGGTAGCAGCTGCTGAATGGAGGAGCTGTAATCACAGTTCAAATTCAGGGATGGAGAGGGGGAGAAGGCAACCAAGCTGGTTGTGGTCAGGTTTCAGGTTTATTTCCATACTATATATAAGTAAATAATATAGAAGTTAACAGAACTAAATTTATAATAGTATTTGGGAGGTCAGATAAAAAGCGGAATGTTGTACTGGGTCTGCCCCTTGAAGGAGAATACTTGTAATTACACAATTCTTAGGGTAAAACATTAACAATACCGAAGTGTGATTGCTTTCTTCGCTTAAATTTTAAATGATTGCACTCGTATAACAGACTCATTCCTGTCCCCGCAGTGTATAAGGTAATGTGGGGACCGCTAACCAGACTATATAAATGTACTATGGAAGGGCTGCGTAGCACCATGATCAGAATATCGAGAAGAATATAATATCAAATCATTGTCAGTGCTCACATTGAACAATTTCGCATTCAACAGTGAGCTCTGCATTCATACCAGTGGTGTGGTTATGGGCCTGTCTGTTTGTTGGCCACATGGAGGAGCAGATGCTGACCCAATATCAGGGCATGCAGCTGTTAATGTACTGGCGATACATCAATGATATAGTTGGTGCTATCACCGGGAGGTGTGATGACGTTGATAATTTCTTAGCGTTTGCGGATGCTTTTCACCCAGCACTGCACTGTGCATCTGATGTGTCACAACTCTCTGTTACCTTCCTCGACGTGCGTGTCCAGATCTGTGCCCGGAAACTTGGCACAACTATGCATTACAAACCCACAGATTCCCACAGCTACCTGCAATACGTACCAATCGTCTCACCCCTCAAGTGTGAGAACTCCATCCCTTACTCTCATTTTTTCGACTGCACAGGATTTGTAGTAGCAATGCAGAGTTCTCTGCGCGTGGGAAGGAAATGCTAGGTTTCTTTCATCAGCGTGGTTACCCCCCCCGGTTATCACAGACGCTGCCTTCAACGTCTTATCTTCAATCCCACGCGAAACGGCTCTGAAACCCCCAGGGCCAAGCAACGTGATCACATCCCCCTCGTACTCACATACCACCCTCAAAACATCCCGGTATGTAATATTCTTCTCAAACATTTCCGTACACTCAGAAATGATGCGGCCACAGCTTCCATTTTCACCGAACACACGATCGTTCTGCCGGGGACATGGTTGTACTTTCCCGGTTGGATTCCGTCTCGCCGTCAAAAGCAGGCAGCAATTCCCCTTGTCAGCACCCCAGATGCAACACCTGCCCCTACATAGTTAACAGCCCGTTGGTTGTTGGCCCCCACGGTATAGCTACAGAATACACTTGGATCATACATGCATTACTAATGTGGTTGCATTACATGTCGTCGCTGTGGTAAACTGTACATCGGAGAGACCAAGCGTTGCCTAGGTGACTGTTTCGCAGAACACTTGTGTGCCAACAAACACCTGGTCTCACTGTTGCACAGCACTTTTGCGCGCCGCCACATACCCTTGGTGACGTAAGCGTCTGCATCCTGCGGAAAGCGTCATCTGATGTACAGCGTAAGGAACTGGAGCAGCGCGTCATTTTCAAACTTTAAACGCTGCATCCAGGGGGAATGAAGGTGGATTTTTCCGCGTTCATTCAGAACTGAATCTGCTTGCCCTGAAGAAGGTACTCAGTTACCGAAAGCTTGGCAATCACATATATCAGAGCACTGATTTAATATTATATTCTTGTTGATATATAAATGTATTCGGCTGGTACCCGCACTAGTTTCACATTAGCATTTACGCAATTATCGAAACAGGGGACAGTGCATTTGCAAACGATATCATTTACGTATAACTGTAAGTTTTACAGTAGGCTCATTATCTTCTGAAATTGTTCAGCTTGTTTCTTTGGATAAGTTCCTTAAGACAGGGGTATGACAAAACAATTAACAACACAATTAGCTTAGTGCTCCCAGGCTTTGCCTCGGGGCGCCATACGGCCCTCAGGTGTGCACAACGTTATATCCCACACCGCAGCGGTTAATAATTGTTAAATCTTACTTTATTTTTCACATTACAATGTAAAAGGAAAATAAAGATATCACAAATTCACGGCAATAAATTTCGATCTCACTGATGCAGATGTGGTCAGGTTGTGCCCCCCAGCACAGCAAACAATTGCAGAGGACGTCATCAACTGGATTTTGACGTACTGACATACACTTGACATGAGACCCTGTCAGCCAGTGTAGATTGAGTGACTTAACCAGGAGACAATACATGTAGTGCCCTGGAGAGTCTCTGCCAAATTATTCATTACAGGTCATGAAACTTCTCCAACGGGCAGAAATCACATCACCTAAAGACTGTCCTCAGGTGATCAATATGCTTGTTTCATTTGTTTATTGTACGTACCTTCTATTAAATTTTGCCCAAGTTGTGGCATTCTTGTGTTTACTGCTCTAGTTTTCTTGTCAGAATATCTTAAGAGTGGTTGTCTCGTTATTCTGTTTCTGTTTTGGATCTCTGAGTCTGTTTGTATTCCGCCGGAATTTTGGTGTTTCCCTTCTTTCTCTCTGTATTTCATCTCCCTCTCTGTGTATTAGATACAAGTTCCAGAGGGAGATTTTAGAGTTTCACCTCTCTTTGACTTCTTTGCCCATTCATGGGCCAGGGATTGCTGGTTAGTAATAAGGACAGTGGTGCAGTCATTTTGGTCCTTGCTCACATAGGGAATAGGACAGTGCACAGATTTTACCATTCCCTCCCTTTTGGTCGGTTCGGGGTATGACCATGCGATACCCTTATTTGCTCCAGTAATGCACCTGTGAGTATGGAGATATTCACGACATCATGAGGGGTGGGCTACTGGTGTGTTATCCGGTACGCTGCTCTGCGTGCCCATGGGCCCTTCGAAATCCTGTTATCTCTGGTCCGGCCGCTCCACTACTGCCTTCCAGAGTGAAGACTTCTGGGGGGTAACTGAGTTTGCCACTCGAGAGAGTGCACGGCCAACTCATTGCTCAGCACAGCCACAAGGTTAGGTGTAACCGTAGCACGTAGGGATCTCTTATGGGCCTCTTCAAGCAGCGAGCATTGTGTTCAGCCCACTCCCCCTCCTCCACGGTTGGAGCATGTGTGAGTACACCCCTCTCGCAGGCAACTCGGGGCATAACTCGGCTTCCTGCAGTCAGCTTGGCTTACCAGTGTAGATTCGCTGTTGCACGCAGGGATTTCTTCAGCGGGCGCATTTCACCCTTCTGCAGCTGCTTGGTGTGTGACTTATTCTGGGGTTAGGCTTCCTCACAAAAAATCAAACTCTATCCCCCCATTCCCCGATTATCTTCGTCCTTGACACACTTTGTGTGTCAAAAAAGTGGAAGAATATGGCGGCCGCTTTCACTGGGTTTAAGCAAGTGGGGCCACACTACTGGTGATCGAAAATTTACCGAATGGAAGTAACGGACTAGGAAATCATGCATAGGTATAGGTAATCTGGCGGGTATGCAGTAATAGACTCAACCTACCTAGGTAGGTGGAGATTTTAATTGGCTCTTTTATGGATAAAAAATTGCTAATGATATGAACAGACCAATGACGTTCACTGCATGAAGAGTATTCTTGTGCACAGTTCAGCATCATCAACATGTTACACAATCAAGTGTTGCCCGAAGTTAGAAATGCAATGTCACCAACACGACTTGAATTATCATGTCATATCACAAAGACATTCATCAGGAAGGAGAGGGACAGAGAGGAGATCTACAAAGGCCTTAAAACTGGTAGTGGGATTGGGTGGAAACAAAATCTGGATGAATTTTTTCCTCCAAGTTCATTCAGAAATTGAAGAAGCTGCAGCATTGAAACCAACTTAAGCTTGTTCCAGAACCAACTCATCCACTCAAGTGGCTGCACTTGCGATGTGATTGACGACTCTATCTGTGATTGGAAACATCTGCAGCAGTCCATCACGACTGGTGAAGTCCTGCACATTTGGTCTTATAACCCAGTTGAGGATGACTCTTACCAGCTGCTTCTTCATGCTGAGCTTCAACTGATGGTTATGGAAGCACTGCACAATGAGGCAGGACAAGAGTGGATTTTGATCCTTATCAGAAAAAGATTCTTCTGGCTTGGAATGGCTGCGTCAGTTGAGAAATGGTGCAAGACTTGTGAGCAATGTACCATCTCTAAAACACTATTGCAGTCCAACAACTATGGGGAAGCTACTAGCTGAGCACCCACTTGACATCTTAGCAATCGATTTCATGATTCTCGAAAGGGCAACAGATGGCAGGGATAATCTCTTAAGTCATGACAGATGTTTTCAGTAGAATTCTCCCAAAATGTTCTGTGTCGAGATCAGAAGGCACCGATTGTGGCTGAAGTCCTTGTTCAAAAGTGGTTCCAGAACTTGGGGGTTCCATGCTGATGTAATGGAATTCCCACACTAATGTACAAATAGGTTAACAGAGATAAGCATTTTGTTATCAGAATGGAAAATTTCTTCAGATAGTCAAAAGTAACAGCTGTCTTTCAACTTAAAACAGACTTTGCTTTAATTTCCTGGGACTGGCTGGATAACCACCTGCTGTATTCCAATGGGAAATGAAAATCTGCTTCCAATGTTCACCACCATTACCACACTCAACACCATTACCAACCATAAACCATTAATAGTAGTGTTTAGAAATCAATAAAATTGTCACAAAGGAAGAGACAGATGTCATAAGATAATATTTATATTACGTATTGAAATTTGAACTCTTGCAGCATCTTCCCAACTTTGTTATTCTGGATCTGTTTGGAAATCCTGTAGCATCAGCAGAAAATTACAGGCTGTTTGTGGTGTATCATCTCAGGACATTGAAAGCTTTGGATGGCACTGCAGTGGTAAGTTCATTTGGTAGCTGGAATTGATAATTACATTGCTTAAATGTTAAAATTGTAAAGTGAGAATATATTTTTCTTTTTGGGGTGCAGGATAGTTGAGGCAAAATGGTGATTGGAGCATGTTTTTAAAAGTTTTTGAACCAGTTGGGGACAGTTTAATTTGTTACGAAATTCTGGACCAAGTTGTAGGGACAGACATTTTTTATTATAGCATTTTTGGTCCCTACGATATATATACTTTCAGGTGCATCTGTATAGGTCATTCTTAGGATTTGGTTACTTTGGGACCAATGGGCTAAATTTCATAATTTCTTATAATTAACAAAGAGATCATGTCATGACAACAGCTCTGATTATACGCAATATATTTGTCAGGAAACATGACCTACAGTACATTGCGATTGAAAGTTAATACCAAAGTGGGAAAATCTTTTTACATTTTTTTCTCTTCCCAGGGAATTCCTTTTCTTTTCACAAAAGTGGGAAAAGATTTTCACAGATTATCTCTGGTAGTGGGGGAAATAATTGTGCAAGCTTTCTTCATTAGTTAGTATTTGTGCATGTACATATAGACATAAAACAGTTTTTGTTTTCTGTGGTTTGAAACATGTGCATCTCTGAATATGGAAGCGGAGGAAAATCAGTGTGAGACAAAAGCACTTTAATTCTCTGGAATATCCCGAAGATAACTTGAGGAAGACAGCATTAAAATTTCAACGCAGTATGTGTCTCGGTGTTGAGCAAAATACAATGAGACAGGCGAAATCAAAGCTGGCCTATGGTGGAGGTTGGAGACAAGCACTGAACGCTGAACAGCTGAATTACAGTAGATTTCCATTATAGCCCGCTCTCAATGAGACCTAACAGAATTGAGCGTTATAACCGCACAGCCTAGTGTATAACCGACTTGGATGGGTGCCCAACATGTGCACTGCATATGTGCACATATACAGATACATGTACATGTATGTGAATTACATTTACATGTATTGGCAGATATATATACCGTAATTTTGGAATAAATGCCTTTTATCCAGTTATCTCGATGTTTTCTTGACGCTGATAAAAAAACATCACCAAATCTCTTCAAAAACCACCACGGGACCTTGTGCATGCCGCGCCGTATCGCAAAGCATGCACTGCATCTACACCCACCGCAACATCCTGACTATTAACTGCATGCCCATTCATGGACTGTCCAATCTCTGACTTTTTCCAATAACCATGTGACCACAGAAAGTGACATGTCTTCAGAAAACCCAAGTGAAAACAGACCCGATATGACACGCCGAACACAATCGGCAAAAAGACGAGATTTGCTACGTGCAGATACACGTACAATTTAAGCAGTTGATTTTATTTATAGGTAGAAAGAAACCTTTAGAAAACTACATGTATCTCAATGTTGATTTTTTTTGTGTGCCAAACTACGCCACGAGAATAAATAAAAAGAATGGGCAAATAACCCATGTCGCCACAGCAGAGCAAGTTAAAAGTGTGTCATGTCAGGGGTATGCAGTCACTGTGGTGGGCCTTTTGTGTTGGCTAACTCTTTCTTGTTTTCATGACTAAGGAAAAGCTCATGCTTATGAGTTGGTTGTTAACAGCTTCATCAGGATGTGTAGCCTATGCTTAAAGGTGGAAATAAAATATAGCATTTGATTATTCTCAGACAATTTACAGACTATGCCACTTGGACAATGAACTTGTGATTTCTGGAACAGCTCAACAAATGCATTTGTTAATACTGTTGCCCAACTAAACACATTGGGTGAAAATGTCTTAACCCCTTGACGGCGGGAATTTCTTCCCCGAAAGCCGACTGCGAGAATTCCAGCCTCGCTTGGCCACGAAGGCCACCTGCCAAACCGCACATTCTCGATTTGTGGCCCTGCGTGCTCTGCACGTTTTGAATTACACAGTGAAAAGGCTGATTGCTCGGTGGCATGCAGCTCTACTCACCCTTCCTTATTCCCATTGCCTCTTTTCAAAGTGGGGACTATTGTGAAGCTGGTGATTATGGTGCAAATTCGGTCTTTTCATTTCTGGGCTATGCACAAAGACCAATTACCATATATACAAGAACCAGGGTCTGCCTTCTTTCACCATGTTCGCTTGAGCGTGAGCCGAGAATGATAGCTGAAAAGTGGGCTGAGGATCTCAATTTTTACGGCGTGTCTAGCCGCCTCCCGGGGCGAAGGGGTTAACCATGGCAGTTTGCAGAGTCAATAATGCAGGCGTATGAACTTTAAAATCACATTTTGAACACAGGGCATGCTTGCCCCCACATTTAGAACTGTAACTGAAAATTACCAAGCAATTAAAAAACTTGGCATACTTGCCACAAATAAACTTGGCATGCTTGCCACACATACTCTTGTGATATGCTTGTCACACAGAACTAGGGGCATGCTTGCCTGCACGTACAGACTTGGCACGTTTGCCACATGAATTTGGGCAGATATTGCCCACACACTTCCCAAACCAATTATGCCACACGCGCAAGGCGCGCCCCATGGGACAAAGGACCACCACAGCGAACACAAAGAAGATCCCCCAACCCCACTCAGCTGAACAACAAAAATAAACCTTCCACCAATGCAAAAGGCACAGCCGCTGGTGGCTTGCACAGGAATCAACACGTGCTCAACCCATGGGTACATTAATCTTTAGTATTACTTCTAATGAATGGAACATTAAAAGGTAACGTCATGCAGCCAACTGTATAAGAATAAGCCCTCTATGAGAAAGGTGTACCCCATCATATCAAAACAAGTGGAACTGCGACCACTGAACTTGTGGGTGGTGAAGAACCTATGCCCCATTTATTCGTGGAACGCCTCTTCATCTCCACCCTGGAGGGGGAATATGCCCCAAAGTAACAAGCTCTGGGAAGTACAGTATGTCAGACCAGACAAGCCTTGCCCTTGGAAACCTCGAAGCATTCCAGCATGAAATCTTAATGCGCTGTCTGAAACAAAAGGCGTCCAACTACACTAGGTCATTTGTACCAAGGTGAACAATAAGCAATTTAGGGGATGGCCACCTAGCTTCCAGTTCATCCAGCAATTTAGGAATGGCGCTGTTACGAAGTCATATATTTTTTTAGCACGAACATTGATTACCTCAACACAGGGATTTAAAAAAACAGAACTCACAAAGGAAGGACAGCAGAGACAAAGGTTAACTTAATCAAAATTGAATTGATCTTTCGTAAAAACAGAAAACACAACAAAAGTATTCTATTTACAAAGGGCAAATTATAAAATGAGCTTATGAAAGATAGACACCGTCCTTAAATGTAGGGATTGCTCCGACAAATATGAGCGTGGAGACCCCTATGGATTTATATCCAGGGATTACTCACTTGCCAGTTCTACCGAAATGTGGGGAAGTCTAGCTTACTCATGAAGAACTATGTAAACAACACAAAATATTATAGATATAGCAAGACAGTCAGGCAGCAGAGTAAATCAGAAATTTGCCTAAATTGGGATGTTAAAGAGTTTTGAGTCCAATAACAACAAATAAAATGCAATAAGCCACATGGAAAAGCCATCTTGGCAAAATGGCAAGAAAATGCTTGCTCACGTGACATGACTGTGTTTCTGGAAGGGGTGTTAAAGAGAATCACTGGTTTATTGCATGAAGGTTGTCCGTGTAACAAAGAAAAGACTCATCAAATTGCTGGAATTTAATGAAAAAGGGCAGACAAGATGGCTACCCAAACAATGTGCTCTTGGTCAACAAACAATTCAGCTGAGAACTAGGGAACATGAAGAGCACCACCAAGGCTGAGGAGTGGAGAAGAATGTCAGTGCTGTAAAATGTGAAGGGTGCCACCAATGTCTTATAAGAAATGGTCACCAGGATCAAATAAAAAACAATGTTGACTCCGTCATAAGCTGAACCGAAGTGAAGATTTCCCCGTCAACTGTAAGGTATTTTGCCACATCACCATGCACGCATCGCTCCCATTGGTTAGTATAGTTAGAATTTCACCTTTGTGCACACCCCTCCCCAATGAGAGCCAAGGGCACCAGGCATTTGGACTTTACCAAAAAACTTGTTAAAGACAGTGCGACTGTGTCACAAAATAATCATCTAACGAGGGTACCCCAAATGTATGGTTACTGAGAATAATGTATTTATTGTTTATGTACAATAAAATGAATTAAGATAAAGGGGAATATACAATGAAGGATATAGATTGTAGAATGTTAACCTTTAGTAAAATAAACAGTGGAGCATACCATCTTTCAGACACTGGTTAAAGGATATTATGGCACTAGTACAGAAAAAAGCAAAAAAGATTGCATTTTCATTTTGTCAATTTCACAGGACAAAGGAGCAAACAAATTCTACACTTGAATTGAAACTGCTTGTCAACATTTCAATTTTTTGAAAATTGCATGCATGCAATGTTTTCCACAGTTTTTTAGGCTTCAGTGCTGGGATAGGAAAAATGTAATTTTATACTAAGTTTGAGTAATTGGCTACTTTCACAGGAATCCTCTGAAGGTGGAACTGCGAAGGATAAATTTGGTGGCAGGTTGACACAAGACTTTGTAGCAGAGAAACTGGGTCACTCAAACTTTCACGAAGTGCGGGAGCTAGACTTTCCTCAATGTGCTTTTCGGCAGATTGATCTTGGGACAGGGGAGCACTTCATAAACCTAAGAAGGTAACAGCTCAAATGTTATACAAAATTTAGACTTGCTGCTACAGAACAGATGGTTGTAAAGAAAATTATTGATTACATGTACCACTATTTACAGTGTGCATGGTTGTTTAAAACACTCTGATTTTCCAATGGGCTTGTAGCAGTTAAAACTTGTTAATCAGGTCATCTAGAAGTTGTAAGAATGACCTTGATTTGGGACTTTTACAAGAAGTACATCCAAACAATTATCATTCATTGCAAATGTACATGTCATGCATCTTCAAAAACACTTCACAATGTGCAGATATCATGAATAAAGGCAGTCGTGTGTAAGAGGGCAAGGGTCTAAGAAGGATGGAGAAATCATTCTCTCTTTGCACACTCAATGTCTGAAGATTTCTGCAGAGACACGGACAAAATGCCTTCCATTTAATGAGTAATTGCTTTAAATTGTTTCGTCAGTGCTATATCTACTTATTACATTTAAGGTATCTTTTTGCTTCAGTGTGAACTTGGAGCATAACAGTCTGCAGTCTTTCAGTGGCCTTGTGTACTTGTTGAACCTCAGGGTATGTAAATTCATTGCATTTAAGCTTTTGTGAGTAAAGTTTGCTGCACACCTGATTTTACTGGTTCACTGAACTGTCTTGCTATCACAAGTACAGACTGCAGAGGTGTGCACTGAAGAGTGGACCTGTCTGATCATAAACCATGTGACCGGAGGAAATCAAATATGTTTGATTTGGTTTTCAAATCTGATTTTACCAGATCCAATATACTGAAAAGATGTGCTGGAACCCTTTGATTCCACTGGAAATGATAATACTGTTGGGTTAATGAAGAAAAGGCACATGATTCAAAAGTGCATCCGTCCAGATAGAAACAGCAATCATGTGACTGGTCATGTATGAGTGTGAATGGTAATAGAACTGAATTGAACGTGCATGCAGGAGAAGTTATGGTTTACCGTAACAATGACAAAAATCATACTGGTGGTGCAGTTATCCAATGAACTGGTGAAAGTGGAAACCTACGGGAGGCTTAAAAGTTGCAGACTAATTGTGCCCCGTATGTATGTCCTGTTACAGTGATGAGGTCAGTCAGTGAAAATGCACCATTTATTGTTGGAAGTATGAAGATTTTCATGTTTGGTTGTATTCTTGATGTGTTACCTCTGAGGCTATGTTCAGACAGTGTTTTAGCTAAAACTGTGAACATCGAAATGGTTGCTGGGGGAGGGCGATGGTAGCCATAAAATTAATATGAATCCAGCATTCAGATACCGTTTTCACATTGCAAGTTCAACTCAAAGTGGTTAATCCTTATTTCTCATGGTCACTTCGAACTTCCCCTCATGCATATTAAGTGCATACCAGACTATGCACACTGAAATTAACACTGCTTGACATTCATCATATTTCTTGCTTTGAACTCGTGAAATGTTCTGGAACAAACTTCCTTTTTATAGAAATTGCTTAAATAAGTTGTAGATTATTACTTTACGCCATGAGACTTCCCCACTCAAGTATTTCTTCATTGGACTACATTCCATTCATTTGTTTTCAGTTTCTCTTGTTGAAGACTGTGGTGCAGACAGAAAAATTATTTTGCATGACAGTATATGCACTTGCTGAAGGATAAGCTTTCTGCCAGAACTACAGATATCAGTTGGGTTCAAACAGACTGTTGCTAGAAAAATACAATTTTGAAAGAGATGGCTCTCTTCAATTTACATAGTATTTAGTTGAATCTGCCGGATGTACATGTATTAACAAAAAGAATGAATTAAAAGCTCAATTTTCAATGATTAGGTACTTGTCACGTTTCTTATGGCAAAATTTGAGGTGCAAGGGACTCCAAGAGTTCTTGAATCTTACGTCAATCTTTCTCTTTTTGTAATCAGGTATTATGTTTGAATCACAATCACATCGAGTGCATTCTTCCACGTCCAAAGGCTTGTGTAAGTAAAGGATTCTCAAGAGGATTAAAAGATGATCTAACAGATGTATATAGTCCGGGCAATTTCACACCTATTCTGGAAAACCTGGAAGTGCTACACCTGGGGTAAGGTTCATTTAATTTGATATTTGAATTGTTTTCTAGTCATGTGTTTGTGTATATTTATATGCAGATCCTGTGTCATTGATTATCTTGTTACCTATTACTAAACTTGTAAAAGGACTTTAAATGGACTCGATTACAGCACTGAGTGGTTTGACATAAACGTATACTGAGAAAAGTGTGTAATGTTGTCATTGGATCATCAAAACTGCAAATTCTGATTTTCCCTTGAAAAAGATTGAGGAAGATCAAAATGTCATGCCCCCCAACTTTCTGATTTCTAAAGCACTCTTTAGCATTTCTCAACTGATATGAAATTTAATGGGCACAAAAAATATGCAACACAGATGTTTGATAGGGAGTACATATGCCTTTGAATTCCTTTCAATGCCATATTTTGATTCTTTGTTGCTTTAAACTTATTTATAAACCTGTTACAGTACAATTGAACGAGTTTTAGAAAATATCTTGGGACAGTTTTTCTATTCTGATTGGTCGAAACATGTCACATGACCATTTATTAACATTTGATAATGCCCACTGAAAAATGATAATGCCCGCTGCGTAAATCACACTCTGGTATATGGTTACAAGACAGTTTGATTGGGTCCGATTGGTCAGGAGTCTGTGTGCATGCAACATGCCATGATTCACGTTTTCAGCTCTGCAGGGTACAAATATTAAGACTTGTCTATCAATAAATTTTCTAAAGGGTGTCCCAGAAAAGTGTCACTGCCCAATTTTTAGAGTACAAGGCTGGGGCATTCTTGATGAAATGCCCACCTTCATCACAGATATTTGCTTGGGTCCTTGGTATTGTGAGAATCAAGTTTCAACTTTCATGTAGTCAGTTGCTTGTTCCTCCTTGAAACAAAACAAAATGAAAAAAAAAATGGCCAGGGCCACTTCTAGTGGACCACTTTGTAGTGTTAAGGTCACCAGGTGGCAAGTCACTAGTTTACTAATACATACCTTGCCATATAGCTCTCTGAAGGGTGTGTACCTTTCACCAGATGGGACTGGATCAGGTGAGTGGTGGGTCTCTGCAAGTATCTCTGTAGGGAGCCATGGAGCCTTCCAAATGTCACAGTCTTGACTCTGACACTTTAAGATGCTGTACATGTAATGTCTGACCTTGCAATGTGTTTCCATGAACTTCATCAGTTTCTCCTTTTTTGGGTGCTGCTTGGTGCGGTCGTTAGTGGTTAATGTGTCATTAATCTGAAAAGAGAAATCACAAAAAATCACATACATGTACAATGCCCTTTTGGTAACTCAGTAACCATCAAACAGGCAGACGAACTGACACACATGTAGAAATAATTCATCAGTTTATGAAAATAACAGGTGTGGCATTTTCGGTATGACAAACTGAAAATATCACCCATGCCACTTCAACAAACCGATGAATATATATTCATGTGTGTATCAGATCTTAAAAATGGTGATGACATGGTATCTTTAAAACTTCACTCCAGAGCAGTTGATGTTGTCTTCAGATGCTGCATCATGGGATTCGAAGCTGTGCTCCTTCAACTGCAACCTTTTGATGAGGGTTGACTGCAGGTCCACCATAGGCTCAACGGAGTGAACAACCTCTTCCTTCAACTCTGGAATCTTCTTCCATAATGCGGATACTCTTCAACGAAGCACACTGCTTCAGCTCATCTTCATGAGGCACTTCCTCCCTCATGACACCCACACCTTGCAAGGCAATATTGACCACACTCATGATTCGCTCCACTGGGTTTTTCCAACTGTGTTGGGGAGGCGTACGGATGGCACACTGAAAGTCTAGGTTAGGGTTCAGCCAAAGGGACATCAGTGAAAGTTGAACTGATAGGTATGTTGACCGGTGGTCAGGACCACCATCTGTGTACAACAGTAGAATTGGTTTCACAAGTCCCAATTTTCGGATTATCTCCTTCAGCTTGGCCATGTGTCTTCCTGGAGATGATGGTTGGAAGGAATTTTCTTTGAAGGTGACAAAGACCCTTCCTCGATGGAATGACGACTCGATGCTTTCAGGGACATCGATAATCAATGCCACACTGGGTGTCAAACTAAGCCTGGTGAAATCATGGTCAGACATAGCAAGTTTCGTTCCTTTAGAAACCAGCACTTCCTTCCCCCTCTCAATTTCAGCAACTGGACAGTTGGGCTCACCAACTTTGATTGTATGCTTGTCATCCAAAGAGGCAAAAGTAGGATGATCGCGAAACGGAATGGAAAAGTCTTTCTCGTATCTGAACAATGCTGATGCGTAGTGGGCACCTATATGATTGCCTCTCAGTTGACGAGCCTGAACCATAAACTTGATTTTGAGACGACCTGTATGGTGGCTAACTGACTTGGCTGTGGGTCAGCGTGGCCAAAACTGCCACCTCAGCCACTGGATACTGGGTGTGGCTGTTCTCTCTGGACACTGACTTGAGACTTGCTCATGAAGGTCTCAAACACTCAGAGCAGTCGCCAAGTGGGTAACTTCATCACCACCAGCAACCACATCATGTCTTCTGTCATCCACAACTGTTTCCACTGCCGAATCGATGTCCTGCTGGCACTGCCGCAGGAAATCATTGTATTGTTCAGGGCGGCCCTTGTTGTTCGTACGTAGATCCCAAATGAGATCTGGGTCTTCTTCATCTAGGATTCTGGACACTCTCTAGTCTATTTCTGCCTCTGCTGCTGTAGAAGCTGCATTGTTGTCACCAGTCAATCTGGTGTAAGCTGCACGGAGAAAGACAGACTAACAACCAGTTACCCTTCCAAAACATTGGACAAACTCTTGCCTCATTGCCCTTGAGTGATACACTGGGAGTGTCTCTTCCAATCCTTTCACAATATTGTGTGCCTAATTGAGTAAATCTGATTCAGATTTCAAGTCACACACTTTCCACAGAAAGTGCAAGTGTTGAATTCCACTTCCAGTATGAGTATACAATATGACCTTGCAATGTGATATGATATCAAAGATGATTGGCCTGCACCAATCAAAACGGGGCTCTGTGGGGTTGACGTGTGCAATGCAGTGCATGGTGCATTTTGTCTGGTTTATTCGAAAAGCCAGACAGCGTGCTGCTGTAAGCGTGATTGGTTAAGAGAAACATGAATAAATTCATAAAAATTGCAACAATGAATAATTCAGTTCACAACATGACACGAACGAAGCTTAGGCACTAGTTGCGGCGTGCGCAGTCACATGTATTGGTTTGGTGCTTAAGCTAGTCTCTCCTATCCCTAGTGCTCGAGGGACTATCCATTTTGATTCTCACGTTGAAAATGTCCCTTCCGCTTTGTAGATTTTTGCATGCTGCGGCTTCTACTCCATGCGGTCTTCGTGTATATTCCGAAAATGTAATATGGTAGATATTTTTGCACACTGCTTCTAATACGAAAATAATAGTTTTTTCCCCTTATTTCTATAGTTTTAGATAAATCAAAAAATTTTAAAAATCCAGGTCACGTACATATCGTGGCTGCTAAACAAGTAATTTTTTATGTGGCCTTATAGTGGCCAACGTGGCGCGTGAATGCCTGTACTCGCCAGCCCACATGTAGCCCAGACACTCGCAATCCAACTGTACGCCGTTGACCACAGATTGACCAAAACCCTGCTGAACCCTGCCGACAGTTTTGTAGGAGATACCCTTCCACACACGTACATCAGAGTTGATCTTTGACCCTCCGCACACATACAACGGAGTTGCCCTTTGACCCTGAACTACCGGATTACAGCAGAGACTACGCGGATTGCAGCAGGAACTACTGGATTACAGCAGAAACTATTACAGGAGTGTAGCAGGAACTACCCAGAATATGGCAGGAAGAACTACTAGTTTACAACAGGAACAACCCAGAATACCACAGAAAAATCTCAAACTACTGAGTGCTATACAGCTGGAGCCACCCTGAACTACCAGAGCAACCAGAAAACTGCAGGAACCATACGTGAACAGCCCAGGACTATAAAACAATAACTATGGACAGGACTAGACTCTACAAACACTTGAATGCAGGGAAAAAAATTGAACTGAACTCGGTTTGTACTTTATTAATCATTGTTCTAATCAAAGACAATTGTGCTCAGTGTTGTTTGATATTGTAGTACAGTGGAACGTCGCAATACCAAACACCTCTATACCGAACATTCGGCTGTACTGCCTCCCAATATTTTGTGCACAAAATCTACCGAACATTATGCAGTTGAAAATCAACTGAGATTCGCCACAGCATGCATCAGAGATCGATCCTGAGCGGTAGCTTCACAAGTTTTAGGATAAACCAAATATCGATCAAATGGTGTGCAAGTCCGAAAGATGGATTCACACATTCCCACACATGTACACGGATCCATCTCCGCAAAATACAAGGGAATTAGGAGAATTTTGTTCGTGTAACTCTGGCCGATCGTTATCATTACCAGAACTGCCAGAATCATCCCAGGAAGACAGTGAAGAACTTTTCCCCTGTTTTGTGTGTACGTTGTTAGTGACTCAACACCAAAAAAAAAAAAAAAAGCGATGGTGCAGTTCACTGTAAAATTGCCGTGTTCTCTCTCTCTCTCCTTTTACATGTATTTTGGTAGCTTGAAATTATTTTCAGGATAGTTTGGATCGTTATAGGGTAAATTTGAGTTTTCTACAGTTAAAAGATAGCGCACAACTGCGTGTTTGCAACCCTCTGAAGACCGAAGCCAAGGTTTGTACATAGTTGTATGTGCTATGTAGCGAACATTCAGGTGAAATTTTCCACCACAACTTTTGGATGGGGTCGTGGCGTCTTAGTGCGTATGGACCAGTGGTATTTATGAGTCGTTCGTGTGGCTTATGTTTATTCAAGACACAGATTGTCTCGATGACAATCTCATGTGATCAGTTCAGTTCATTGGCTCTGCAGCACTTGAGTGCATGCTTCCGTCCGGTGCTCGGGTTCTCGCCCCCATTGACAACACCAGACAGATTGGTAAGAATGTGTACTAGACGCAGAAGAACAGTCAGTCATTTTCATGATGCCGCCTAACTCAAGATTTAATAAAAAACAAAAATAATTAACAGATACATTTCTAGAAACCTCAAACATGAATGCAATGACAAAACATCACGAAAACAGTGAATCATGGTATCACAAGAGGATGCACTTCAGTTAGACAAGAGAGTGCGCTATTCAACATGGTAATGAAACGTTCGGCAGTTAATTTCGCTATACCGAAGGACCGCTGTACCAAACATTTAGCGTGGACCCCGTCATATTCGTTATAGTGGTGTTCCACTGTACAATATTGCTTAATATTGCCATATTGCTTGAAAATGCCATATTTCTTGATATTGCTAGACAGTGTTTGTGTTTCATGCCGACTGATTTAAAAGATATATACTTATAACATCATTCTTTAATACCATTTACTGCATACTTACCATTACCTGTATACGTAACACCCCCATTTGTACACCATGTCCACAAAATTCCCAGAAATGGAGTGGGATGCAAGCAACCTGGCAGAGGAGTTTAAGATTTTTCGACAGAGAGTCGAATTGTGTCTCACAGACCAAAACATCACAGACCCAGCCAGGCAAGCTGTTCAAATCAAAATAGCCGTTGGAAAGGAAGGCCTGCAGAAAATAAATGCCTTCAGCCTGACTGAAGAACAGCAACAAGATCCATCCAGGCTGTGGGATTTGTTTGAGAAGCAACTGAAGGGGAAAGTCAATTTCAGAGTCCACCATCTGGAACAGATGCGATACCAGCGGAAGCCGAACAAGCACCTGGATGAATTCGTGAACAGATGTCGCGCCAAAGCAGCTGAATGCTAGTTTAGAGTTGAGGAATTCACCAAGCGAGTTATAGAATTAGTGATCGCATCTACACCATCCAAGTCCTTTCAGAAGAATCTGTTGGACAGACCAATCGGATACGGCATTGACGACATGCTCGTTCAAGGGCGGAAGTATGGAGCGATCGTTGCCGGGAAGCAGAGTGCCAGTGAGCGCCATCTGAGCTATGACACGGGGATGCAGGAACTATGGCTTATCACATGCACCTAGACGATGCCCAGCATACATGTATCATGATACCTGCAAGGCCTGCGGAGCTAAGGGGCACTGGTCTAAGTGTTGGAGAAAGACAAGAGCTGAAAGCAAACAGCACAACAGATCTAAGTCGCCATGGAGATGACATAGTACCTCCTGGGGGAGAAAGCCCCAAGAACACAAGCCCAGGGATGAAAGAAGGATGAACCTCCAGCACCTAAACCCAGTGAGCAAGAGACAATGTCCATCAACTGGAATACAAAGACGATGAATATGAGGAAGTATTCCATGTTGTCACCATCCCAGGCTATGGTGAGCAAAGAAAAGACACCTGCAAAGAAGCCTCCAGCATGCTTGATGTGGTTTGTCTTCAAGTCAAGATAGACACAGGTGCGTGTACACTCCCACTCAAAACCATACCACAGATGTATGACGATACCCGGAGAGCCCATACAAAACCAGTGACAACCAAGCTGACGGCATACAATGGGACACCGATCCTATGTCTGGGCTCCAGCAATCTACTCTGCAGATATGAAGACCCCACATTGTCAGAGCATAGATTCTACGTTGTTGACATCACAGCCCCAGTGATTGCAGGTCTACCTTTGTGCTGTGAAATGGGAGTTGTGACTATCTCTGCAGCCAGACTGTCGTTGGTACAGTCAATTGAAAAGTTGATGGAGTCATATCCAGATCAGTTCGACACTATTGGAAACTTCAAACGGAAGGCAACATAGCACCTTAAAGAGGACACGGTACCCCACATCGACCCACCCAGGAAGTACAGCGTGCACGTCAAGCCCAAGTTGAATAAAGAACTTGACAAGATACAGGCGTAGGGGGTCATCAGAAGAGTACCGCACCATACAGACTGGTGTAGTTCAATCACCACCAGTATCGGGGTCAGATGGCTCCCTCCGTGTGTGCCTTGACCCTAGCGTCTCAACCAAAGTCTGGGTAGATGGCCCCACAAAATTCCTACACTGAAGGAACTCAACCCTGAGTTTTCCCAAGCCAGAGTCTTCTCTAAACTTGATGCAAAGGCTGGATGCACCTCAATTAAAAGTCACAGGAGCTTACTACCTTCCGGATGCAGTTCGATTGCTATTACTTCCAATGTCTACCATTTGGACTCAATATCAGCCATGACAAATTTCAGCAGTGCATGGATGAGATTGGGGACCAGGTTCTGAGATGTGTTTGTATTGCTGACAATATAGTCATGTACGGCCGCACGGAAGAGGAACATGATTCCAACCTGTTTGTGGTCACCAGGCACGAGGGGCTTGTGTTCAACAGCACCAAATGCAAAATTAAAATGAAAAAGATAAATTTCTTCAGCTCAATTTACTCTGACGAAGGAGTCTAGCCAGACCAGGGCGAGTTGAAGATATACATGGCATCCCCACACCACAGGACAAAGAAGACCTCCAGAAATTTGTTGGTCTAATCGCCTACCTCTCTGCGTACATACCAAACCTTGCCGACAAGGCAGTGATCCTCTGAGATCTTCTGAAAAAGAACATACATTTTGTCTGGCAAGAGGACCACCAAGCAGCATTTGTGGGATTGAAGCAGTCAATAACCGCAGATGCATGTGTCCAGTACTACAACCCTGAGACACTGACTGTACTTAAGGTTGATGCATCACAGAAAGGACTGGGAGCATGCCTCACGCAACAAGGCAAACCCATTGCCTTTGCATTCAAAAGATTATCGCCGGCACAGAAATACTACTCCAACATCGAGAGGGAGACACTAGCATTGGTGTAGGGCATAGCCCAATTTCACAACTACATGTACCTCTTCAGGAAGGAATGCATGGTATACACAGGCCACATGTCGCTAGAAATGATGTGGAGAAAGCCTCTGTCTAGTGTACCACCCAGATTACAGAGTCTACTGATCAAATTGCAGGGCAAGAATTTCACTGCACATAGCAAGCCAGGTCCGACAATGATCCCGTCCGTTGCCTTGAGCAGACTGCCCAACCCTAAGAAGAATGCAGCCATACACCTTGACCGACTCGGTGGTGGCATCGACGTCATCAATGGTCCAGACTTCAAGCAAATTGACCTCTTCCACTTCAGCCAGATGAAACAGACCCAACTACAGACCCAAACTGCCTGAGACCCAGTCCTGAGTTTCCCGAGCCAAGTCATATGTACTGGCTGGCCTGACCAAATCACGGAACTACCCCAAGACCTGAGGCCATACTGGCCCTACAGAGATGAACTAGGAATATCTTCAGGTGTCGTCTTTAAAAAGAAACAAGTAATAATCCAAGAGGGCCTACAACATGAACCAGCTCCACGCTGGACACATGAGCATTGAAAAACAAATGAGATGGCTCGCTCAAGAAACTGTGTGCGGGCCAAAAAATTAACTGTGACATAGACAACACTGTAAGGGAGTGTGAATACTGCGAAGAAAACCAACCGAAGCAGAAAAAGGAACCCCTCCACCCCCGTGAGATTTCCTGTGCCCCATGGACCAAGATAAGTATCGACCTGTTTGAAATTTGTGGTGATGACTACCTCTTAATCATGGATTATACCACCTAGTACCCAGTCGTCCACAGGCTGACAGATACTAAGAGCACAACAGTAGCTGGTGTAACTTCACACACAATTTGCATGTTCGGGAGCACCTGCCGAGATCATCTCCGACAATGGCCCTCAGTTTGCTGGAGCACCGTGCAAGGATGTGTGCACTTTTGTGGGGCATACATTACGTCACATCCTCACCATGGCATCCCCAATCTAATGATTTCTGGAAAGTGCTGTGAGGATGATCAAGACACTCATCCAGAGGTGCCAGAAATCAAAGCAAAATGTTGACAAGGCACTCCTAAGCCTGAGTGCTACTCAGATTGATCCCAAATCACCATCTCCTGTCAAGATAATGTTTGGCAGACCACCCCGCACAAGTTTGCCAAGCCGCAACCATATGTACATGCACGACACGAAGAAGTCAAGGAAACCAATGACCGGAGGCGAGACCAAATGAAAGCCTATCATGAGAGGATGAGCTCCCACCTCTTCATGTCTGGCAGAAGGTCCGTTACACATCAGAGAGACGACAGGCCCACAGTGCTCTACTACTCCCAAGCGTGTCAGTTTTGCGGACACAGGGAAACCCACTGTGGCGGGCATCCCCGGGCCTACCCTGAGTTGATGGGATCAAACCAAGCACTATTAGTGGCAGAGTCGATCTTCCCAACCCAAGGCTTTTCCCCAGACGAGAGACCACACAGAGCGACCTCAAGGCAAAGGGTGCGGGACCGTTTTGGAGGAAATATACCGCCGATTGTGACCGAGTGTTAATTAGTCTCTGTTGAATTACACAATCAACCTGTAAAGAAAGTAATCCTTGACAGAAGAACTGTCGGTTCAGGACGTTCAATTTATTCAACAATAATCAACACAAATCAACAAATGAAATGTACAGTGAAGTGATTGGGAGATTGGTTTGGTTGCCTGTGCATTTACTTACTTGGATTGAGCACTAAGTTAGCGTAGGGCCCCAGCAGCAATACGCCAATGCATCAACTATGCACCATGCGCATCAGCCATTCACTGTGCATCAACCACACACAGCGCATCAACAAAGTCACACTGCGTCAGCAATGCACCACTGCATAAGCAACGCACCTCTGTGTAAACAATGCACACTGCTGTGTAAACCATGCACACTACATGCACTGCATCAACAATGCACACCACGTCAGCAACGTACAACTTGTACAACTTCGTACGAGCTTCACCTAACGTGCATGCGAGCCAGCGTCAGCAACGTACAGCTACTAATCCCTTCTCCAGAGTTCCCGCCTCCACGCATCATCGGACTAATCCCCTGTCTCTAGAATCCTCCACCAGACTACTTAAGCTCCACTCCCAGTCAGTATCCGGCATTCTCCTGATGACAAGCAGAGCATACTGCTCGAAACGTCGAGTACCACTGGTTCTTTTCAGAACCGCAAATACTCACAAAAGAGATACGTCCATGGTGCTACCGCAAACCTACTTTCTATTGTACAGCTACTTGCAACGCGTCAGCTACACACACTAGTCAGCCACGTACAGTCTATACAATCACGTACTTGCAACGCATCAGCACCACGCAACACTTTGCGCAGCGCTGACAATGCCTTAGCTCCGTGCCAACTCACCAACTTCACTCTGCGAAGTCCAACACGCAACCAACTATAATGCGATCGCAGCACTCACTGCAGTAGCACGACCATGTGCACACAGCGCGCTACGCTATGCCTAGCCAGCACACGTTACCAAGTCACTAGTCAATCAGGTACGTGCACTGCAACTCATTAATAAAATTAGACTAGCTTTAGTCCTATACACTTTCCGTCACACCACAAACCCCATCAAGAAGGAACACCCCCCCAACCTAAGTCCCAAATCAGTTGAGGAAATCAAAACTACTCAACCGACTGATATGGCTGCCTCTGCTACTTTACATAACATGACAAATTTATCTAGCTTAAGGCTTGCTTCTTGCAGCAGTCGTTTATGCAGTGTGTTATCTGTTATGCCACACACAATTCTATCCCTGAGGAAATCCTCTGAGAGGCTGCCAAAATCACATGTAGATGCCAACTCCCTCAGTCGAACCAAATAGTGATCAAAACGTTCATTAACTTATTATCAGATATTAAACTTATATCTCTCATCGATTATATTTGTCTTGCCTTTACAGAGCTCTTCCCAGAGTTTCAGGATCATCTCAATTTTTTGTTTGTCCTCCGAATTGTACTGAACGTTGTTGTGAATTTCAAGTGCATCTCTGCCATATGGCAGTGATGAACATGACAACCCAAATTTTGTCAGGTTTTTCCACAATGTTAGTTACTATTTCGTAGCTTTCCCACTACTGCCTGAACTTTTACTAGTTAGCTTTTAGATCACCAGTCACCTGCAACGCAGGTAGAAGTTGTATGTGTGTGTGAGTTTACATTGTAGCAGTCATGATAGTAACCACAGTTAGGCTATGGAGTACTAGTAGCAAATCTAACAATTACATGTTACAACAACGATCAGTGACGATGGAATCATGGCCGTAAAATGCAAGCAGAATTATTTCTAAAATCTTTTACAGTGCTAACCTCAGATCTAATTTCTAAAGAAATGGTGTGTCCCTTCAGTTTATGAAGTACCGTCCATTATGCAACCATTCAGTGGCACATTGATCAGTCTTTCACTACAGTTCATTCGATGTGGTGGAGATGCGTGCGTCACAATGGAGGTACATGTATGCAATGGCGTCGTGGAGAATCAATGTCAATTGAAGTCACCAATGTTTCGGGCTGATCTCTATTCATCTAGAGTCCAAAATCGTGAATCTCACGCATGAAGACATTACTGTTCTGACACCATGTAATAACTTGCAGGACTTTGTAGGATGATGCCTGATTCAGATGATTTAAAGTGGATCTGGGTTGCATTTATTCAGCAGCAATTAAGCAAGGTTTTACAATCTTCTTTTTGAGACTGGTCAACAGAGGGCACCAAACCAACTATCGTTACAAATTCTAAAGCCTAAAACACAGATGCATGGCCCTGCTCATGAAAAATAATATCTTCAAGCAAGAAGGAATCATGTTTGCACCCACATCGTTTGTTCTCTGTGCACTCATGTCCAGATCGGACATGACTAGTCGCAGCTGTGATGTACTGACACTAGGCCTCCCGTGTGGCTGCACTGCACACAGTAGGCAAATGCTGTGTCACACGTACCACAGCACTACTTTGCGGAGACTGGGTACTCCACTGTGTAGTTCTAGGCACATATGTAGTCATGGGTGCGGGCTACAAGTTCAGACCTCTAGTCGTAATACAGTCCAACTAGTCGCCGCATCGCGACTAGTCGACTGTCTGGAAAGGCTGTCTTTTACAGGCTGATTGAGGCTGTTGTGTACTTTCTTTCAAGTAAGATATTTCAGGATTATAGGGTAGTCCAATTTGGGGGATTTTACCAAAGGAATACACTACCTTTAACTGGCAGAAATCTTTATGTTTTACGTTTTGCCAGTTTGATCATTTTCAACCATGCTAGGTGACTTGAGTTGCTGACTTTTGTCCTGAACCATTGCAACTCCAGTGCTAGAAAGTGGTTCCAGGCACATCAATTATAGTTTCATATTAAGAGTGTTACTACTGCATCTACATGTAGCTTTATTTCTTTTTCAATTTGACTTTCATGAAGAACCACAGAGGGGTGAAATATTGAAGGAAATCAATTTAAATTGAAGAAAAGGCACAAATTTCAGTGTATATTTGTTTTTAACTTGATTTTTGTGTGCATTGAAAATGTTGACCCAAAATCATCATGCAGAAATTTTGTTGTGAGACAGGCCTCAGCCATAACGCACTTGTAACAGGCTGGAGTAAGGAACAGATGAAGCAGCAACTGAAAATCCCTATACCAAACTTCTGCTATGACAACTTTTAGTGTGAACTTGTCATGTTCATTATGGCAGCATTGTATTGTAGACCTTTATGCATTATATCAGGATTAATTAACAAGTTTATGTTTTACCCTTGTTCCCAGATATAATGGAATCACTGATCTGGTCAAGCTTCAAATCAGCAGATTACCATCTCTTAAGGCACTCTTCTTACAAGGTAAGCTTGTAGATTAGATGTCGGATCCACAGTACAGCAAATTTTAGGCATTATTTGTCAGAATACTGAATATTGGGAAGTTGTTTATCCCCTTTATTGAGATTGTTGTCTTCGTTTTTGTTTACCTGTGCACCAGGAAATGAGATCAGCAAAGTAGAAGGTCTTGATAGTTTACAAGATCTCAGAGAGATAGTGTTGGATCGTAACAGAGTAAAGGAGCTCACAGAATATTCTTTCATGAATCAGTGGAACTTAGTGGAGCTCCACATGGAAGAAAATAGACTTCGTAATTTATCCCACTTGCAGTACCTCGAGAACCTTCAAAGGCTTTATCTTGGAAGTAACAGAATACAGGTATGTAGGAATTTTCAACATGCGTCAAAAGTCAATGAATGCTTGCTTGAGTTGCAGCACTTCATTTTTATCCATGATGGTTTTGGCTCAGTAGGCCAACCTGCTAAAAATGTCACAATCTGTATAACATTGTTACATTGCCTGGATGTGCAGACAAATATCAAATTACAAGTGATTCACATTCAGATTCTTTCGGTCCTATCCCATGAACTAACATTGGCCTTGATGTTTTCTAATTTGGATCTGACACCCTGAGTTGGGCAACATTTGTGGCCTTTGATTAGGGCTAAGTCATATGAACTTTACTTCTGGAGTCAAGTTGTGTCAGTTTTGAATGTTGAAATCAGATCAAAATGCCAAACCTGAAATCAAAACATAAATCAGTATCTTTCACATGGTTCATAGGATGAAAATGGAACCCAGTGTAAACTTGAATAATGTCAAGACATGTTGTGTGTATGATATCACAATTGACATCATTTGAAAATAGATTGCTAGTAATTTAAGGTCAAATTTAAAGATATATCTTGAATTACACATTTTCATTTCAAGTATGCATAAGTACACATGTACATATGACTAAAAGTAGAATGTTAAGCATGAAGTCTAAAAGTAACATTTACCTATGCATTTTTCCTTAGTGCTGTCAGGCCATTTGCTAAAGTGTTATCAACTGTGGTGGAACCCTGCCCATAAAATGCCCTTCCTTTTTCTTTGTATCAGAGCTAACAGACATGTATTTTTACATTTCCTGAATTCCTTGAGTTTCTGGACTTTGTTGATGCATTACTTTTTAAATATTGATTGACTGTGTAGTTTCAACTACAGTACATTGCATTTGAAAGTTAAGGCTGTGAAAAGGAATGGGAAAAAAAATAGGAAAGGAATTCACATTTTGCATTTTGACCACAACTTTTCCCCCCTGCGAATTCGCAGTGAATTCGCAGCGAATCGGATGTGAAAGGGGCAAACGACATGCAAAAACAGTGCGAAAATCATGCGAATCTTCTGTGAACACAGGGTGAAACATTTGCGAAAAACATTGAGAAAAAAAAAGTGTAAAAAATTTTGCGGAAGCGGTGCAAAAGGTTCCGAAAATTATGCGGAAACTTGCAAAAACGAGATACATTTTGCAGCAAAAATGCTCCACACTGCCACACGCGAAGGACTATTAATTATGCAGTGAAGAGTCCATTACCCAGGCTGCGCTGCGCTTGGGGCCGGTCATGGCCAACTCACCACGTGGAGTGTGCTGTTGTAGTCTAGTAGCGATTTCCTCGGCCGAGCCGTCCAGTCCATGCAACAGGATTGCGAGGACTTGCTCACCACGGCGAGCTGTGCCTGTGTGGCACAGTTGTTTTCTTGGATTACCATAAATAATTACTTGTCTATGTTGGAGAATAAATTTTTAAAAAGTTGTCTGGATTTTGAGTAATTAAACGGGAGTCCCCAAGTCATGAAGTCACGAAGCACATGAGTACAACAAACTTAACTTGCTCTGCTGTGATGACATGCGTTATTTGCCTACTTTTTATTTATTCTCGTGGTGTAGTTTGGCACACAAAATAATCAACATTGAGATACTACATCATGTAGTATCTTACCAAAAGGTTGCTTTCTACCGAAAATAAAATCAGCTGCTTTAATTGTACATGTATCTTCATGTAACAAATCTTTTTTTTTGCCGATTATGGACCAACCAATTTTATCTTACTTAGGCGAAAATCTGACTCATGCGAAGAAGACAAAATGTACATGGCCCCCAAGAAATATGACACAAAGTAACAATGTTTCTAACATCAAACATCATTTCATTTTCACACTACATATGCTGTACAAAGTAAATTACAGCATGTTTCACTGATCGTACTACACAAGTTTGTACCTTGAGCATTGCCAACACAGTGTACATGTACTTCGGTAGGTGTACTTAGCCCAGCCACCTTGTCCAATAAAAATGAGTCTGTGATCACACAGTAACATAGACATTTTTCCAGCCAGAAGTCAAGATCATTCATGCAGTATGGCAATGGGAGTTGAGCACGAGATGGAGCTCAAGCCAAGGTTATAGGCTGCTGCTTGAAAGTATGATGTGTACACGTGCAGCCCACGTGATATTTGCAGATACCGCTGCTGTGAAAACCCAGTGGAACTGCTGCCAAATGATTGATTTGAACATGAAAATACAAAATATTCCCCAAATCCTTGTGTTTACTAGAGTGAATAAATGTACGAAAATGCTTTTTTCATAAATCCTACTTAAAAGAGGTAAAACAAACTGTATTTTAAAAATGCTCCAGAATGATTTGTTCCAGAAAGTGAAAATCGAACTTTCGTGGTCCAACTTTTAGGTAAAGAATTTTATTAAGAACAACATGAGAAATCAAATGTTCCAAGCAATTTTATCCAAGGTAAGCAAAAATCTTACTTATCTGAGGTTTATGGGTACCAGTAATTTACTGTGAATTAAACTACTGTTAATGTATTTTTTCTATGAAGAGATTCTGTAAAAAAAGACTACCTGATAAGGACCAGTTGAAATGTCTGTGGGCTAGCTAAAGTCTAGGCCAGCTGGCCCTGCTGACCAGTTGAAAAACGGTTGAAGGCAAACACTGCTTACATCCCACTCTTCCCGTTATTGGGCATTTACCATGATCTGTGGTCAGTCACCAGGTGCAAAACTGCCTCACCCCAGTTTGACCCAGGTAGGACCACAGAAGATATATCTCCCTCCATTCCCTCACTCCTAATAATAATAATAAATTCTTAATATAGCGTTTTCCATAAAATCGGTTTGCCTCATGTATAAAAATTTATTTCGTCTGCCACACCGTTCAGCCTACAGGTGTGGATGTCAGGGCAGGCGACTCAAATGTTGTTGAAAACATGTACGTTATACTTTCCCCACTTAGGCTTACAGAATATCCATTTTTAAATCACACAAATAATCTAAGATACAGTTTGAGAAAATAGGAACAATGCAGTTTGGAGTTGTGAAATACATTTACATTACAACGATGTGTGATTATGCTTCCCACAGCAGCATTATAAAGACCCACAAATATTACAACATAAGTCGAAAAAGCGATGTACACCCGGGGCCCCATATCTACACGTACGTGTGTGCCGCAGTAACGCTACATGGGCCTACACAGTACCTACACACTTGTACAATGATCGCCAAACTTCATTTTTACTTAAACTTTTCAGGCCCAAAATATCACCATTTTTTCCTCCAAAACATGACTGAAATTTACATTAGAATGATCCATGATCTCCTGCAGTTATATTGACATAGGACCCCAGTCATTACTTTCCCAAATGAAACATGAATTATTATCACCAAAATTGATCTATAATTATGACAAAGTTACCTGTGGATGTCAGGGCAGGCGACTGCCGGAGCCCGCGCATGTAGTAACTTAGCAACAATAAGTATGATGTAATAGTTAAAAAGAGCCTAATTTTCCTGTACCTAATTCCTATAAGATGTTATGATAAATGACAATAAACCCAACCTGGTTAGATATTTGTTTTTGAAAGTATGGAAATTTTACAATCCAACAAAATAAAGATTTTCTTTCCAAAAATAAGTACCAATAATAGTAATGAAATGTGCTTATTTATGTGTTTGCCAATGCGTCTGACTCCAGTAATTAATGTAAATAAACGCGGAACCCGACTTGTAGAACTAACAGGATGACCTTGAAAGTAAACTATCGACCAACAAATTATGTTTATGAGAAAATAATACTAATCCATTACCCTCTAATAAATAATCTAAATAATAATTACAAATGGAGCATTTAACCCCTTACAATACCATGCGGGTTCTACCTCTCAAGAAAGAGTTCAGCCAATCATGAACCCTCCCCCAATTCAAACCGGTACTTCAAATGGTTTAAAAGGATATCATGGTCAACCGTGGCAAAAGCGGCGGATAGGTCAAGCATAATTAAAACAACATCATTCTGCCTATCAAGAGCACGCATAACGTCATTCTGCACCCTTAAAAGTGCAGTTTCAGTGCTGTGATCTTTATGATATGCAGATTGAAATTTGCCATACAAGGCGTTTTCCTGAAAATGTACATGAAGTTGAATTAAAGCAGCATTTTCCAGAAATTTATCAAAAAAGGAGCAGTTTGAAACTGGACGGTAATTTTTCAGTACGTTTTTATCTAGTCCGACTTTTTTGATCAGTAGACAAACGATTGCCTCCTTGCATACATCCGAAATGCACCAGACTCAAAGGAAGTATTCACAATACTGCACAATACAGGAGATAAAATATCCAGACAGTCTTTAACCAAACTGGTTGGCATCGGGTCTAATGAACATGTTTTTGAACACATTTTACAAACCTATTGTTTCACAGCGTCAACATTTAAAGAATCAAAGTCATTCATCTGGGACAAATATTGTTTTCTCTCAGAAAACACAAATTCTTCTGCCATAGGTTGTAAATTTGATCTGATATTCAGAATCTTCTGAGAAAAATAGTCCGCAAAAATGCTAGGCAGATTGGATGAATCTAAATCAAGTAAGACGTGTTTGGTAAATCTCTTACAACCAGATAATCTATCAACGATTGAAAACAGTTCTTTGGTATCAGCGGATTCAATGTGATTACGATGAAAATTAGCCTTTAATTCATTCAATTGCAAATGGTACGATGCCCGCATTGCTTTATATGTCTGACCATGAACCTCAAGTTTTGAATTTAACCATTTCCTTTCAAGACTCCATAAGAGCCTTCGTTCCTCAATTAGCTCCGTTGAGAACCACTCAGCCCTGGGTTTATCAATTAACGTTTTCATTCGACAGGGCGCATGCATCTCAATAGCACCACTGAGAGCAGAGTTATTAACTTTACACAGCGTGTTTACATCCATGCTATGTAGATCATTTAATGATGACGAAATTGATTCTTTCAACGATTCCAAATCAAGGTTCTTATGGACGCGATGCTGTTTTACTATTTTAGCTGGAGGCAATCGATGTAAAGCCGATGTAAAATGAATAGCAGAATGATCAGGCATAGTTGTATCAATATCAAAATTAATAGTCACCCATGGATCAGCACTTCATGCTAACACCAAGTCTAGAGTATGTCCCTTGACATGCGTAGGGCCGACAACATGTTGAACTAAACCAAAAGAAGTGTACAAGTCAATAAATTGTCTGGCATCACCACAACTGGGTCATCAACATGAGTGTCGAAATCCCCCAATACTACAAGATGGCCCGGGGATGTCAAAGCTTGCTCCATTAAAAAACTCTATATAGTAACTCGGTGGGTGTCAGAGTAAGGTGGCCTGTAAGCTAAAATAATATGAAGCTGTTCATGATCAGTGTCGATTCTAGTGTCCATAACTTCCATTGATTTGAAGGAGTCACATATATTTTTTACCACTTTTAAGTTCGATCGCGCCAAAATAGCAAGACCACCACCTCTCCGTTTACACCTGGGCACAAGATGAGTAGTAAAACCAGATATGGAAGATAAAAAATTTGCATTAATGGAATAGCTGGTTTTATCGGTTATCCATGACTCTCAAATCAAGAAAACATCCGTGTGGTTAGCAATAATTGATGAGCTTAATGCAGGGACTTTCCCATCCCTCAGGCGGGCATTCCACAGTGTGAAGTTCAAACATCCGCGTAAGTAGTAGGAGGACTGACACTTTACATTCACACGTGTGGTAAGTCTGTCCGAAGGTTGGATTGTCGGCTGATGTTGAAAAACATCAACAACCGCTGGAATTGGTACAGGTGGAAACTTTGAATGGTGTTTCACACCTCGCTTCCCACAGATTTTTTTCAAAATCCGCAATGACCAAAGGTTTTCAAAATTTGACTTTGAAAGGAAACACCTGTACTTTCGAAACGCAACTGAAGCAGTACCGCCCGAGGTGCAACCATCCGTTGCTTGGTATTTATCACTATACAGTCCTTTACTGCAATCCTTTATACAGCATTCAAACCTGCCAACATTTCTGGGCCGGGGTTCTCCAGAACACCCTTGCACACAGTCAAGTCAAGCAGGGGATCAGGTCCAGGAACGAAAAGTGACAGGATGACCTGCGTGGTAATTTCTCTTGAAGAGCTCATCTCACAATGCCAGGCAATACACAGGATGACAACCTTGGAAACTTTTGCAGGAAAGCTATGCCGGGGCCATGCAGAGGGGTACGACTGCCAGTGCGGTTTGCCGCACCACATCCAGTGGCAACTAGCGGGCGAGTTGGTGTGGTCCGCGGTAATGGCAAGTGACGTGTTCGGCCTAAGGGGTATCACAGGCCCCTCTGCAAGCTACAGGAACGAGCAGCGACACGGTTGCCAGAGTACCTGTCAACACTCCAGTGGACATGCATGCTAGCACAGTGCTGGAGGTCCCAGATACGCCCATGGGCACGTGCAAAGGGGGGCACCACCTCCAGTGTCAGCGGCTACTACCCCGTGGGTTGCGCTAGCTCCTTCGACAGATCCCTCTCTGGCTCTGATGACTAGCGCTGCTAGTAGTACTGCTTCTGGTGACACGCAGCTCTGCTTGCAAACACGATGGCAATGCCATCACCGCGTTCACGGTGATGACTGTGTCAGCTTCTGTCCAGACAGCGGGGCAAATGGCTATCCCGACAATGCGCACGGGTACCTCGCTCGGGTGTGTCGTGCCCTTTGTCACCAAAGAGAAAATATGGTGGGGCAAGTTTGTCGATTTTGCCCAGCTATATCTGGACAATGCAACAGCTGCACTAGCCCACGTCCATAGAGGGACAGAAATGATGCTGTCCCTTAAGGGATGCCGCATGGTCTTTAAACCGGCGGCCGCAACACAAAAGAAAATTGACTCCGTTGATAAGTGGTTGTCCTCTTTTCACACCTTCATGGCGGTTTATCTCTTAAAACACCCTGCCCAGGCTGGGGAATTGCTGAAATACATGTACGCAGAGACGATTCGCACAGTGTTGCACCAATTTCCCCAGCTTGGGTGGCAAGCCTACGATGAGGAATTCTGCCTGCGCTGGGCAGCAGACCCATTGAGTTTGTGGGCAGCAATGGATCTCAAGTTATGGGTGACTGTTGCTGCGGCATCAGGTGGGTTTGGTGCTTCTAATACGTGGACATTTCTTGGTAGTGAGGCTGGTGCTGAGTTTGGTGTGGACCTAAGGGTTGCAGCTATGTCAAGTGCAAATTTCTTCATAAGTGTAGTGTGTGTGCAGGGTTTGGGGATGGTGCACAGGCATGTCAGATAGGCAGGAGGGATGCACCCCGGTAAGGCATATGTTGCTGGCAAACCACACAGCCGGCCGACCGGCTAACTCATCTGTATTTGTAGCCAACTCAAGCCTGTGATGCACTATGGAGAGCATCATTAAGCACAGTGCCCTGGCTGGTAAGCAAGCTAACTTTCGTACCCCCAACTCCAATTAGAGTGGCCGTTTTATTGCAATGGTTGACAAATTATCCTGACCAAGCGGAGGCAGCTCTTTTGCTTAACAGTTTTTCACATGGGTTTTCAGTGGAGTATTTTGGAGCTAGGAAACTGTGGGACTCTGAGAGTCTTCCCTCTATGGCGCGTCAACCAGCAGTGGTTAGATAAAAATTACGGAAAGAGATTGACATGGGTCGTATTGCCAGGCCATTTACTATGAGCCCGCTCCCGCACTTGCAGTGCTCTCCAGTCGGGTTGGTACCCAAAAGTGAACCCAACTCATTTTGCTTGATTCATCATCTCTCCTTTTCAGCTGGAGGATCGGTCAAATCCCTTGCACATGTGCTTTACGTCAATTATCCGTTTGACTGTGATCATACATCAAAGCCTATCCTCCATTAATTGTGAAGCCCTCTTCAATTACATTTGTATTTGTAATGTTTGAATTTTGTTACTGTGAAAAAGGCCCAAGCAAGGCCTGGGTCTGAAAAATACTAGACCTAGCATTGGCTAGATGGAAGAGATGCATGTCGTTTACTGTATGTACTATCTCTAGACACAAATGGCACGTATACACATTCCAGGTATGGTGTTAAAGCGAGGTCAAGGGTCACAGTATACGGCTGTTCTGTTACATCTTTTTTTTTTCGTAAAGCAAAACTTTAACACTTGAATAACAGGTATTTGAGATGTACTGTTCTCAAACGTTTTGATGTCTCTAATCATTAGCTAATCATCAACTAATCATTGAGCAGTTGTGAACTAATAATTTTCTAAACATGAATTGGTTATTTTGCTGTTTGGTAACAAGTGGCAAATGGTAGTCCTTTTTTTGCTTCTTTGCCAACTGTAGCCAGTAAAGGTACTTATATAGTTCAATAAATTTGGCAACCTGTAAACTATTTGATGCTAAACTGACTGTTTGCTTGTGAGTGCTAACTTTTGTCTCAGTGGTAGTTTTTCAGCCTTTCAGACATGACTATGTAAATGTATGTGGCTAAACTGCTGATGGGGGTTAACATAATACATGTCATTAATCCATTATTTGGATACACATTTTGTTGCTAGTGTACACCGTTTAGGTGTTGATGTTTAAGCTTCAGTGAGTCTTTGTGACTTTCGTACAGCCTAACCAGTGCGTGTGTGGTAAACTTGATCAGAATTTTTGTTTGTGTCCACCGGACTATCTTTCACAAGTTCAGTTTGTCCATGAGAAGGCTTAGTTTGGCCTTTGTTTGACTTTGTTCAGTTCTGGTCTTTCGATGTTCCTTGGGTTGCAATACGCTCGTCGTCTGGGAAGCGTGTATGATGCTGAATTTCAGTGAGCTTTGCTGTAGAGAACTTCACCACGTACATGTATGTGGCGGTGTCAAGCTCAATGTGAGGACCAAATGCTGGACTGAGCCTCGACAGTGCATCTGCCAGCACCATTTCACGTCCAGGGCAGTCAGTTATCCCACAGTCATAGGGCTGGAGGCAGAGCATCTTGCGTTGCAGCCTTAGGGGAACATTGGCCATGCTCTTGTGCTGTATGTTTTCCAGCGGTTTGTGGTCAGATTCGACTGTGAAGTTGGATCCGTAGATGTATGTGTGGAAGCGAGTACAGCTAAATACTACGGCCAACAGTTCTCCTTCGATGTTTTCATACCGCTTCTCTGTATTCGTGAGAGCCTTGCCTGCAAATGCGATTGGTTTGCCACCCTGTAGAAGAGCTGCACCGTCGGTTTGTGGGCGTCAAAGTATGTCAGGGTGCACTCAGCGCTGATCAGTGATTTGACGTTGTCAAATGCTTTCTGGTGCGATGCTGACCACTGCCAGTCACTATCTGTGCATGTGAGTGCTCACAAAGGATTGGTGTGGTCTGCGAGGTGTGGTACGAAAGGTGACATATACTGTACTAGACCAAGAAACTGTTGCATCTCATTCACGTTGGCCGGTGCTGGGAGGGCATGAATGTCGCTGACTTTGGTTGGGTTAAGGTGTACCCCTTGAGCATCGTAGTAGCAGCAAAAAAATTTGATGGTCTTTTGCCAAAATCTGTCTACAGTGTTACGCCAAGACATACCTCACCGACTGCCTAGATTCGCCGCTGCCACCGTGTAATGTTGTTAGGGTTGTATAAGAGACAGAATATAGCTCCCGACCAACCCTTATTTTTCGTCAGGACCCTAAAATTTTTATCGGAAAGTTAGAAAAACAAGTTTATAAAATATGAAAAAATTTAAATCCTGCTGTCTTTTCTGTCTTCACAAAAAACCTTTCAATAACCTTTTCTCGGGTTAAAATGCTTCTCTTTATATGTTTTCCTAGTTACATTTGCAGTTTTTGAAAGAAAGTTCCATGATTTTTACGAGTTGCTTTGCGTTTTGCTTCGCAGTAGGTCCTACGTGCACAAAGCTCAGTGCAGTAAACAAGGCTGCGCTGGTTCCCACCGTGCCTATGCAAAAGAACGCTTGGTGGAAATGTGCCAACCAGTGCGTACGTCCCGCTCGTACATGTACACGCATGCAACCCCCATTACACTTAAGTGAGTAGAACTGCCAATCTGTTTGTACATGCCAATACAGCAGAAGACCTGTTCACCATTACCTGTTAATTTCCTTGCTTGCTTGTAGTTGTACAGCGCACCTTCCTTATCTGAGGCACAAGTATCTGTTCAGCTAAATCATAAAACTTGTACAAATTTGTTGCCTTGAATAAAAGCGGTCATCATTGAATAAGGGAGTAAAATAAATATGCGCAAGTTGATATCTGGATCGTGCTGAACAACTAGGATGTGCTTAACCATTGTCAGTGCTAGTCCAAGTAAATTGAACTCAAAGCATTCTTTTTTAACATTTGGATATGGTTGAAATGTTTTGCAGAAGGCCACCGTAGAGTTACCCAAGTTACTCAGAATATCATGTGAATACCAATTCAGAACTAACGGGAGTCAGTTATGTTCCCCTAACATCACTGTCCAGAGCTACAGAACACAGAAAGTGCAGAAAAACTTCAATTTAGAATGTTAATTGCCTACCAGTTCTGACAGTTCATCCAGCTTCCAAACTCAGCTGGTTGCCGAACTACCGTCATGATCGTCTGCTACCAGCATGGCTCATGATCGTTATAATGCCACATTTGGTGTCCAATCCTTCTGCAATTTCCAGCTCCAGTGCATGCATTTCATTTTAGTTCAGCTTTTGTGGAATAAGCTTGGAATTCTCTGATCAAGCAAAGTCCAACAAGCAATCAATTCATGCAATTTCAGTCGTGAGATGTCCCAAGAGGTCTGAAAAAACAAACATGTGCCCGTCGAAAATTTCCATGTGTTGACATGACCATGAGAGGTCATTGTGCTGTGTGCAGTGGACGGTTTGTGTTGAGTACTGCTTTAACAATCAATTGACCCAATAGGAAATCTCAGAGTTCATTTCCCTTGATGTTTTACAACATTTTGCACAACCTTCAAGCCAAATCATCTAGAAATCACACTGAGCAATAAGGTTAATATCGACCGATCGCACAGGTCAGCTCGCAGATTGCACATGGATATATTGCATTATAAGCATATGAACTGTGTATGTTCTGAGTCAATGGGGTGAAAATGTGTATAAAGTCAGTGGGACAAATTAAATCTTCAAAATTAAATAATAAATCATTTCATGATGTCAAAGTGACATCATTCCTCTAGGGCCATCTATGCTGTATAGGCTTTGGTTGAACCAAGTTTCATTTTGTGGAGTGGCCAAAGTCCATGCCATTCTGGCAGTTGAAAAATGTATACAAAATATATGGGAAAAAAATTAAATATTCAAAATTCTATAATAAACCAGGTAATGAGATGATGACGACATCATGATTTGGGATACATCCTCGGGTGGTAATCTTACAATGTCCTGGGTTTGAAAGAAATCAACCCAAAGTAAGGACCAACAGTGATGTGTAGAACGACCCCATGTTATGTCAAAAGACCAAAATTTGAAAGAGAAAAAAAAAGTTGACTTGTTTTGTCTGTTAAGCAAAAGAACGTAGGGCTTTTCCGCATTTCTAAGCTTTGAAATATATTTGAAATATACGTTTGTGGAGTATTCTTTATTGGTAAGTGTCCCAAAAAGCCCCTTGAAATGTACAAAGTCTATGAGAGAAATCAAATATTAAAAACTCAATAAGCAATCAAGTGATGATGTCATCACTATGTTATCAAATGAAAACTATTTGACGACACTGTCTTTGTTTGAGGCAAGTTTTATTACAATGCAATACATTTAAATGTTCCAAGAAGCCACTCGAATCTGCGTACAAAGTCAATGGGCAAAAAATAAAGATTAAAAATCAATAACAAATGAAGTCACCATGACGTCATGTTTCTAGGCACATCTGTGCTATAGAGTTTTTGCTTTGTTTAAGTTTGAAAAAGATCGAAGCTTGCTGAGGGACAAAAGTGCCGCGTAGAAAAAATGTGTACAAAATGGGTTTTGAGGAGAAGAAGAAAAGCTATAGCCTATCTGTTGCCAACAGAACAGATGGCTTTTTTGCCTTTTGAAATTTGACCAATTAATCTCCAGCATAAACCTTATGGTGGGATTATTTGATCATGTCCATAGAGGTTCAAGTTTGGAACCCAATTGGATATGCACTTCATAACACTTGGGAGAGTGCCCCTTTAATGTCACATGACATGATTACAGGCAGTCCGCACGCACAATAGCCAATGCACTCTATGCGAATTGGATTTTCAAGTTCACAATATTGTAAGGGGGTTTTCGTCATCGGGGCTTCATCTGTGTGAAGAAGTACACCACTTATGCACCAAGTAAGCTTGTGAATTTTTTCGCAGGCTCTCAGACAAGCACTTAGTATACAGTGTTTATCAATATATACATTGGGTAAGGGCAAAACCCGTTATAAATTAATAAAAGGACTTGTTATCAGAACCTCCGGTTTGATGACGTCATCAGCCCAAAATTTCACACGTGTTAGCTGGCGCCCGCCAATTACGTGATGTCATCAGTTGATGATTTGAAGAATACTGTTTCCTCACCTACTAACACCATTTAAAGGAAGTTGACATCTATTACCACTTTCAAACAATAAGCCCACTTCCGGTTTCGACAGGAAGGAGGGGTCATATGATTTGACCCGCACAAGATGAATAAGCCACTTGCGAGTTAAATTTGAATAAAATCTATTACACCGAGTTATTTGATTGCACACAAATGTAACAATTTTAATTCCCCAGACTAAAGACGCTGCTGCTGTACCTCATGATTCGGGGAAAGCTTTTGAATAGCGACCACCATCTCTTGAATGGACTGGTTCCTTTGTGAACAGTGTATTGGTACAAGGCATCTCTTGCATAACTAAGCAAAAGCTTGCGCTGAATCTAAAGGTATAGCAACAGTGTTTTTAGTATGAAGAATTCAAATTTTTATGTTCCTGTGAATTTAAAGAACTCAAGAGTACCAGATTTTATTCAAGGGTCACTCGCAAAAGACTTATATTGAAGACCATATTTTTCTCTTGCAGTTGCCTAAAACAGAATGTTGCGGGAGGGCAGGGTTGGTTTTATATGGTTTTAACAATATTAGTGTAATATTTAAATATTCAAAATTTAATAATAAATCACTTGATGATGTCATCTTGACATATTTATTTCAGTATTGTCTTTGTTTCGTTGTCTTTCCCTGGTGTAACTCTGATGACATTTGAATATTGCTCAGGCCCCAGGTCAAAATAGCAACAGTTCACCAAGCAGGAAATGATTGCCCTTAATCCCCTTTCAAACCATTGCCTGATTCAACTGCAAGTGGGTAATGATTGCAAGAGAGTGTTTCCCAAAAGGGAGTTGGCTATGGGGCAATCTCTTAATGCATACCACTATTTCCCCCACCTTAGTGCAAAAGCCTCGACTCCCAGCTTTCCATGAATGGTTATTGTGCATCGGCTTTGATGTGTAAATTGGGCCAGTTCCTCCACAGGCTTAGCACAGCTTATTCAGACATTTGAAGCAAGATATGGGACGGAGAGAACCCCCCCCCACCTTTGTGTTGGTCATTGTTTGATCGGAATCTCAGGAATTCTTCACAGACTTCTGGGGGGGATGTGTTAGGTAACAATAGTCTAGAGTGTGTATATGGATTGGACAGGTAAAGGGGGTACCCCTCTGTCCCATATCTTGCCTGGTATATATTCAGAAGGGCAAAGTAATTAATCTCTTAACAGAACACTAACTCCATCAGAGTCTGCAGGCCTACATGCATCACTAAGTCTCGTGTCATTAAATTAAAATATGGAGTTTTCTTTTCCAAATCTAGCACTGTCAGGCAGTGATTTCCACATTATAGATTTGTCAAAGATTGGAATAGACAATAGACAAATTGGAGAACATTATAGATGCAACAATTACAGGACTTCAAAATCAATCTAAAAAAGTAAAATAGGCAAAGTCAACTAATGTTGGTATTTAAGGGCAGTGTGGCAAACTGAAGGAAAAATATCCATATCCATGTAAACGGTCCTACAAACCCAACCCCACAAAACACTGTTGAGATATCAATAGGCTCGGGTCCCAGCTGTTGATAAACTGCACAATGACTCAACCACCAGCCACAATGGAATGTAATCCTTAAAGCTCTCTATTGTTACAAAACATCACCCAGGAGTGGTGTTCATCAAACCACAAGCCAATTAGCTAGTTACTCCCTATTGTTGCCTGCTTTACTCTGAAGCTGGTAAGGAGCTGATCATTTATCTATCATTCCCCACTTCATGAACCATTTCTATTTTGCCTTAACAACCGTAATTTTGCCTTAAAATTGTGTACAAAGTCAATGGGCTGATATAAATATTTAAATATCAATAATCAATCAGTTGATGACGTCATCATGACATCATTGTTCTAGAACCATCTGTGCTTAAGGTCCTTCATTGGTACAAGTTTGATGAAGGTCCAAATTCGCAAAAGCACTAAAGTCGTGTACAGAAAAACGTGCAAAAACAACTGGCCTTTTGAGCAGAAGAAGATAAAGGAAGAAAAAAAATACAGGTTCTGTGTCTGTCACAAGGACAGAATTAACACAGGGCTTTATCACCTTGTTGTTGTTATGAAGAAAAAGAGCCTTGTTGGCATATCATCAATTTCTTTAAAATATTCATATTCATACACTTACATGTACAGGTTTTAACAAAAAAGACTTAATTCCGGAGACATAGTGCTTTGAAAACTGCACATTTAATGTCACGTAACTTGTCAGTTGATGATGTCTTCCTAGCATATGGGCAACATTTGTCTAAAGCTCTCCTCTTTCAAGATATCTACAAGGTTTGAACCCAATCGAAAGTGCACTTCATGAGATATAGTGCTTGTTTGAGTGCACCTTTAATGTCATGTGACTTGTCACCTGCTGACGTCATGATTACTTGAGGTCAATAGTCATCTAAAGCACTCCCCTTGTAAGATATCAGTACATGTACTTCACGAGATGAAGTGCTTTCAAGAGTGTACCTTTAATGTCAAATGATTTGTGACCAGATCATGTCACCATCACATCAGGTACATTTTTGTCTAAAGCACTCCCCTTTTTAGATATCTGCAAGGTTTGAACCCAATCAGACATGTACAATACAAGATACATTACAAAACATTATCACTGTCGTGGAGAGATCACATATTACAGATTTTAAACATTTGCCTCTTTTGGCGTTCCATATAATGTGATCTGCTCTTAGCGCCACGTGTTTGAAAATTTTCCAAGTCCTGGGTACATGCCCTACGCACTTTGCACTACCCGTCTTACGGGCAAATATTGCGCATCCACACACACAGTAGCCAATGCATAGTATGCGCACTGGATTTTTGAATTCGCAATTGATGTTGTAAGGGGATTTTGTCATTGACGCTTCATTTGTGTGAAAAGGTACACCAGTTGTGCACTTCACCCAGTTGACTCCAATGTTTTGGCTATCATCTAATGGAAGATGCATGCTTATATCTGTTATGGTTGTTTTTACCAAATTTTAAAGAATAAAAGGACTTTTTATCATAACTTCTGGTATGATGCATCGGAACAAAATTTCACACATACATGTATGTTAACTGGGTAAAGATCATCGTCTACATCAATTTTAAGGCGATTTGGACAAACTTCACCACGGACATTTCATGACATGGCATAATTATTTTAGTCTTTGCTTCGGTGTCTTTCCTTGGTGTAACTTTGATGACATTTGAATATCAGTGAACAACCAAAATGTTGCCGTGAAAACATGTACAAAGTCAATGGGCTGAAATAAATATTGAAAAATCAATAATTAATCAATAATTGTTCTCGGACTATCTGTGCTTAAGGATTCTTCATTGGTACAAGTTTGATGAAGATCCAAAGTTGCAAAAGCACTGAGGTTGTGTACAGAATAAATGTGCACAAAACAAATGGACTTTTGTGCAGAAGAGGAGAAAAAAACAGGACAAAAAGAATGTCTTTTTTGCAAAATTGTGAAAAAGCCAAGAAGAAAGAACAAAAACAATGCCTCTCTTGCAAAGTTGTGAAAAAGCCCCCAAAATCTTAAGGAAAACATGAGCTGTTTTGGCAGTTGACCAAAACAGTTAAAGAGGAAGAGGAAGGAGACAAAGAAAACAAAATAAACAAAATGACTTTTTCACAAAGTTGCAAAAAAGCCAAAAGAGAGAACAAAAAGAATGTCTTTTTTAGACAATTTGGAAAAAGCCAAACAACTTTAAGGAAAGCAAGGGCTGCTTTATAGCTGAAGCAGCTAAAAAAAAAAGCATAAAATAATGCCTTTTGCAAAATTGCCAAAAAGTCCCCCCCCCAAAAAAAAGCCATCAGGAACACAATAGCTGAAACAGCTCATGATTTGTGTCTTTGCAGGATGTCTGTGATCTGGAGAAACTTGAGGCCATGCCAAATCTCATTGAGCTATCTGTCATCAGCAATCCTGTAAGTAAAAATAAATGTGGCATTGTTTGAGTCAGTTACCTTTCAACAGTTTGGCTGAAGGACCTAAGATATGAGTAACAGGCAATATCAAATGGACCAAAGTTGGACTGACATCAAAATTATACACTTGTGGATGCCTTTTTTATATACATTGATTTGTTAACAAAATAGCATGCATTTGATTCGATTCGATGATTTGATTTGATTTGATTTCCAAACATCACTCTCACTATAACAAGTAGTTTGGCACTACACTGCAGTCATCTTCAAATAAACTGCTTCTCTTGTTCCCATTCCTAAACCCTGTTTGATTCAATTCTCCATACATATACATGTATGTTTGTTTGCCGAATGCAGTTTTGCACCATTCACTGCAAATAGTGAATGTATATTTTGCTGGTAACGTTAACTTCATTTCATCCTTCCCCAGGTATCCAGAAGATTGATGCACCGTCCAATGCTTGTATTCAGACAACCCAACTTATTGTGTATTGATGGTATACCAGTGAGCTCAGAAGAGAGGACTAAAGCAGAGATGTATTTTCTTGAGCAGCAGGTAAACCAAACAAAAATTGGAACTCAACCCAAATACATGAGTGGGATATATTTTAGTGAGAATTGCTGTTTTCCAAATTATAAAATAATCTGTTCAGGCCAACAGAATAAATAAGGCAAAAGGAAAAGGAAAACCTGGGAGTGGGGGGCATACAGGGTGTGCCCCCCCCCCGAGTTAAGCTCTGAATCCCTTCCAACCATATCTGTCTTTTTGTTTAGGTCTGTATGCTCTTCAAGATTTGCACAAATTTGGAGGTTATTGTGGGTCTATATTTGTGATTGAAAGAGGAAGAGTTTGTGCATTTTTTCTAATTAGTGTATTCATCTGATTGAATTTCAAACAGTAAACTATTTGTATTACTGCTTTGTTCAGGCTCCAGAGTCTTTTGTCTCAGGTATGGACAGAAAGATTTGAGCGTAGACACCGTAGTCCGAGCAAGCAACCCTATCCCTTGAGGGTGGGTGGGGTTTTTCAAAGACACGTTCCTCCCAAGGCTTCATGCGTTACAACCAGCTCCTACCTTGTTGAACTATTCTCCAACTTATTGCTGTCTACCCTTTTCAGCAACCCGATTTCATACTGATGGCCTCTTGCGCCCTCACTCTCGCAGTGATGCAAATAGCCCACGCAGTACCCACACCGTGCGCTATGGCAGGCCGCCATTTTATTTGCTTTACAAGAAGCACAAATCAAATATTTCCAGCAAACAGGACTGAATTCGATCAGTCAATCTTTTGATTTGCACTGATGTATCTGTGCGCATATTCGCCAAGAAACTTGCAAGATTAGACTGAGCAAATTGTAGGTCATTTGGCACCCTAGAACTGACTATTTTGCACGGTTCACAATGAGAACAACTAGCGTTGATGTTGCCGCTTCTACCCTTTGCTTTGCACAATTTAATGGGGAAAAAACAGACGGGTGAAAAAGGATAAACCTTGCATGAGTCCTGAAATTAAACACCGAAATGAGATGTGAAATAAGTGGAATCTTTAGGCCTTGACTAATTGTATCTTAAAACGACTGAATCAATGCCCCTTTAAGGAAGGACTTGAGCAGTAAGGGCCGGCAACCATTTCGACCCGGTTTGAAAAGGGCCCCCCGGTAAGCTCGCGCTGTTGCAAAAAACCCTTTCATACCGGCCTGGCTACCAGCCTGGGATGCTGGACTGGTTGTTGATCTCGAACTTCTCCATCCTGGGGTCTGTTGTTTGAAAGTACTCGTACACCTCATCTATCCCATGAGAAACCTGCTTGTGGTTTTTAATCCTTCAGCGCTATACAATAGAACCCTTCACCAGCAGAGATCAAAGCCCCTGCCACGTGATTATTCACACAATGGGACCATTAGTCATCAATGCATTTGATCTCCAAACGTATTACAGTCGATTACTCTCGCCAGCGCATGAAAGCCATCGCCACATTTTATGATGAGTTACCAGCATCGCACCACTTTTGAACACAATGTATTTTATTTTGTTTTCATTGTCTTCTGCAGGGAACCTCTGCTGCATTTCTAGATCTTGCAGAAAAAAAATCAACCATGAAAACTTAAGTTCACAAACAATACTATATTCAGTCATCCCCCAGCCACAGTCGCTTTTAAAATACATTGCAGTTCAATTTGCCACTCCTGAATTAATGGATATTGATTTTTGTTTGATTTAATATGTACACGTATAAAGAAGCTGCTTTCAATCAAACTTTTTTCATGGGACTTAATTATTGCCTCAATTAGAATAGATTATGTCCAGAGTTTCTTCGCGAGCTGGTATTGCTGATTCATTTACACCTAAAAGAAATTTTTAAACAAACAACTCAACAAAACAAACTCAAACACTAAATCATTTTAGAAACATTTCACCTTTATTTCCAGTTCCAACGTCGAATGCTCTACCGATCTGTTTTACAAAAAATAAACACAAATTATAATTTAAAAAATGGATTATACGGGGAACTGTTTATTATTTAGTCTCCAAAACATGATAGCTGACATTTCCAAAATGCGACATACGCCATTTTGTTCATCATTTCAATTCAGCCCCTCTCCTTTGCTATCCAGAATCATTTTCAACAGATTTAAGATTGTTAAATATATAACATGATGAATTACGCAGTACGTGCAGTTTAGAAGTAACTGCAGTCTCACCGTTTTATTGTTTTCAATTTCACAATCTTTTTGAAATATTCTGACGTTTTTCAAATGGATAAATGGCATTTGGGAAATAAAATCTTCACAACTGCGTTCTCACTTCGATTGCGACGTTTTCCTTAAACTCCTGTCTAATCCGTTTGCATCGCTCGTTGATTGCCTCAACAGTTTTACATTTATGGTCAGTGTACCAGTAATAAAAGTTTGGAAACTGCATTTTGGCCTGCTCAAAGATGCTATGTACGATCTCCCGATCAAGAGTTCCTGTTTTACATTTTTTGTTGTTTTGTCACGGGAGTTTCCGGTCACCTTTTTGCGGGCCAGTTCCTCTTTCGGGATCTCCCTCCCCATCAAGTTGAGGCACAGCAAATGGCCTCGGTCTGCATCAGATGCTTCCGGCTTCCTTTGCTTGACCTCCTTGAGAATGACCTTGTACTCCGACACCGAACGAACCATGTTTTCGTTGGCACCAAGAAGATATTCGTCTGGCTCCTTGCCTGGAACAAATCAAGGGTTGATGGCGTAGCATGAAGTTGGTGTTTCTTGGACTTGAAACTCTCGAACTGGAGGTGCAGGCTTAGGTTGACTGTCAGCTGACGGGGTCCAAGGTTCGACGACGATGTGGCAGGAGTGTTTGGGGTGCTGGCCACAGCTCCGTTGTCGATCTTTGCAGCTAGATGCTTGATTCCCTCATGGAAGCTCTCCTGTCTGTTCTCAAGGCAATCGAGCTGCACTTGGATCGATGTCACCTTTGCCTGAACATCTCGCAAAATTTCAAGCATGAGTGGTAGAAGGTCAGCCTGCTGAGGCGAAAAGATAGCGGGCTGAGTACAGGACACAAGACGTTGGACTTCGTTGTCAATGTTGGCGCAAAGTTTGGTTCTCAGACCGGTTAGCGGAACATCATCATCAGATTCATCATTAGAATATTAACCTGTCATGGAAAATAAGCATAAAAATAAACTGGAGCTCTATATTCGTCTTCTAATGGAAAATAATGCTGACATCGATTTGCTATATTTATGAGCTGCTGCCATTGAACATTTTTTGCACTGGTAAAAAGTGGCACCTTCAACTAAAAAACATAGTACTTTGAAATTATGTAATTTACTTGCCAAAACATTTAGGAGGACGGGTATCCATCAAGCTTTCTCCAGTGCTGGTGTTCATTTTGAACAAGTACGTTGCGAATTTCACAGAATATTTTGGTCACAGGTCACAGTATGAGCAGTACATGTATTTGATGTGACAGTGAAGTGGGGAGGCAGTGCATTCATGAGACCCTGTTTGCTTCACTGAGCAACATTGCAGCCACTGATTGGTCAACAAGCTACACAAGCCACATTGCCCATAGCAACAACTATTCCCACAACGTCATTTGCAGTCAAGATGGAGCTCACTCCATCACACTGTTTGGTTTCGCCAGGAGCCCTGATTTTCAGCCCAATTACAACAGTCCTCTCCCCACCGCGGAAGCCAGTTGACTGTCCTGCATTTTCACCTCCTAAACATGTGACCCAATTGTCCAGAAAAAGGCTTTCTGATGGTCCTGCCTTCTCTGCTTAGGGTGCAATGCCTACAAAACGTGGAAGAAAGCCGTTTCATGAAAAGTTCCCGTCTCTTGTGCCAACAGTGGTCGACACACTTCAGGAACACGGCTTTGGCGCTCATCATCGACGATCAAAGACGTGGTCCTCAGTTGGGGTAACTGCACGTTGGTAAGTTGCCAAGAAAATCCCCGAGTTACACATCATTACCAGAAGTATCCAGCGGCTGCTCATCCCTCCTAATTGGCAACATATGGCGAGTCATCGATACCATGCACTCATTGATGCCAAGATCGGCATAAAACAAAATGATGTTGGTCTTCATCATCATGCGTCACATTACTGTCGTGCTACGGTAAATTATGCCCTTGAAATTGCCGCATTTTTCATCAATGAAGTTTCCATGTGGTCAGCGGATGACAAAAACAATCTTTTGGTAGGAAGTGGCCCTTGTGTCGACAGAAGAACGAGTTTCAAAACGTACTTCATGACCAACAATTCCATGCACTATCCTGATCACAACTTTGCAACAGGCTACAAAATCATACCAAGTGGTTGTATGCAACTTCTCAATCAGCCATCTTCATCATCAAGTCGAAAGCGATCAAAATCGGTTAGCCTTACGAGATCTGGAACATGTTTTGATGCCCCAGACTATGAAGATCCACTTCTGTGCCGCTCTCCACCAGCATCAAGATATCGCCATGACAGCCTAGGCCGTCTTCACTTCCAGTATCCAAGAACAGGGCCCCTGACTGTTTGCTTACAAGGAAACAAATTCTCTAGAGCATCAGTGTGCAATCACTATGCTGATCTCCTCCCCTTGCTGAGAGATGTCCGGGAGAGAGATGGCAAGAACGCTGCCTTCATTGTATCGGATAATGGTCCTGATTGGAAGAAAAGCAGTTTGAAGGTGATCATGATGATGGGGCGACTCTGGCAGGATCTCGGACTGGTTTATCTCTGCATAGTGTCATACGCACTTGGGGACAGTAGATTCAACATGATTGAGCACAGTTGAGTGCCAATGACGATGTGGCTCAGCGGTCTACTGTTATCCGACAAAGTCCCTAGGGAGGACAAAATGCCATCAGAACAGACATCACTGTCAGAAGCTGAAAAAAGGAGGAAGGAGGCAGTTATCCTAGACACTGCCATCGATGATGTGCAGCGTTGCCTGCAAGGTAGATCATTTAACAGCTTCCCAGTGTCGACTGTTGCAGTGAAGTCATCAGCAAAACCCCCCACACTGACGAAGCTGAGATCGACAACTTGACGGATGCCAGCACAACTAAAATTAAGAACGATGATACATTATCCGCCCTTGCAGATGAATATCGGTTTCTAGTAAAGCATTCCATTCAGCGTTCCTATCAGCTGGAGTTCGCCAAATGTACAGATAGCTGGTGCCAGCACTGTTCCAGAAAACCCATCCACGCCGATGAAATTTCTTCGCTCATTTGGCGGAGGATGTGCTCTGACACCGGTGCCTTCAGAAAAAATTCCAGGCCATTTCCAAACATGGCAAGAGGCAGCAGCAAATGCAGTGCAACGACAGCACAGGCAAGCTTGTCTTGATGAAGGACTTGAATCTACAGTCAAGGGAGATCGTGTATGTAGGCAAGGCTTCAAGGTTTTCCAGAGTGGGGTAGACCGTGATCGACACATGCTGAGTGTGACATGTTGGAAAGCATCTAAAGGGTGACTTTCTACCATCAACGGAATTGTAGACTAACTACGACGTTCAAGTTATGTGACGCCTGCTTATAGTGTGAGAAAATATACTTTTTTCCTTTTTGCCCAAACTGTCACGCCTATATTCGAGTGTAATGCATTAAGCCCATCATGCATGCAAACCTTCACTCGTATGTGCCTGAGTAGCAAACAGCAGTTCTGAGTCTGCACGAAGGGAAATAGACCTGTTCTTCTTTTTACTTTCTGTATCTACTCATTTATTTCCTTCTCTTTTACTGATGTGACAAGTGTAGTTGAGATTTTCCTTTAACTCTTCCAAAGACATGGTACAAAGGAAGATCTATACGAAAGTGAAGGGGCAACTTACCGAATATTATAACAAAAATTATGTGTTGACCTCTAGTCTCTTGATATTGCCCTTGTACAAAGGGCAATATCAACACCCTTGTACAAAATCTGTATGACTCGGGTCCTTAATTCAGGCATCTGATTATTTACAGGTTTATAATGTCAGAGCCGCTGAGAACTACCAGTAATATACATGCCCTCACACTGCATGCTCAGTCTTCTGACGCCACAAATGACCGACCGACTGCAGCACGGTCACATATAGTCAGCACATTGCTATTCACCAAGAAAAGGGCACTCACAGGCTTTTCTAGGGCCGAGTGTTGAGATATAACTAACAGCTGTGGAGAATAAAACATGCCGACCGACTATTATGTGGCGCTAGAGTATGGCCTTTGACAGCTAAATAAAACCGGCGCACCAAGATGCGCCAATTCCCGCAATAATTGTCATCGTATTACCCTATATTTCAGCCGGATTTAGTAGCATCATACGGGAGCCGATGCTCTCAAATTGTTATTACTGATCATGCTGCTATGGAGGGCTAAATCGCCATTATAAGCTAACAGTTATGTCCATGTTTAGGATTGCCTAAGACCCATTTTATGCACTCTGCGGCCTATATAACGTGGTGTTTCTGCACACCGCGCCAGCTCCCCAAAACAATGTCATTGCTTATCACTTTGAGTAGGGGTGAACCCTTGAATCTAGTAAGGTCTAGACGCCACATGGTATAGGTTCTCAATACCCATATGACACATCTTTTCCGAATTGAAAGTTGTGTGTAAAATGCTTCAAGCCTCCATGTCTGATCTTAGTTTGGATACCAGATCCAGTGTACCTCACGAATCAGCCAATGTCCCCGTGACCAGGACTGGAGGAATTCCTCCAGTTTTCCAGAAGTAGCCGAAATATTCCGAAGTCATCCCCTCTACATTCTGCATGTTCGGATGGTACCGTTGATGTTCAATTATTCCTGGCCGGGTAGGTGGGCTTATTGAACGTAGACTGTCAACAGTCATGCATTGGCACATGTGTACAATTGAACAACAAAGTTACAAACAACTTATTTGTTGATGGGTGTGTATGTTGAAGGAATTTTGCTTTACAAGAATTGATCAACTAAAATAATTTTAAAATGCTTATGTAGGATTTTGAATTTTCTGAGATTTTTTCAAGTGTGCTTCTTTAGGGAACACCTAACTGCATCTGAACCCATTACGTAAGGGAATGAAATCGCAAACACCCGGGCTCTCAACTTGTGACCTCTGACCCTTGCGTCATATCTCTTTATATCCATGGGTGATGCCTGACCAAAGATTCTTTATCAAGGGTCGTCAGGGAATCTTTGGGTAGGGAACCAGACTAGTCTGATCTTCATGTGACATTCGCTTTTTGTTGCTGGTGGTCATATCAAAGCTATGCTGGACACTACTGCAAGTCTCATGCAAAAACGTTCGGTAGTGTTCATAACTATAGACAGGAGCTTTGCCCAACACCATAAAAGCCGACACCCTTCCAATACTACTTGGCTGATACTTTCCAACTAAAGGTCTGTTAAAAATCTATTTAGGCCTATAGTCTGGTCCGAACGCTTCTCTGATTTCACACTGTGGCGGGGGTCTCCCTACCAAATTTAAGATAATTAGGATCGGTCTAAATCCTGAGAAAATATTGCTGATCTTCCCCAAACCCAAGCTTTCCAAAGACGAGGGATCACTCAGAGTGACCCCAAAGCAAAGGAGCAAGTCCATCTTGGAAGGAGTATACCGCCAATGAAGACTGATTGTGATTTCTCCCTGCGAGCAACACAAATGAACCTGCAAGAAATACCTCTGGACAACAAATATGATGGTTTATTCAACAATAATCATGAACTATACAGTGATGACTGGGACTAATTGATTGGGTAAAATATCATTTCCAGCGTCCTTTGATGGGACCATAAAATAGAAATGTTTTACAACATCCCCGAAATTGCACAATTGGGTTTCAATTAATCCTGATTTCAAATTTTGTTCTTCAATTTTAACCTATATTTCGGAGTTTCTGGTTTTTATACTAATGAAATTTGCATATTCATGAGCAAAACTATGATGTCACCCAAGGCACTGAATCTCAATGTTGCACTAATTTGTGCACAGAAAATTTCTGGATATTTTAAATGCTGCTATTGTAGATTTCATTCCTTTGGCGGTTTATTGTATATGGCAATAAGCCAGCAAGCAACCTTTCCACTATAACGCTTTCAGATAGCAAATTTGGGGTTCACATGCCGAACAGGAAAACTTCCATGCAAACTAAACCATGTGTGCCAGGATTTACATCAAAGCAAAAGCCCTGCCACTTGTCTAGAAATGGTTGGTTAATTTTTTGTGTTTAAAACGTGCACTTTTTGGTTCACACTACTCAAAAGAGGGATGTCAAGCAGTCTTCATACACTGAAGAAAGGTACAGAGATATGAGATACACAGAAGTGCTTCTAAGAAAAAAGTCAGTTCATGAATGTTGGAAGGCAACCTAGCTACTGCTTGCAGTATGCACATAGAATTTACAATGCACTCCCACGTAAACAATGCACGACAATATGTCATCAATGTAGAGCAATGTAACCAATGCACAACAGTACAAGAAGAGCACTAGGTTGTGACCAGCCTTCAATGCGCTGCCAAAGCAGTAGACCCTACATGTATTCATGCAACAAAGTAATTAGTTATGTACTGAAGTGTCAGCTAATGCACTCCCACATCAACAGTGCTCTCTTCAACAAGCGATGCTGCACCATCCTTACCAAGAGTGTACCTTCTTATGCCCCACTACTGCAGTCTAGCATCAGCATCGCACGGAAGACCACTGGGGACCGTGAGTGCATTAGCATTGCAAAGCATGGCCTAGGTACAGTCACGGTCTGCACACTTAGCCCAAATAAGTAAGCACTACACAGAATATACGGCGTAGTCAACACATTCCCTTTCTTAACGCTGTCCACTGTTGAACTTTTGAGTACCATTATTTTAATGACCTTCTATAGCCATGTGCACCCTGCACACAAAAGCATGCTTATGTACGTAATACAACTACAGGCCAGATTTACCAATCGCGAACATGCATTCACACAATATCATGAAAGCTTAAATCCTCCCTTCCAGCCAGTACCAAAGGAGTTATTCCCCTCCAGCACGGCTGGATTACAAAACACTTCCATCCGACCTTTGCCTAACCATGTCGCTTTAGTGTCATAGGGTATTCCCTCCTCTGGCACCTGTCTCAAAACTCTGAAAGCCATCTATGCCACTGCCTTTACATTCCAACTTGGAGTAACAATTCTTTGCAATTCTCCCAAAAATATATACGTGCACCTGTTATGACGCAAACAGATGGATGTATTGTAACTGACGTGGTTGCAGTCTGCGCCAAAATGGCTGCATCAAGCCGGAGACTCCCCAAAAACCTATTACAAATGATTGCTTGGCCAAATGACCAAATGAATGGCTAACTGAGCATCCCCGAGTGAACATATAAGCCTACTACCTATATCAACATTATTGATTCCATTTGGCATGGCGGTCATTTCCGTGTCTTGTAGGCCACTCTGATTTGGCCGACAACTTTGGTGACCAATTTAAGGTTGCATAGAGAATCAATCCGTACAAATTTCGAGCAGTCTCATACTTGCTTTAATTATGTGCTGAATGTTTTTGTTTTGTGCAATGCTGCACTTTCTCTTATATTCGACAATACCTGAATTATCCTCTATTCTCCCGGATACTGCATGCCTCAACTCCATATACCTATCGCCTTCCCCCACCTTTCACTTGACTGGCTATTCATTGCCTGTTTCCATAACTAAGAGGCTCATTCCCCTTTTATTTTGCTCCTGTCAATTGGCAAGTTACTTTAAGCATGCTTTCACAGTGAACAAGGCTCATTCCCCTTTTACCCTGCTCCTCTCTGTCAAGAGGCAAGCCACTCTTTGCCTTCATTGATATAGCCAAGGCACAAATGCTTGACCTACTCGCATAGTTTGTGCGTATGCGCCCTGAATGGCACTAAGGCCAGTAGCCAGCAAAATGGCTTTTACTAAGGCCTAAAATTGACCCCCAAAAGCAATTGATTTACATGACGTTCAGATGTCGTTGCTTCCCCTTATTTTCATAACGTCAAATTTTTGCCATTTTTTGCCTGTCCTTATCACATACCTTTCAAAGTAATGGAGTCAGAGATTTAGAAAAGAAGCCAACATTCAGCGGGAATTTCCAGTTTTGCCAGGCTTTACCTGACTTTTCTATGCTTCAGCCTTTCATTTGGTGAGTCCATCTTTGCTTTGCTTCATGACAGCGAAGGGGGTTGTTCCCCTTTCAACCAGTACCATCAAAGTAATGGAGTCAGAGATTTGGAAGAGAAGCTAGCATTTTAGAGGGCATTTCCCAGTTTTGCTGGGATTTCCCGAGACTTTCCCTGCTCCAGCCTTTCCTTTGGCAAGCTCATGTTTGGTTTTCATTATTATAGCCAGGGACTTATTCCTCTCTCAACCAGGCTTTTTGCTTTCTCGCGGAGCCAAACTTTAATTTGTTCTCCCTCTTGGACTAATGGGGGCTCTTTCACCCCTCACCTGCTCCTGCCTTTTCGCTGAGCCAATCTTTGATTACTTTCATAGCTAAAGGGCTCCTCCTCTGTTAACATAATTATACATATTCGCAGACATATATAGATATAATTTCCATGCAACAGTATTTGTGTCTGTTTCAAGACTCCTTTTTGGGAAGAGGGGGGGTTAAAACTGTTTCAAAGGCATAAAGCTAAATGATTGTCATCCATTGCACCTATGCCTGGTCCCTTGTACTTCTTGTACACATTCCATAAGGGCTCACTTCGGTGCAATGTTAACGGCGGGAGATTCCCCCCCCCCTTTTTTTTTAATACACGGAACCCATCCTAGGTGAGTGAGGAAGTGTTTCGGTGTCTTTCTGTGAGCCGTTGGAAACTTGTGTGTTCAGTGGTTACACTATAACATTAAACCAGCAACTAGATTCACCAAATTTAAAATACAAGGAAATGTTTCATCCTTTAATGAACTTTAACAATAACAACATTGACAATTAATCAAAGGATATGGCCAGTGGTGCTTTGAGATATCAAATAAAAAAATATGCACGCAGAAGAAAAAACTCTTCAACTGGTTTAGCTGCAGTTCTGACTCTGATAACAGTCAGTGTCCAAACACTAGGGAGGCTTGAGAATCCACAATTCGGTTCACATTCTGCAGAATTCCTCGTCAACTCGGGTGGTGCTGCTGGTGCTCAAGTCCCACTTGGAGGATCCCTTGCAATCTGCTTGGTGGTTCCTCATGTGAACTCCGGTACTGCAATGTAGATCTGGTCCACACAAATTGAACTGCATAGCCTGGCCTGTGATTCCTGCTGACCAGGGTTCAGGTCTGAGGGCAGAGGTCCCCTGGCCTGTGATTCCTGCTGACCACGGTTCAGGTCTGAGGGCAGAGGTCAATGGCCTATCTAGAGTGGCCTCCCACTCATATCAGCTACAGTTCAACTTGACTGCCACCAGCCAGTGATTTGATGTCTTGTGGGAACTCCGCACTACACTATAATATTGTTCTACACCTATGATGTAGGTCAACAACCCTTGCAATCACAATCTGAGAGTGTAAACCGAGAGAAGAGCTAGAGTACAATAAATAAAAGCACCCTCCAAACCATTCAGCACTTTAATATTCTGCTGAATCAAATGTATTTCTGTAGACACATAATACTGCATGAGTACACACTTGCAGTATTAGCCATGTCTGCATATCAGTAATGTAACCCTGGTACTCCCATGCACGTATACATATGGACCTAACACAAAACTCCATGTCAGGTAATACATGTATGTAATAATTTGACCCAATTTTAGCCGAAAAATTATGGAAAGATCTTAATATGGAAACACTTAAATCCCCCTCATATGTCAAACAAATTAAGCATTTAGTTACCTTCACTTTTGTTTATAGTAAATATGGCACAATCAACAATAATACTGATTTATGAAGTGTTACATGAAAAGTACATAAATGCAACTGGTACGTGAAATACATGTAAAAGGTCTGCAACTACACACGTGACTATAACCTCATTGAAATGCACGGTGAATTCTATGATTATTTCCTATTCCCAAATATGATACGCATGTTTGTGTTACCCTTATTTATACTGGGTATGCTTTTAAGCTTACCTGAGAGCCACAGGCTTAATTGGATCAAGAATAATTACTGTAGCTTTATATCGGCAAAACTTTGGCGTAACAAGATGAAATCACATGAAGAACATGGCATCAAGCAAGTGAGTGATTGAACAGGGGCACTGTCCCACTCATCACATGAGGGCGCTATACCATTTTGAAGCGGGCTACATTTCAATCAAATATTAGCCACAAAACCCTAAGAAAACAACACCAACAAATAAAAGCAAGGATGTGGGGACCAAAAGTGAGTTTTTAATTTGTGTCCGCAAGATCATATTCAATGAGCTGAAAACCACAATGCCCTTTTAACTTTGCCCTCTGACACCTGAAGCTGGATCCCCCACTTAAGCCCACTTCTTGCAGAAACATTGCCTTTCACTTCTTCCTTTCGGGCTTATCCCTTGAATCTTTTTCGAAAAGTATTTTGATTTATATCGCAACTGGTGTATCCGTTGCCCTGTATGCCAAAATAGCCCTTCACCTTATTTTATAAACCTCAGCCACACCTTTTTGTGGGCGGCCAAAACAACATCTGTCATCATTTTACCATGTATAGCTGTGATGTTGCAAAAGACTCGTTTCTTGAGGCCATTGTTTCCCAAACTCCTTGTAACTTCCAGGTCAAAACTGAAACTTTTTAAATTGGGTCAGTGCCACAAATTGCACACCCTGCCTGGAGTCACCCTCCTTGAATATCAACGGGCTGATCTGGTCATGTGGGCCTATTGCCCACAATTTGCTATCGAGCTGTACTGTGCAAAGTTGCTCACTGTCTTTTAAATTTCTCCTCACCTCATTTAGTCGCCAAATAACCGATCACTGTGAGCTATCTTATAATAACCCCATTATCATAGCTTCTTGGTCAAACTATACCAAAATAGCATTTTAGCCAGAGTATTTGCGACTAATGCCAATTCCATCCTTTGTATTTCTCAATGTCGGCTCACGCTCAGAACCATGGTGCATAACACCATTAAGCACTTAAAGGCTGTCTAGCACCAACATGTATTGTCAGATGTCTAACCAAGGGGCCTGTCTATCTATTTGCTAATTCCCATTTCTCGTAATACCCCATTATTGTTCTGTCGTGACCCCCCAAAACACTAATTCACATATGTGCGTCAATGTTTTCAGAAGATTTTGCAAGGGTATCCAACCTGTGACCACGTTCATAAAAGTATAGCACCGAGGCTTTCTCATAGGTCTAAATGAAAATCTTCCCACTCCCAATCGGCCCGAACCGAGCATCACAAAATGGCGTGTGTGCTTGCAACAATGTCACTGAAGTCTGAATGGTCCTAGCAAACTGAGGAATTCGATTTATAATTCATGCGCATTTAATACCTAAAGAATGCACACTATGATGCTAAAATGGTCAAAATGTTCCTTCACTGAGCCTGTAAAGGCTGCAAACCCTAGCCGTTTAGGTCTACATTCCATGTTTGTTATTATGTTAATAAGGGCGTTCCATCAGAGACTTTATTCGCCCTGAGCATTTCCTGCCATCTGCCCTAAATCCATCCGTCTTGAATTAAAGGAGCACCATCGGGGTAATCCCGACCAGGTCCTTCACTTTGTGTGATATTTTACACATAACATGAATTATCTTTACGTAACAAGCCATTAAACAGGGTCATCTCCTAATAAAACGAAACATGGAAAATGTGTTTATGTCATCTTTGATAGGTCTGCTGTGCTGCCCAGCACAACTTGCAAAACCTTGTTGGGCCACCGAATGCCTGCACACATAGGACTACTACAGTCGATTTTCATACTACTCCTTGCTTATTAATTTTAAGACCTCTCCCACAAGGAAGCTTCCATGATGAATGCAATCTCAGGCTAGGGTGGTGGGTTCCTATATGCCTGGTATGTGACAAAAGAACATACATGCCCATGGACATCTACAGAGTCAATATTCACCGAAATATAAGGCTCTATTTGTCGGGCCGCTGACATTGTCGCACCCACCAATTTTAACAGCCACTCCCCTCGCAGAAGGCAAAAAGCAAGCCAAATCAATGAAACTTGTAGAATATTGTAAATACTGAAACGCCCCAGGAGATGGAAGGGGGTCTAACCATGGTCTAAATGCTTTGCTCCTGGGGCGTTTGAATGCAAAGACCAAAATGGGGTTAGGATATCTCCTACCTGTTCTCTCTGGATTTAGATAAACCTTCCCTCCAACCACCAACTCTACCTCCACCACAATGGGAGAATGAACCATTGACCCCATCCACAAAGCCTTTCCTTAGCGTTTCCATTTAAAACTCTTGGCAAGCTGACCAATTTAGTAGGATCATGGAAACGGCATGAGTACAACTGGAGCGAATAGGAAACGTGTGCGACTGCAGAGCAACACAATTTCATACTGATGGCCTCTTGCGCCCTCACTCTCACAGCGATGCAAATAGTGCATCCTAAATTCATGACATCCATGGAACAGGAGTACCAGCATGTGAAATAATTTCAACAGAAAAACATGGTTTCAGTAGTCAGTAAGATACTGCATTAACTATTAAATTAATGAAAATCTAGATGAGTTTACAGTGGTATGACTATGGTCAAGAAGTCTGGTGTCAAGAGGCACTGATTCTTTACTGCTGTTTGGCCTTTTTCATCTAATCAAATCCCTAAGGGATTAAAGGGAAAATACAAGTTGCTTAATAGAATCCTTGAGTTCAACAGGAGTTCAAGCTCTCTACTCAGGCTTTCTGATAAAAGTGGATTTGTAGTAGTTTTCAGGAACTTCTTGGCTGGTCTATCTATGCCAATGATAAATAGATCATAGATGAACCGGGATGGTCCTTTCCCTCGATCTAAAGTGCAAAAGATTGATTGATCGTAGTCCTTGTGTTGTGAATTATTTCAAATCTCAGAAGACAACATAATAGACAAAAGTAAAGTTATGAGAAAGGAACACTGGAATGAATAAAAATTGAAATCAAGGAGTTTTAGCAAAGAAGAAATTAGGATTATTTTAAAATACAAAATTAACACACATGCGTATCAAGCTAAATGGACTATTGGGAGAAAAAGAACAATACATTATAAGTTAAGTAAATTATGAATCTTGATCACTGTGAGAAGGGGTGGAATCCTGATTTTGAGGGTTGCTGTTAATGAAAAGTTTGACCATGCTTTCTGCGGACCAATCCCACACAGCAGTATCAGTGTCCCTGTGAGGCTGAGAAAATGGCATCTTGAAGATAAATCAGAGTGATTTTACAGCTATCATCCATTAGACACACAGGCTTGTTTGGGAAACATTGGAATCTTTCATTACAAAAGATAGGGTGAATATTGGTTTCTAGCTCTTCAATCCGCCAGAAAGGAAATTGTGATTGTAACCTACAGGCTAATGACCCATTCATGGCCCTTGGAAGGCAGAAAACAGATGGCTACATTTACTTTGCCATCAAAAAGCAGAAAAGTAGGATTCATGGTTGTAGTCCAAACGTTTGATCTACTTATGTGCTGGCCCAAAAGGAGAAAAGCAGATGGCCACTTTTTGGCTGCCTTAGTAAACTCTGCTTTTTTGGTACTCCAGTAGCAGCAAAGTAGAATGAACACTAGTCAAAACATTCAATCCACTTTTCTGCTTTTATGACAGGCAATCACTTTTCAGCCCCCAGCAAATAGAGGAAATGTAAAATCTCTTTTTCTGGTAGCAGAATAGCAAAAAAGCAATAATAGCAAAATGCATTTTCTAAGTCTGTTCTGATAGCAGAAAATCAGATGGCTACTTTTTGTCCTCCGTAAGTTGTTGCCCTCTATATTTTATTTCCATGGACAGATTCTTCCCCTCCCCAGAACTCAGTTGTCCCATGTCTAATATTCTTTGAATTTGGCATGCATGTACACACACTCATTGTCAGTACAAAGGTGAAGTTTCAATTCAATCCAACATATGGCTTTGTTGTGGCCTAATGAAGTTCAAGGCCACATGTGCTAGCCTGCATGTGTCAAGTAGATCAATGAAAAAGGTCTCAGAAAATGGGCACTGTGCAAGAATGCTACACTCAAATTTCACAAATTGATGTCAAAATGACCAAGATTTTAAAAAAAAATCTCCTGAAGCCTGGGCACATGAAAAAAAGCCTGTGACACTATCGGAAAAAAGTCAAGGGGTGACAGATTCCGCCCCTCCTATGCTCTTGCAGGGTTGAAGTATACAGTAAAAGTTTTTGATCACCTATGACCTTACCAAAATTTGTTCTTGTTTGTCTATACATGTAGCCTTCAACCTCGGGGACTTCCACACAGGAAACAAGCTTGCCAGGTATTTCACCATACAAAAACCAGGCAGCCCCAGTAAAAATCACAAATGTACAGCTCCAAGGGGCATCAATGGACAGATTCAATTGGGGCCAGCCTACCCAGCATTCAACAGTCGAAGAGCAAATGGGGTACCCACAAGACAGTTTGAGAGGTAGGAATCTTGCTTTTCAGTAAATTCCTATGGTACAATAACGTCTCTCAATTTGTCATCGTATCTTGAAAGGTTTGCTGTTTGGGACTGTAAGCTAGACCATTTTAGTGAAGTTGTTTATTGAAGTATTAAGTCATCCTTAAAGGGTTGATTTGCCAGAGGCTGACATGAAAATTCTCTAATTTTGAAATACTTGTTTTGGATGTTAAATTATTTCTCGCTAGAATAAAATTAAACAATTTAAATAGATAAGCATTTCCTCGACAGAAGGTATTTTAGGATAAAAAGAATCTGTAAGAATTACAATCACATGACAAATTATAAGGCAAATTGTAATGACCTCAACCTTTCAGCAAGTGAAAAACGGGGACTCTTAGTGTTAATAAGTATTTAATTGACTTTATAATAGGCAATTGCAAAAAAATGAAAATGGCATTATAGCGACTTATTTTCATCAAATTTCACTTATTAATTTCTAGGTTGTGTGAACGCTCTTGCGCAAGAACGGTATTAAGGCAGAAAAATCATGCCTGCCTTACTAAACAGGCTGCCCTTCTTTGTTTAGTTTACAGACCTCGTGTGCACTTGAGAACAAAAGAAATCGACATAATTTAGAGTTTAGATGAACTGGCACACATTTGCACATTGTATCCACCTTTCTGAAATACAGTTTGGAAGCATCGCTGAGATTTCGTATTGTTAACACAACTTGGTAACTGTACACATAGGCATGTTGGGCAGGTTAAATACCAAGTGCACGTGTCATTAGTGTGGAGGGACTGTCTGGTACAGTTTGACATTTGCGACAAAAATGGCAAAAGGTCACACAAATATGTATAAAAATTATAAAAATATGAATAGGAATGAGGTGTAGGGTAAAATGTATGGCACAAGATGACCTAGGGATGAATGGCAATAGGATAAGGTCGGAAAGTGGGGTACAAGATGATCTTGTCTATGGGATAAAATATGAATAAGGTATATCACAGGGGTAAAAATTTTTGGTACAATTTTACCTTTCTTATGAAATGATCGATGGTCATGAGACGATGATTCATAGGTGGTGTGATGTCATGGAAAAATCCCAAGTGGCCTTCAGGGAGGTCCTAAGGTAATCAAGGTGTAGGAAGCGATAGGGCGCCCTCTCTCCTTTAGTGTCCAAGGATTAAAGTCGGACCAACACTTACTTCCAACGTATACAATATGATCATTAACACAATAGTCAGCCAACACAGCCCACCCACTACGTACAGTCAATTGTCTAGGAATTATCTGTATCATTACCTGGCAGCACGTACGACCCTTTATTTAGGGATCATCGCTTCCTACTCCTTGATTACCTTGCCATATTTATGTGGCTTTTTGCTATTTTGTCACAAAGGTCAAACTGTACCAGACAGTTCCCCTACACTACTCATGTTGCCTGCTGCTCATGTTCTACAACATGCGAATCCCCTCTTATTTTGTGTACACACAGAGTCGACGGAGTCTGTAGAGATGGACCATTTGTTGAACTTGGCAGCTGTGCATTGCCTGTTGTGGTAGTAAATACTCCTCAGTGTGTTAGCCCTAGAGTGTGGAAAAATGTGAGGTTGCCTTTAAAAAACAACATAGAAATACCGTTCAAATGACTCTTGTTACGTGCGGAGAACGCACGGCAGAAGAAAAATCAAAAGACGGGAACCAGGACACTAAAACATACGAGCAAAGAACAATAAAGGAGCTAATTTGGAATAACATTTAATTATAAACTTAAATCAGCAAAGCAGTAGATTAAAACAAAGTAAATCTAGTGGTTTGCTGCAACTTAAACTTCTCATGCAAGAACACTGTGAATTTGAACAGTCAAAAGCATAAAAGGAAATTATTTACATTAGCACAACCAAGCACAATTAATTACAATGAAAATTAGCAAGCCGGCAAAAACATATTAATACGCAAAGAGGCAAATTATATTCGGCTGAGTATAATTACCTTAAGCAGCCAACACAAGAGAAGCACCTCTACACTCCGCGCCATAACAGCCCAGTTCAGACAGGTACATGTAGGTCAGTGTCGATCCCCGAGATTCGGCTTCCACATGGAGCCACGACACTCCAGGGTCCACGGTCCCTCAGCGGTGTCAGCCTTGGCCACGGTCCAGCAGTAAAGAAAAGACGACAAGGAGGTGCTGACCCAACGCTGGCTATTTCGGAATGCACATGCTAAAAGCATATAGGCATTGACTGAGAGCAAAATCAATGACTACGGAGTCTTTTAGGTTTTTTGGAACATGCGTAAATTCCACGCGTACCTTTTCAGGGAGACACAAAAGGATTTGGATCAACTGGGATCATAACACTCTTGCAAATCAGTAGCGTGTGGCTGTGTACATGTATATCACAATTTGGCTTCTTTTTCTTGCCTTTTCAAAATTTGTCATTTTTGGCTCATAATAACATTGTCTGTTGATGGAAAACTATGTGAAACCAAAGGTATATCCATGTAAGGTATATATAGTTATTAGAACATACATGTAGTATATGAATTTTAACTTGGTATGTTGGTTGATCTTTGTGTCCTCTGAAAGTATTTTGATTTGGGGCCCTTTAGGTGAAGGGTCAAGAGCGTTAAAAAAAGGAACTTGAGATCTTATACTCTATTACTAAAGTTTGCTAATCCAGCCGCATTTGAAAAGACGCCACTCGCATTCACTTGGGACAAAGGAAATTAAGCAACACCTCACAATTCTGGGCTCTCTTTACAGGACAGCAGGCCCGGCTGAAATATTCAGGAGTCAATGAAGGTTAAACTGTCCGCTTAGAGTAGCAACCAAACGGTCATTCGTTTGGGTGTAAACATCCATTAAATGAAATGATGAATTTTTAAAGAATTTTCAAAACTGAAAATCTTGAAAATCGCCCATATGTGTGCACTGCATTTTTAACCACTTGCTGCCGGGTGTTTTTTTTAACCATTATATGTGCCTGCCAGGCTGTTTTTCATATTTTCGTTCTTCAAAAATTCATATCCTTTTTTGAAGTGTAACCCCCATAGAATGACTGTCTTGTGCGAGTCTAGCCCCACTAGTAACCTCCATTGACCCGTCGGTTTTGCAGCCACGCTCTGTATAAGGCCCCCTTGGTGTAGTGTTGCATAGCTTTGCGATGCCCATCATTATGCAAAGGCCCAGAAAGGCCTTCAGTTCTCTAGTGTTCAGATCAGTCCGTGATCGCATGTGCACTGATGTCGTAGTGGGCCTCTGCACGGCATACCGGTTGGTCTCTTGCTCTCTCTTGTTGTAGAGAACATTGTCAAAAAACAGCTCAAAGGCCTCACTGCATGTTGTGCTGCGATGCAGGCAGGGAACAACAGCACCACCATTGAAGCCGTAAAGCAGTGAAACCTTACTTCATGCAGTGTACTGTTTTCATCTGTCCACCGGAACGGTACAGCACTGCCGCTGATCAACGCGGGGGTCTGTGTAGGGGACTGTCCCTTGTGCTTGGTGTATACCGCCAAGGGCACATCACTGTCTATTTCTGTACTTGACTGTACTTGAGCAGGTGACGGCAGTGATGAAGAAGACGAGGAACCCTCGTCTGAACCGAGATAAAACTCACGTTCATCATTGGAAGAACAGGACTCCCTGGATATAACTTCAGCCATGTTGTCTGCGCTCTGATAACTCGAGACCCAATATGCACACAAATAGCCACTGCACGGCAATTTTATTCTAAAGTAGCATCGGGCCGAGCCCTGTCTTTCTACGTGGTAACGGTCAGCAGCTCCCGGGCCAGGTCATTCATGGGGCACACCTGCATAATGAGCCTGCTCAGCCTGTGCTTTGTTTTCAGTGATAATCCACTGTGAGCGCCCGGCAGCCTGAACAATAGCACTCTGCATAAACAATACACGGATTACGTCTGCTAATGGCCAGCACTCTGCACTGAAAGAAAACTGGGATTGATTTGCAGCTCCCGGCAGCTCGGTCTTTTAATGCAGGATTTTATAACTTCGGTCACCCCGGCAATGAAATAAAGCCCCATTTCTCCGGCCCCGGGCCAGCAACCCATTATTGCCTATGAGCAATTTATTTACCTCAGCTGATGGCCTAAACTTTTTTAACTGACAGCAACAAACTTTTTAAAAAATGCTCAGAACCTTTTTTCTTTTAATTAAACTTCCAATTTCAGATACCCCGGTCATGGATAGGCCTTAGCCTATGTGTCCGGTACCGGACACCCCGTCACGAAGTGGCTATAAGCACCCGGCAGCGTGTGATTAAGGAGGTTTTAGATGGGTTTTCAAAAATTCCCAGAAAGATAAGATTGTTAATAAATGAGAATACAGTCATTCATATATTTTCTTTTCCCATTAGCTCCAAACAGAAGGCAGCGTTCTGTGCCATCAGATACGACCATGTCCCCAACCACCAGTGGGGTGAGAGCAGTGCTGTCCAGCCACATTCAAGGTCATTCTAGGACCCAGTATCAACCTCAGCATCAAGTGCCATATGTACCTCATCAGGGACACTACCAAGGAGGTGCTTCTCGTGATGACGGAGGGGGTAAAGGTCTACTAAAATGAGTGGAGACATCACACGTCATGACTGTGCTGTTTTCTACCTGTGACTTAACTCAGACCATAGAAAAATGGCAAAATTGACAATGGCTCAAATTCTTCAGTTACATATATTCATGGCAATTTCTTGGCTTGTGTCCCCAGATTATAATAGGAAGCCAGGTTTGGTGCATCAATTTGAAAACATTTTGTGCGAACATGTTGCAGGTCACTTACATACTGTCTGCCAATTATCACTCACATGTCCTACTATTTATTAGCATAGTCTGTTGCTGCCTAATTGCCTCCTGTGATAGCGTTTTATCTGGAGATAGCACCCCATAATATTGGTGGTTTGTGATCATGGAATAAATCACAGGGAAGCCTTGGAACCAAGAGTAATATACTATCCAACAATAGCCATGCATAAGAGCCGATCACCTTATAAATGGTGCAAAGACATGTGTTTATCTACAGTGTCTATATGACACTGTTAATGATTTCCTCATGGCACAATTTAATCAAGGCCTATCTATTTCCTTTATAGGAAGCTCTCGTCTTGCAATAATGGCTGTTCTTGTAGGCTTTTTTGATGGATTACACCTTAAAACATCTTCACCAGGGTATGTTTATGAAATCATGCATTACTGCAATAACTATTCTGTTCTGATGACTATAAGGTCAAGCTCTGTTAGCCTTGACAGAGCCTCCCTTTGCCAACATCTCTCTACTACTCTTTACAGTAGACAGTTTTCAAGTCGCAGCAGCTACAGCCAGGAGATGTACAGAGTTGCCTGCCCTTACTATAGAACAAGGTCATATATGATGGGAATCACATGGAGTGTGGCTAGTCCCTCGTAAAATGATCCTGGCAAAGAAATAGCTGCCACAAAAGATGTTCTAGAGTTAAACACCATTTCTTTTATCAGAGATGACAACCTCTAATACCCCAAACTGAGCTCATAAGGGATGAGATTACTGAGCTGTTTATCATGACAGCTGAGCCTTTATTCAGGGGTATCATGGGGTACAATCTCATGGTGAATAGTCAGACATTCAAGGTTTCCACTCCAGATTTGCCGGTACATACACAAAACACTTCCCATGCTCATGACATGAGAGCAATGATGACAATATGGGCATTTTTTAAAAAAGGTATCCCTTTGCCAACTTCAGGTATAAAGCTGCTCTAAAAAAATGTCACCCTTCTTCTTATGCAATCTGAAGGACATTATGTGATCAGAAGGTCAAACAGGATTAGCAGCCCTCATGGCAGCCATGGCATCTCATCCCACCCACCAGGGTGGGTTGACTGACTCCAACAAGCAGTTGACTGGAACTGCACAGCAGTTATGTTTCTTTCTACCTAGTTTGATATTTGCCTACCTGTCAACTTCGGTGAGCACACAAGGAGGCATACATATTCAGTGCAAACATTGCTAAATATGATGGTGAACTGGAGGTAAAAGTATAGGCATGGTAACAGGGAAGGGAGTCCTGAAAGTGAACTCTCCCAAATCAAAGGTTATTTTGGAGTCCAGAGGGGACAATAACTGCCTTTGTTCCTTACATACAACTCAACTGGCTAGGTTTACCCAAGCGTCTGAGACAGAAAAAGGGAATGAAGGTACTATATGCGAGTACTTAATTTTTGGGTAGGCACTGTTTACAGTGGTATAAAACACTAGCAAATAGCAGGCTTAGGCTAAAACTATGCAAATATAATACGTTAAGTATTCCCCCCTCATGGAATGCTAAATTGTCTTTGGTTTGGGAGCTTCCATGGGTTCATTTACACTGGGAGTGGATAAATGGCAGTAAGGTGATCAGTTACTTTATTTAGAAAGCTGATTGATTTTACAAAGACACTGAAAAGACACTGTGTAATCTGTCCAGTCAGTGACCCCATTAGGTATAACACCACAGACAGGCACGGAGACTTTCTAAGCAACAGTGACCATGCTTCCATCATGTCTTTCATTCATTCTGTGGGAGCCATTGTTGTTGTTGTGAAAGTCTTTAACTTTATGACTTGCAAACAGAACACGTTTTTGCATTTTCTGTTTAAAATTAATGTACAATGTTACATGGCACACCATTTTCTGAATACAACTTCATGTTTCCACTAGTTGGTATACGGGCCCTTTCCTATATTCATTCACACACTCTCCATATTTTTTCTATCAATTATCAGATACATTCAGGTTGCTGATCTTTCAGAAGATTAATAGGGACTTTCTGGAAAAGTAATCCTCCCCTCGTTACTTTAAAAATGGGTATGAAAGGCAAGTACCAGTACACGCCCTTTCAGTTCCTTAAGAGAAACCAAAATGTCACAATCCCCCCTAGAAATCTATCCCTGCCATGCTCAGATATTGGTATGCAATAATTTCTCACACACTAAGTACCAGTGTATAAAATTTGTGTAAAATTAAAACCTGTGACCATGGAGAAGTGTTGGAATTTAGTCCTCACATCTGAGTCTAGAGCACTCCGAGTACTTTAGGTGCCAAATCCAGGGCTGAGTTCAAGTACATTGGTGACAAGTTTGAGTCCAAAGCACCAAACATGAGTACATCCAAGGCACAGTTTACATATTGACAAAAAAATAAACTTTATTTGTGTTTGTCAAGCATTTTTTTGGGTCAAAAACTATAGCCAAAAGATAAAAAATCATGGACAACTGGGTAGATGCCTAAGACAACTATTTAGGTTGAAGAGTGATGAAAATCATCCAACATTGTGTCTAAGAATTATAAAAATAAACAAATAAAGTGTGATACGTTAGAAAAATTGCATATTGGAAATCGCCAACAAATTCAACTATGAAAAGCTACAAGTGCAACAAAACCTTGGTCAGTGTTGGTCAATGCGGGAAATAATGCGACGCTCACGGAGCATAAGCTTGGCTCATATTAGCGCTCTAATTTCCATGGTAAGAGCTGCAGAGCAGAAAACTAGTCTAGCATGTACAATGTACTAGGAGCCTTCCTTGTACCCAGGGCACAGTAAGCATTCTGTATGTGTTAACAAGAGTGAAACTGCTGAGTCGTATTGTGTTGTGTTCAATGCAGTCTTCGCTCATCACCCAGCATCCAAAAATGCAATTGATAAAAAGTGAAGTACTCAAATGTTTTTCTCGAGTATAAGGGTCGAGTACCTAAGGGCCAAGTATGTATACAAAAAATCGTGTATTGACTATTAAGTTCAATTAATTTTCAAGTACTGAGTATGAGTACTCTTACACTGCAATGGAGTTCCTGTCTCTCACAAGCAGACTGTGTTTGAAATGGAAAGGCCATATTACATATCAGTATGATATGTAATATACTTACCACAGAGCACGTGTAGATATATTTTTGTACCTACATGTATATAGTCCAAGAGATCTTGACTACAAATAATAGTTTCTTTTATGTTGCTTTATGCTTTGCTTCAAGGATTTTGAAGACTTTCAATTTTCATGAGTGGATTTCAGACTTCCTGATTTGAAAAAGACAAAAATGCAAATGGACAAATGTTTAAACTCATTCTATTTACTTGGGAGAGTACTTTGTTTCCATTGCAGTCCTTGTAAATGCAACCTTATTGCTCTATTTTTATTCTTCCTTTTTTTTCATATGGTGGCTCTTAGGTTTTAGTCTGGAAGTGTGAGTAATAATGAGTAGGTTTGATGTCGTAGAAATAAACATCAATGGTATGGTTATTTTGCAATTTTAAATTGTATTTCATTGGGTGATATGGAGTTCTTGGCAGTAGGTGGGTGAGCAAAGTTTTCTTACGAATAATTTCAGTTATGAATTTTTGTGTCGACAGCTTCTTCCCAAAGTGAACTTGTCAGGAAAAGCATTGAAGTTTTTAACTTCACTTTTCAGTTTGATCAAAAAGCATATTCTAAACAGTTTTTATACATTAAATAGGAGTACACCGTTACTCAAAATTTGTTTCCAATTAAACCCCATTAGACCCTGTAAAAGTTTAAAAGGAAAAAAAAGTCATTGGCCAGGTGTGTTTCTAAAGTCCATTTGTTGGTCGTGTAAACCTTGAACAGTATTTGATCTTTGACATTTGATGACATTGATTATGTTGTTTTTGGACAGGGCCAGCTTTGACATTGCTAAAGGTTGTGTCAGTTCTTTTTGTAAACTTTCAGCGTCTGAAACCTACTGACATAATACTTGATTTAGTATTTGTAGTTGTGGCCATGGCCCAGATTTTGGGGCTGTGTGACGTTGTCCTTCTATAACTCTGTTTTGCTAGCCATATATGCAGGCACATCGGGTGGAGCAAATGCGTGTGCAATATGCAGTCATTTGTCCATTCGATTTGTCTAATTCTACCTGTGCCAGAAATGGGGAGGGGGATGATATGAAAATTTGAAAAGGGGGGGGACACAATATGACTCTATATAACAGTTGATGTTAATGATTTTATTGTACATTTGTATTCAGAATGCCGTATTTATGGCCTATTATTTTCTCCTTACTTGATGTTGAATACATTTTAGTTGTGGGAAGTCTGAAAATTCTTTAAATCTACTTATTTTCTCACCACAAAAAAGTAGCCATCATTCAGTAGCCCATCTCCCACCTCAAAAAGGGTATGGGGGATATCCCTGTCCCGGGTGATTTAGACCGATGAATTACACTGTTTTCGGGGATATAATGATTTTTTTCTGCTTAGGGGAGCACAGGGAAGATCCCAAAGATTCCCATTCCTGTTTTTTGTAAGGAGAAAGGTCTCTCTGTGAATATTCTTCATTTTTTCAGTTTCAAATAAATTTATGTAAATAAGTTTGAGGTATTTCTGCATTAATGACACATAATGGATACAAATATGGTGGCAATTCATTAAAGAAGACCTAGAAGAAAAATGTATAATCATTAATTAGAAACTTGGGGAATGAAATCAAAATAGAGTTTTAATTGTCAGTTTTTGACAAAAAAATTGTCTTTTTTTTATGATTGTTTCCTGCAAGTTCAGGACTAGACAAACCATCTTTTTTCAAAGAGGTTAAATTGTCCAATATCACGATTTTTTCAAATTGGTTTGGTCGGATTTGTTGGGGTGTTTGTGTGTGCTAGCCTTACATACCTAGTGTGGACTTGCAAACAAAAGATGTCCACACGATGCAGGAAAGGAAGACATCCACAGGACGTTTCCCCTTCTCTGAAAAAGAGGTTTAGGGGTATTTTGGGGTAGGGGTCATCTGTCATAAAAGGAAGAGTAGGTATGTACAGAAGGTATGTAAGGTAAGTGTATGGGGGTGTGCGCTTATACATAGGGCCTTGTGGGGTACCAGAACAATGGGAAGTACCCCACAAGGCCAGTTTTACAAGAACTTCACAAAACTGATATTTGGAAATAACTTGAAAAGGGGAAATTTTTGATAGGTAAAAATCTGTTGCAAATTGAAGTGTTTTATATAAGGGACATACAGTCGAAATTTCAACCCAGGAAAGTGAATTTGGGTTAAATTGGAGTGATTTGATTTTTTTGCGTGTTGTGTAGGAGTTTTGTACACGAGAACAAAGGAAATACCCCACAAGTATAGCTGTAAAAGGGTATATGCATGTATATACAACTTGGAGTAATTAGTTTTTACCAGAATTAAAATTAACAAATTTGTGTAATTATTAAATGATATTGCTGTTTGATCTAGCAATTTTGATGTTTTCATGTAAAAAGATGTAGTGCTGGTTGTGTTTCACTGTGTCTGCCCAGTGGATGTTTGGAAGTTTCCATATGAGTTTTTTGTTTTTGGTTTTCTTTCTTTCATTTGGCTTTTTTTGGGGGGGGCTGACATTTTTTAACATTTTGTCAAATATTTATTGTGTTATTGCAATTTAATTAATAGTTTCCTGTTATCGAGATTTCAAACTGTCATGTCAGCAGTACACCTTTTAAGTTGGTTTTTCCATGATTGTATCACTTAGTTTGTTTTATTCAATCATTGTGTGGAAGTGAGTACTTGAATGAGTTTTATTTTCTTGTCATCTGTATCCTGTATATTATGTAAGCTTCCTCTTCCAGAACTTCCACATTACAGTCATTCTCTTATCCGTAGCAAAAGGAAGAGGAAGAACTAGCAGAAATCAAGCCTTATCCACACCGCGCCAGGGGCATTTATTAATGTCAATGATGCTGGGACAGGATAATTTTAATTTTTTTCCTGCAACCAATCTCGCAACCGTTGGATGCAAGCGCATCAAAAAGCTGAAACAGTTACTCATACTTCGTAAAGTTGTCTGTGATGATCGAGATGTTTTCATAGCCTCCTTTAGATCTTTCTAACTTGAAGAAATCAATGCAGAGGAGGTGGAGATACCCTTCTCTGATATGATATGACCAAGATATTAGGCTTTTCTTTGCAGTAGATGACATTTGGCAGGTTTCAGATTTAACCCATGTTGACAAAGACATGCAAACAAGTTTGCAAAGTGCTCTATATGTTCATCAAACATTAAAGAGACTACTATGATGTCATCCTAATATAGGAGAACTGTTGAGTAATTTTGATCACCAAGGCAATATTAACCGCTGAAAAGTGGTAGGAGCATTTCGGAGGCCAAAAGGCATGTGACTACATTCATATAAACCATTAGGGTAGTATAAAATGCAATTTTGAGTTTGTCACTTTCTCCAACTTCCACTGGTGGTCAGTAACCTTATGTTAAGTCTGAAGTTGAGAACAGTGTGGCATTACATAGGGCATCTCGTAACTCTTCAATAAGGGGAAAGGGGAATGCATCAGGAATGGTGTTCCTGTTTAACTGTCGATAACACAGATTCTGAGAGAATTGCTTTTCTTGAGGCGTAGTAGTTCTCTGCTGGTGATGCAGGGAGAAGAACCTTTGCGGATGGCTCCTGATTCTTCCATTCCCGTCAGATGTTCTCTTAATACCAATTAAATTATATTGTTAACCATGCACTCTGATTTAATACTTAGACCGATCTTAAGTACCTTGCCAAAATGGAGTACTAGTACAATGAGCCCCAAGTTGGACCAAGAGTGGGTGCAATTTTCCAAGCAACACAGGCTCCTTGCATAGAAACTAAACTTTGCTGTTTCACAAATGCCTATGAGATGCACATGTTACGGTCGCATCACCACCAACAAAATGAGCACTCCTCACCAACATGGCTCTTTTCAACTGATGAGGGGGTGCTTCCATTCAAGACATTCTTTGGGCACCAAGAGGGGTGGGGGTGTTCCAGGTGGCAGCACCCCCTGAGGGACAGTTGCGTAGACACGGGTCCACATAACTAGGTCCATATTGGTGCATGTTTCCTTCCTCAGGACAGGTGATTTGAGGCTTCCAGCGGCATTCAAGCACAACCGAGTTCAGTACGGGAAGAGAAGGTGGGTGCCTGTCGGCAGTACCAGGGGGCTCCCGTTCCAGGGCATGGTAGGCACAGAGAAATCCGTCTGAGTCTCCCCTTCATCACACCTGGCCTTATGAGGGTTGCTTGAGAGGCTCTCAAAGGGTTGTTGGGCCCCCACCAGTTGCATGGTAGGAACGGGCCCCACTGCCCATGCCCTGGTTCCATGGGTACCTTGTGGTCCGAGGAGAGTCTAGGAGGGGTGGCCGATCATCCCGATGGGCTCTGCTGTTTGACAGGGAAGATGAACCCCTGTGCTGGAAGCCTGTTCGTCTTTATAGACGGCTAGGCTGCCCATCCGCCTGGCCTGAATTTGAATGCTTCCTTGTCAGCATGTCTTGGTCAGCAGACTTGCACCCCTGTCAGCAAGAAGGGGGATCTGGAGTGCCTTGCCTGGAGGGCTGAATTTTTTTTCGCCCCTGATGGTGTGGGGTGGGTGACCTACTCCAAATGGCTGCAGCCCCCTTGGTCGATGACATCAAACTCTTCATCCCTGGCATGGACGTGAGAGGGTTTCATCTTCCATACCAAACATCTCCACCAATACTTGTGGTGCCAGGCCCTTACATCTGCAGGGTAGAACCTCCGTCTGCATCCTTTATCGCAAAGGTGTGGGCACTCCACATGTCTGTGGAGGTTGCCCTTCTTGGAAAAGGTCTTCCTGCAATGGGTGCATATCGAGAGGAGAGGCATCCTGCAGGTGGGGGAAAGAGAAGAGTCAGTTAATTGGATGCAGTATCAACTGGGTCGAACTATCTTCCGCCCTGCCTTGGTTACTCAGGGGGCGAGGGTGCTGCTAGAGCTGGGGGAGTATGCTTGCTCTAAACTGGTCCCACAGGACTCGGCGTAGGAATCCTGTCCATCACTGCTCTGCTGATCAGATGGGATGTTTGGTGGCATGTCAAATGGCAGTGTAATGTTCCTCCGAAGCTGCAGTTGAATTGTCTTTGACTACAAAGTCCCCCATCTCTGCCAGAGTATCTTCTTGGGTTGGTTTGGTTGTCTGAAGTGGTAACGGGGGACATCGTGCTTCCCTGTGCTCCACCAGTCCACCTCACCAAGGTATGGCTTCAGACGGTTGAAGTGGACAACCTTGGTTTTGGCCCGAGGGGACTTCTGTATCTGGTATACAACATCATCAATCTTTTTTATCACCACAAAGGTGCCATAGCAACCACACTGGCTCATAATCATACCCAGCTGCTTTTGCTTGGCGATCATACTGACACTTTTGGAAGTCTGTGCCTTCTGCAAGTGACAACGGGCAAACTCATAGGCTCACTCCATCCTCTCTTTCAACTAGCTTCAGGTGCCTCCACCCAACTGTTGAATGTAACGGTAGGCCAGCCTGAAGAGGGAGCCCCACCCCCAAACCAAGCATCAAAATGTTTGGTGTAAGCTTGGTGCTGTCATTTTGGGAAGAGCGATAGGCCACCATGATGAAGGGATGATGTTCATCCCAATCATTGTCTTCACTGTGCAGTTAAAGCGCTCGACCATGCCATCTGACTGAGGGTGGAACAGCATGGTGCGGGTCTTGTGGATGCTAAGCACCTCACAGACACCCTCAAACAGGCTGTCTTCGAATTCCTTCCACTGATCCGTGTGGATTTGTAGGGGAGTGCTGAAACGGGTGATCACCTGCTCAACCAGCATATTAGCAACAGTCTTGGTGGTCTAGTGGGGAATAGGAAATACCTCTGCCCATTTTGTGAAGTAGTCGGCCACCACCATTATGCTCTTATCCCAGCCATTGTCCTTGGGACTGTGCCTGTGAGATTGATAACCAGGCATTCCATAGGAGCCCCCACCAGATACTGCTGAAGAGGGGCCCTCAAGGGTTTTGGAGGAGGCTTCTTAGTTCCACACCTGTTCCACCTGGTGTCTCATCTCCTTCCAGTTTACAAGAGCCTGCCTCAGCCGTTCCACCATACGGGCAAACCCCAAGTGACTTGATGTCCTATTGTTATGTGCCAACCTCAAGACGCTGGGTACTTTCCCTCAGGTGAAAACAACCTTCCACGCTGGTGGACTACCATCCAGGTGCTCCCACCTCATCTGCATGATGTCCTTGGATAGCCACAGTGTCTTCCACTTGGTCCACCAAAGTTTTATGTCCTCATCCAGCGCCAAGATGTTCAGCCAACTTGGTCTTGGGGCCTCTTCCCCAAGCCACTTGATGATCTAACACAGCCTGGGGTCGCTGTGATGTTCCTATTTCAACTCTTTTGGGTCCCAGACCCCCAGGAGTCTGTCTGGATAAGTAGCGTCACCCATAGTACTGCCCTTCACTGTCCCCACCAGTGGTCCATCAATACCACGTGACTCAATTTGTGATGATTTCCAGGTTTCTCACTGTGCCAGACTTTCCCAAGTATAACAAACTGGCCACATGGGGTTCTAGAAATAGCGTCAGCATTTGTGCGCTTCTTCCCACTCGGTGCTCAACGTCTAACTCAAGGCACCCCAACTTCTGAATCCATCGAGCAGTCTGCACCTAAGGTTCCCGGAAATTGCATAGCCAGTGCAGTGATCCGTGGTCTTTTCTGAGTAAGAATTGTTTCCCCAGGAGAGAGTGTTTTAAGTACGTTACAAAATAGATCACAGCAAGCAACTCCTTCTAAGTGGTAGAGTAGTTGCGCTCAGCCCTGGACAAAGTGTGGCTTCTGTAGGCAATCAGGTTGGTGGTTAGTGGTGGCCACTTACTGATGATGGCAACCTTCTCCAGGTCTGTCTTTACCCTCTTGGCTGACACCAGGAAGGCCACTTCTTTCTTGAATAAGTTACATTTCATTAGTTTGACATTCAAGTTGTTTTGCCGAAATCTCTCTAATACCATGGCAAGCCTTTGAAAGTGCTGTTCAAAGTCCTTCCTCCACACGATCATGTCATTCAAGTTGCCGGGGCATTGCAAAGCCCGAACAGCATCACAGTGAACTGATACAGGCCATTCCACTTTCCAAAGGCTGTCTTCTGATGGTCATTTTGAGCCATGCCAACCTGCCAGTAACCACTGACCAAATCAAGGGTGCTGAACCACCTTCCTCCCTTCAAGGCGTCAAAGTTGTCCTCAATCCTGGGGATAGGATACGCATCTTTAGTGTCACTCCATGGACCGGTAGTCCAAACAAAACCAGAATGACTCATCCTTCTTTCAAACAAGCATGACTGGCGCGGACAAAAGGCTATTAAAAGGTTCGACCACTCCCTCCTACAGCATCTGCTCCACCTGCTTCACTGCCTCGTGCCACTTGTGTATCGACAGTCTCCTCGGTGGCTGGTGAATTGGTGCCGCCGCCCTTGTATTGATTCTTTACTGGATCAGGTTTGAATTCTGAATTTGGCCCAGCCCGACGTGTATTCTTTTATTAGGACTGTATACTCATTGTATGCTCCCGATGGCTTGTGAAAAAAAAAGCACAAGTGTACTCAGATGGGACTCGAACCCACAACCTCCTGCTTACCAGTGCAGACATCTTATCCACTCGACCATCGAGCTTGCCGGTGTCAGCTGGCTAGTTCGAATCAGATGTAGCAGCGGGTACCGAGAACAACCATTTCAAAAACCATTTTTTCACAAGCCTTCAGGGACATACACTGAGTATACAGTGTTAAAAAATACACGTCGGGTAGGGCAAAAATCCAAAATTCATTTCATCTCCCCGGTGCAAATCCAGTTTTGAAATAGGTCAGGTTTGCCTTGCCAAGTTTGCAATCTGGGCCTGTAAATACTCCTGCGAAGCGTGTCAACAGGTTTGCCAGATGGGAACCCTCTCCCTAATCAAGGTGGATGCCCCCACGGCCGAGGTTTTGCAGGTGGGTAGGCACTTCTCCAGAGGTCCCTTTCCCCTGGCTGGCCCTGTCCAGAGGATGCCACTCCCCTGTGGAATTTGACTGTCTTCCATCTAACTTGATCACATCCCGGTCGTCCATGGGTGAAAAAAAGAGCTAAGCAGCTCCCTTTGTAAACTGTCAGGGGGTCAACACCTAGGCTGGCACATTGCCATTGTTGGTGTCAACCAAACTGGTGGCGACTGCCACTAAACAATTGCCTCCGGCATCCAAGTTTGGATATAGTACATCGACTCCCACCTGAAGATCCATCTGGACTCTCCCATCGAGAATCGTCTCATGCTCAGCCGGTATCAACACAATTTAAGCCAACCAGCACCTTTGCCACCACAGGATTTCACTTCACTCCTTTCAGGGGAACGGTCTTTCCATTGATAACGACTGTTTCATCGCCCCATCGCCGTCCGCAACGGTAATTGGATAGGAAGTCCATCCCTAACATTGCATCTGGTTTGATGTTTGCCACTATAAGGGACTGATCCATCAACTGATCCCGACTTTCAATTGATATTGGTCATTCCCCTAGCTGACATCGAACTCCCACCTGCCATTTTCAAGGAGGATTTCTAAGGGGCCGAGCTCGTTCTATCAATATTGGGGCAGCATAGCAGGTTCATTCTGAAATTGGGCTAACTGCCGCTCCCGTGTCCAAAAGAAAACACTCTGGCTTCCCAGCCACCTCACCCTGGACATAATTGGGCATGACCAATGACCAATTGGGCATGACCAATGACCCTTGGGCATGACCAATGGGCTGGCCTGACAGGAGACTCAGACTCTCCGGGTGGGGTCTGATGCCTTTCTGTGGCCTACTTTAGTTCTTTCAGTTGGCCAGTGGCTGCCCACCTCTTCTGATTAGGGCAATCTCGCTGGATGTGTCAAAATTCATGACATCCATAACACTCCACCTTTTGGTCTTTGCCATTGAGAAATGACATAGCTGTGGCTGGTCCCTGATCCCCCACAGGAGTCTAGGGAGGCTGATGCACAATTCTAATGTTCTCACCCCCTGGTTTCCCTCTCTTGTTGTGCACTTGAGAATCAAGAAATACTTCCATCTCGGTCGCAAGGGTGATTGTCTCTGTCAAGGTGATTGCCCTCATCGAAAAAAATGTAATGCTGCAATTGGTCATTGTCAAAGGCATTGTGGAAAGCCTTCACAGCGAAGTCCTCACGAGCTGACACAGGTAGCTTTTGGCAATCTAGCATCGAATTGACTGCCCCAAACTGCTCAGTGACCCGTTGTGGCCTCACATCCACATCAACAGTTGAGCCCGGTGCAGCGGAACCTTGGGCGAGTCCGAAACTGCTGTTCGAACGCCTCCCAAAGTCAAGGAATAGCCCTTCCATGTTTCTGGCATCATATCTGCCAGGGCCACTTGTGCTGTGCCACAAACATTACCTTTTCTGCTTCACTCCAATGATTTATTGCTGCAACACTTTCAAAGTAGATAAGGTAGTCAGACCACGAGGAGGTTTCGTCAAACTCATCTGGGAGCATGATTGGTTTCCGACCAACCATATCCTGGTGATTAGTCCGCAAAGCCTCATGCCAAAGTGTCAGCGGTAATGTACTCCTAGCACACCGGCCTATTGGCCGTACCTAGCCTATCCTGTCAACCTCTGTTTGTATCGTACTGCCGACTTGTGTAAGGAGCCGCTGGGCTCCATTCACTCCAGAGCGCTTCTATTGGCACCACACGATTGACTTGTGTAACAAGCTCCCGGGCACATTCACTCCCATGCAGTGCACCTCAATTGGCTCTGCACTTGCTTGAGGAGCAGCTTGGCTCCATTCACTCCCGCGTTGAGCACCTTTGTCAAATTAATACATTCGCCCAGCTCCCACTTGAACTGGATATCAGGATTGAACATCGCAAAAGGCTGAATTGCAGGGTGTAATTGCTGCTGTCCCAATTGCCGAATGGCAAGTAACTCAATTTGATTCCGAGTGGAATGGGGCAACCATGGCAGTGCCACCTGTGACTTTGGAAAATTCTCGGGTGAGCTCTGTCTGTTTATCGTTGGTGTAGGACTTGTGGGGCGTTTCCAGGTGAGGCCCTGCCCCGGCTGCTCTGACAGGCATGATTTGATGCCGTTCCGAATGGTCTGGCATGTCTGTCATGCCGCAGTCCACAGCGAGGGGTGCTCCCCAGAAAACCTTTGCTGTACTACATTGTTAATAAACTTGTCATTTGTCTCGCAGGGAAGCTCCGCCTCTGCTGCCCCATGAGGCACAGCGCGACATTGTTTTAAATGGAATGGTGTCTGTCATGCCATCGTCTGCAGCATAGAGGCATTCCAGATGCAGACCGTTACCAGGTCTACCAGGACAACACTCGCGGATCGCTCCCACACTAGGTCCTGCCCCTACCGCATTGTTAGGCACAAACTGACTGCATTCTGAGTGAAACGGCTTGTCAGCGGTACCACCAACTACAGTATGGGGCATTTCCCATGGGGAACGGGCACACGTAGTCATGGTGTTGACCAGAACAAAATTAAAGTTAATTGTCTGCACTGGCCAACAGCAGTCATTTTAGTCCCGTCTGCATTTCCCTTACTACCAAATCTTCCCAACTCACCCTTGAAAAAAGGTTTCAAGTTCATCTAGTGTATGACTAGATTTATTATGAATTCCATTAGGCTGGTCTACAGTCTGAGAGGCGCCAATCCCTCCCACATTCCTGCCGTGTGGAGAGTCAGATTAGCATCTAAAAATTCACGACAAAATTCGAGCTGTAATTTCACCTGCTCTCTTCGTCAGCATACCACCGCTGCCACCATTGTAACGTTGACGGCCTCTACTGGGTCTCACCACGCTGACAAAAGACACTGTGAAGCTTCCTCTCTGGTTTTTGTGGCTGTCGGCCGTTTATTAAAATTCCGACTCTCTTGTTTGACAGCAACTCCAAAAACAATGTGCTTCTGAAAACGCTACTGCACCAGCGCCGCGGCAACAGGTCTCTCGGGCTGACTGACGGGCCCACTACATGGCTCTACTGTGGACCCTTGCTTGCGCCCAAGCCAGTCATCCAGCACTTCAGTAGTTTTCACTATAAATTTCTCTCACCGGTGAACTGTTTGCCCACATCATCCTTTGACATGCAGGCCTCCCAACATTTGAAGTCCAAAATTCCTAATCATTTCAACAGCCCGCGAATTTCAAAATACGTAAGCAGTCGTGCGGCCCACATAATCGTGCATATACACGTGTACGTATTTAAAAATGTAATGACAAATTTTGCAATACTTACAGAGACTAGTTTGGCCTGCTATGAGGAACCTCATCCTCTGTCAGTTTCCTCTGCTCTTGCAAATCCCTGTAAGTTGCACTTTTACAATACTGAAGTAATCTATCTGAATGTGTCTGCTCATAGCACAATCTGCCACTGTTTGTTAGCTCTTGTACAGTTAGTCACTTCCTGGGGAAGATCTTCCACCTGGTATGCTGGAAACTCATCTTCCAGCTTGTCCAGTTGCTCTCTTGATTGTAGGCCAAGACACTTGAATCGCTCTGCAAAAAACCTGACCTACTTGAAATCTACTTCCTCTCTTCTTATGTCTGCATTTTCAGCATTGATAATCATAGGATCTGCATAGGGAAATTTGGCTACCACGTACTGAGCTGCCTTAGAGTAATACTTTCTGACTGAGAGGCCGAGTCTATCTTTCCCTCATTTTCTTTCAGGAATTCTGTAGTGGCAGTGCCAATGAACAAGTCCTCATCAGCCTTTTGATGCCGTGTACGTTGGTCAAAAGGCAGTTCAAACAAGCAGCCATTATACTCTCGTAGAGAATAAGGCTTAATGAAGCGAGTCAACAGGATCTTGAGTTGTTCAAATAATTCACTCCTCATGACATGGGTGCAAGGTTCATCCTTCTGCAAAACAAAATTTGCTAAACAAAGCTGCCTTTTTAAAAACAGGCAAGGATGCACTAAGGAATAAGCCGTACAACTTTTTGTTTGGATCCTGTAGAGATACCCGAGCTCATTGTGGTCTTGACAAGAGCTGAGAGTCAGTTTTCTTTCCTGCAGTTTCTTTATTACTTGTATTTTCCTTTTTGTTTGTGGCCGAATGCTTGTGTTTTGCAGATTCTATCTTGTTCTCCCCGGGTATCTTTTTCTCAGGCATTTTCTTTTGCTAGAACAGGCATGCACCGAGATCAAATGTTTTTTGGGGGTAAGTCTTAACATCACTTCTTACAGATATATTCTTTGCAGTGTCTTTGCCCTTCTCATCAGCAGGCCTAACTCTGGGTATTTTTTCTTCTGGTACCAAGGTAGAGGGTCGCCCATGAAGTTTGTCTTGCTTGTTCTTTTCTGCAGGGGATGGACACACACCAGGACATTTTACTGTAGTATCTTTGCCCTTGTCATCAGCAGACCTCATCACTTTGGGTATTTTGTATTCAGGTGCCAACGTAGAGGACTGCCTATGAAGTTTGTCTGGCTTGTTTTTCTTTGCAAAGGATGGACTCACATCAGGACTCCTCACTTTTGCACATGGATCTTTGCCCTTCTCGACATCAGGCCTAATTCTGGGTATTTTCCTCTTTGGATCCACAGCAGATGACTCCTCATGAGGTTTATCTGGCTTACTTTTCTTTGCAGAAGATGGACACACATCCGGACCACTCTTTCTTTTTGAGCTACCTTTTGGCTTTTCAGTCCTTTTTCACTTCATCTGTGAAATATGCCAGCAAAGCAGGCCACTGTTGCAAAAGTCTATCTGTACACAATCCTGTGGGGATACGGATTTTCTTTTGGTTGGCTTTGTCTCCTGGATACAGATTTCTATTTAACTTGACCTTATTTGCATGAAGCCTGACCCCGTATTCACATCTAGATTAGTTTAGTGTGCACGCACACGGCCGCCATTTTCCCAGCACCACTTGACGTCAATTTTGCTGTGTTTGTGGCCAGTTTGTCGGCACACAACTGTCTGAAATGTAAGGCGTCCTTATTGGGGCTTGTCTCCAGAACCCGTGGTTAGTGATTTTCATTTTATTTTGCGTGTAACTCTTTGGGAGAGTTGTACATGTATACTTTTACTGAAACTTTGGGAAATCTGATTGTGTAGCGTTGTCATAGTAGACACCGCTTGTGTAAATACTGTGACGTGACAGAGGGCGCTAGTCACTAGGCGCGGTGCAAAATTATAGATGGCGCTCTGCCTAGTAACAGAGGCAGTGTGTTAGCTGTGTGTTAAGCGAGCGCGGCGCATAGGCTCCGCCTTGTACGTTGTGCGATAGGGCAGCGGAAGTCTCTGCTTGGTCACGTGAGCGCGGGCGTGGTCACAGCAACGCGAAAGCTATAAAACGCGCGCGCAGGCTAGGCCTAGTCGTCCTGATCAAGGGCTGATCCTGAGGTAAGGGTCGAGAATCCTGTGCAAGGGTAAAAGTCACCTAGCTTGGTGTGACTGTGCCTAAGTCCGAGTGGTGCGTGTGTTGTTGAGGGGTTAATTGGTGGTGCGGTATAGTTCCTGATAGGAGCTTGCGGTCGATGCAAGGGCGGATTGCTATCTCGTGACGTGAGTTGCGTGTAGCACAGCCCTGACAATCAGCCCCGTAGACTTGCTAAAGTCCCTGATTCGGCACTGGATGCCCACAATTATTTGTGGTGTTCGCTGCTCTGGGCGAAGTCCGGTCACGTATAATTACACAGTCTCCCCGTCAATAGCGCCCTCTACTGGTGTATTGGTTGAGTGTGTTGATAAACACCAGCCGCTTATTAATTGTTGCATATAAGTCAGGTGTCCAGGCGAAGTTTATTTCAAATCAGGTCTGTCTGGGTTACGTCATTAAGTTTCGACCAATCAGATTAGCCATCATCTCGACAAAGACCAACTTTCTTGGGGGACAGTATACTTCGGTCCCAACGGACTCGTCCCTAGCCGCTCGGGGACTCTCCGGCGTGCCGTCCGACGCCCCGTGCCTCGAGGAGGAGGGCGCCCTCGCCTACGTCTGAGGGGCGCGGCGTCACAATACCTTGCTGTATTGTAGATGTACACATGAACAGCATATGTGCGCACGATACCTGTAAAGGGTACGACGGTCATCTTTGCTGTGTGCGCACACCTTTTTCAATAATTATGGGGTTTCCTTATTTTTCTCTATTTATTACAGGCACAATAAACATGTACATGCAGTAGGAGTCATCCGGTCCCAATACCTGGCGATATTTTTGGTTTGGAATCTTTGTTGGGATCTTTGTGAGGTTTTTCTTCTTGGAGTTACCTCAACCCGCTTATAATTCTACTTCATGACTGTGATTTCTATGATTTCACCTTGATTTTGCCTTGATTGCTGAATAACCTTTAAGATTTTCTCTGATTGACCGAATCATTGCCTGGTCAACTCGTACATTCATCCCAATTAACTTTGGGGTCAGCCCTGCTGGCCGTGACACTGCAGTCCCATTTCACTACATAATTTTGGCGTCGAAGACAGGATGGAGTGTACGATGGCCCACCACTACCAGACACAGTCTACATAAATATTCCCTTCACCGTGCTCAACGTCCCCGGGTGCAACTGTCCAGTCCTACCAGTTCAGATGAGATGAGTCATCTCGGAGGTGTCAAGATCCTGGGTTAGTTCCACTTCTGATCTGGTGAGGAGACAGCCAAGTTGACTCTACACATCACCTGTTGCAGTCAGTGTTTTCTCTGTTTTTTATTTTTAACTTTGTGTCCCCTCCGCTGCACAGGACCGATTTTTTCATGTTCATGTTTAGACGCTGTCACATGAGTATTAGCTGAATTCACTGCACAGAGCCTACTTTTTACACCCATTGCACCAAGGTGATCGTTTTGAGATCACTTCTGTTATAACCACAAAAATGTGACACCCCCAACACAATGAAACTACTCAGACAGCTGTCTACAGCTCAGAGGCACATAAGAGAGACCGCCCATTGATATAAGACAGGCCCAGGCTTTCCAAGGCTTGCCCAGGCACTTTATTTGTCAATAACCCTTATCACCACGTGGTTTAGATATTTACATACAATCCCCATGGGACGTGGCTGGAGGCGGGCTTTGGAAAAGAATGAAGCAGCTCAGGGGAAGTCCCCATGTTAAAGGTGACTAAACTAGGCTGTTCAGCATCTACAGAAATGCAAATTGTCCGGAGGTTTTTGCATTTGGCCGAAATTTTTTTTAATTACGTAATTACAAAAGAGGGGATCATCATAGTAGCCATTCTGATCTGCGCAAGGTTAATTTTTTTGTGTGCATTGGCTCCCTTCATTCTTTCCAACTTGCACTATTCACATTTAAATTACACCTTGTAGCTCTTTTTGCATAGTCACTGGTCACGAAGCATGGTTTTTGGTTACCATTCTTCCCATTTTTAATATTCTGTCATATTGTGTGCTCATTTTCTTTTCGATGATCACTGAAATTTTGGGCAGTCCAACTAGCTTTTATGGCATACCTGTACATGTAGGTTGTTGTCCATTACACATGTAGCTGACAGTTCTAGGAGGTGTTATAGCCTACATTTTATGTAATGTAGCTTAGGTATTAGTCCATTTAAGGCTGTTTACTGCTGATTAAGTGTGGCAGCACTAAGACTGCAACCATGTTTATGCCTGAAATAATGGCAGAAGCGATTTCTAAATCGAATCAGGCATTGGCAGAGACTTTGGCCAATGCATTTTCAAACTTACGGTATCAGAGGGCTCCATCGGTCTAACTTGCTAAATTTAGTGGGCCTCCCTGTAAGTCAGGAGACCCATCTCTCAAGGAATGGCTAGATGACATAGAAACTTACGCACGACAGTTACGTCTTACTGGTGAACAAAAAGTGGCTGCCGTAATGGACCACCTTGTTGGTTCTGCTAGGGAAGAAGTCTTGTATTACCCTTTAAGTGAGAGGACCGATTTCACCAAGCTTTGTAAACTTTTGCGGTCCCGAATTGGCCCACCAGAGACAGTCCAGTCTTTAAATCACAGCTTCTACTCCAGACAGCAGCTAGAGGGCAAGAGCAAGGCCGATTTCAGTCGCACTGTTACGCGGTTTTTGAGGCTGCCGCAACAGACCAGAATGAAAAGGCGGCTTTAAGCCAGCTAAAACAGGGGACCCTGAAAGAACAGTTTATTAGAGGCACTACAGATCTATCTGTCCGCCGGGAAATAAGGCGGCTTGTGATGGACCATCCTACGATTTCATTCTTTGAGATACGCAATCTTGCTCTAAAGCTGTTTCGTGATGATGGGTGGGGTGCCCCTACAAATAAACCTCCATCTGATCTGGTGCTCTCAGTAGAACACGCCCACTGTCACATGGATCGTGCAGCGAGTGCCGATCTGAAAATGAGCAAGACGATATCGGACTTAGTAACAAGTATTGAAAAATTGGCACAGCAGCAGTCTCTTATGTCTGACCGATTAGATCAGCCGGCCTCAGAAGTTGCAGAGAGTAGGGCAAGTCCCAATAAAGCGGTACCTCGATGTTTATTCTGCAAAAGTTAGGCCATAAGCAAGAAAATTGCTTCAAGAGGCAGAAACAAGAGAAATATGAACCCAATCTAGATTCAAGCTCAAATAAGCGGACAGGGGCGGGAAATGTATTGCCTCCGCCATAGAGGGCGCTGTACCAGAAGGCAATTCGGAGCCCACCAATGAACCAATCAGTGATGGTGCTGTGCATCTGGACAAGGTGATTTCTGCTTCAGAAAAGAAAAAGCTTATTGCACGTAGTCCGACTGCGACTGTTGTCATAGCTGGGGTTCATGCAGCATGTGTTTTAGATACCGGGGCAGTCACATCATTGGTGTCTGCCCAGTTTTATCGCAACCACTTGGCAACCAAAGTTGAATCGTTACAGGAATTGGGCACATTTATAAAGCTTGTCGGTGTGAACGGCTTAGCCGTCCCTGTTGATGGCTATTTAGAGGCCCCTGTTGAAATATTTGGCCAACAGTTCTTCGGCAGTTTTTTGCTACTGAGTGATGAGGCGGCCAAGAATGATAAGTACTCGGTGTTACTTGGTTGTAATGTGTTGTGCGTTGTGTCTTCAAAGGTGAAAAGTACTGTAGATGGGAATCGGGAGTGTGACTTAGCTCTGCAGTGGTGTAATTCTGTAGAAGAAGTGGAGGTGACCCAACAGCCATGCTCTAAAAAAGCAGAAATCCTGGAGGTTTTTGTACAGGAACCTGTGACAATACCCCCGTACTCTGTCCAACCAGTTGATTGCTATTTGGGCGGGTCTCAGGCAAATATAGAATGTAAGTCCATATTAGTACAGTCATCTCCCTCCAGTCCTGGAGTCCTGGGAATTCCACAGTCATCGATGGTATACATCAGACAGGCACAATTCAGGTCTCTGTGCTCGTAGTAAATACTAGCCCGGGGCAAGTAAGAATTCCTGCACTCACTAGGGTCGCTGTGGTGCTAAAACTAAAACCTTGGGGCAAGGTTTTAGTTAGTCCTAGTAATGACACTTTTAAAATAGGTGTTCGTCAAGTAGTTGTTGATCCTGGGCCGGAAGATGAGTCCAATATTAGTTTGCATAAGGACGATATGAAAGATGATTCTAACAAACCGAGGGAATTGTATACATTCCCAGATGGATCAACATATTTGTTACCTCAAGGTCTCAGCCTGGAAGAACTGGACACTGCAGATGCTGTGTCTGTAGCTAGGCTAATACAGAGGCATGAAAGGGCTTTTTCAATGGGTCCATTTGATGTGGGTTATTGTGATTTGATTCCGCACCAAATCACATTGACTAATCAAAGGCCAGTCAATTTACGATATCGTAGGGTTATCTCTAGTCCGATTCAAGAGGTGAAGAAACTTTTGCAGGACCTACTAGATAGGAACATTTTCAGGAAGTCTAGTAGTCCCTACGCCGGCCCTGTGGTTTTGGTCCGGAAGAAGAGTGGGCAACTGCATTTGTGCATCGATTATAGGTAGATAAATGCCAAAACAGTGAAAGATGCATTTCCCCTTCCCAGAATAGAAGAGATTTTGGAATCACTTGGGGTGCCTGCTTATTTTCTTCTCTGGACCTGGCCCATGGCTATTTTTATGTAGCATTACACTCTGACTCCATACCCAAAACTGCCTTCCGTGTCCCCTGGGGATTATACGAGTTTCTGCGTATGCCTCAAGGACTGACCAACAGTCCAAGTACATTCCAGCGTGTGATGGAATTGATTTTGCTGACATGAATATGTCAGAATTGGTACTGTACCTGGACGATTTGCTTGTGTTTCATCCAACACGGATGAAAACCTGGACAGGCTAAATAAAGTCTTCGGTAGGTTAACTGATAACGGGTTGAAACTCAATGGCTCCAAATGTCAGTTGTTCAAGAGATCTGTATCTCATCTAGGCCACATTGTGAGTGATCAGGGAGTGTCTGTGGATCCTGGTAAAATACAGCATATCAGGGATTAGCCTGTTCCAACCAGTGTTGAACGACTTCGGTCGTTCCTAGGACTTGCGTCCTATTATAGGTGATTTCGCAAGGATTTCTACCCTTTTGCATTCGCTGGTAGGTAAGGCTCTGTCAAAAGCAGGGAACCACAAGGGCCCCTCAGAACGGCCTAAGGAGGCTGATGAAGCTTTCACAGTTCTGAAGCAGGCGCTGTGCACTGCTCCCGTTCTGGTGTACCCGCGCTTTGACTGTGATTTTGTGGTTAAAATAGATGCTTCCCTAAGAGGACTTGGTGCATGCCTTTCGCAGTATGATGATAGTGGCCATTTGCACCGTGTGGCTTATGCCAGTCGCAGTCTTAGGGGTGCCGAGAAGGGTTATTCTGACTCGTCCAGCTTCAAGTTGGAATATTTAGCCCTTAAGTGGGCAATTTCTGAGAAATTTAAAGAGTATTTGTTGGGCAGGAGCACAAGTTTGGACTGACAATAACCTTCTAGCACACCTGCAGACTGCTAAACTAGGGGCCACAGAGGAGCGTTGGGTTGCCCAATTAACCCCTTTCAACCCCGATATCAAATATTAATCATGAAGCTCTAACAAATGCGCAGATGCGCTTAGTCACAATCCACCTGAGCAAACAGTAGGTCAATATAGCTGAGGAGTTACAGTGTGTAACACAGGGGACACCCCTGCCTCATCGGTTAAATGCCACTAAAATGATACCTTTGCAGGTCTGTGAAGGCAAGGGGGGTGAAGAACCACCAGTTGTTGCATCTGCCGTACTGCCATCATACTCGCATTCAGATTTGGCTGTAATGCAAAAGGGGGATGAGGCCCTTGTTGAGGTGTGGCGTCTCTGGGAATGTCATTGGGATCCAGGAATGGGTGGTCTGAGTCAAGGTCAAAGTACACCGGAAGTCAAAGGTCGGCTAAAATATTGGTCCCAATTTGTTGAACGACAAGGTGTGTTGTACAGAGCCATTGGTGATCCCGGTCCTGGGCGAGTGTTGCAGTTGCTTGTTCCAAAGCAACTGAAGACTGAAGTTGTGAAAGCTGCTCTTGATGGATGGGGGCACCAGGGCGTAGGGAGAACTTTCGGTTTGATCAAGGGTCGTTGTTTCTGGCCAGGTATGAATAATCATTCACAAGTGTTTCCAGTGTACAGTGACCAAGGTCCCTACACCAGTGCTTAGGCCTCCAATGCGCCACCTCTTGGCTTTTTGGCCCTTGCAACGCTTGGCTGTAGATTTTCTAAAATTGGATCGAGGTCATGGAAACATTGAAGATGTATTAGTCATGACCGATGCTTTTACCAAGTTCCCATTGGCTACTCCATGTAGAGATCAGACAGCAAGGGTTGTAGCTCAGGTTCTCCATGACCATGACCATGGTTTGTACATTTATACGGCATCCCTTCCCAGATCCATTCGGATCAAGGAAGAAATTTTGAAAGCAAATTAATACAGGAATTATGCAGCCTTTATGGGGTACACAAGACAAGAACCACCTCTCATCACCTGCAAGGCAATGGACAGACAGAGTGCTTTAACAAGATGCTCTGTAGCCTCATCAAATCCATCGAACTACAAAACCGCAGAGAATGGCCAAAATTTCTTCCACATTTGGTATTCATCTACAATAGTATGCCCCATAGCATAACTGGTTACACCCCTTATTGCCTTATGTTTGGTAGGGAACCGTCTATCCCGTTGGATCACTTGATTAGCAATGTGCACAGCGGCACAGAGAAACAAAAGGCAGTATGATACAGGGGGTACGCGTGTGCTTCTCAAACAGTGTCAGTTCACTGACCGCCATAAGCTCAGTGACCACTACCGTTCGGACCAGTATGTTGTTGTGAAACACAACCCAGAGGGCGATGTGTATGCAGTAAGGCCAATTAGTGGTGGTCCTTAAAAGTGGGCCAACAGAAAAATGCTCATAGCAGATCCTAGGGAAGAGTTACCAATGCCTAGAAATCCGTTGCTAGGTCTCCCTGCAGCCCATGATCCATGTGACAGTGGAAGCGAGACAGGATCAGATAGTTCTGACGAAGAGGTGTTGGTCCATTCACCTTCTCTGTTAAGGCCAACTGAACCACAGGAAGTGACTGTCCATGGGGGGGGGGCAAATCCAGCAAATGCCGTACCTGACGTACGACGCTCAGAGCGACTTAAGAAGAGTCGTCGCACAGGGCAGTAGCCCAGTGCAATTACTTGACTCTTTGATGGTTGTTAGGAGGCGGGGCGCCCGCGTCACACTTGTGATGTGAGTCATGGTTTAGGCTTGGGCGGTATGGCCTTTTTCGATACAGCGGTATCCATGAAAAAATACCGCTGTTTTTACTAATACAGCGGTATTCGTTGCAGAAGGCAATGACGTCATCAAAAAGCAGCGGCGATGCTGGCATTCAAAGGCAAACCACAAACAACACTGGGGGCCAGCATAAAGGGTTTTTAACGTCACAAACCCCCTAAACTTAGTAACTATTATAATTTATCTTTCCATTTGATGTCAGATAAAAATTATTCATGTGAAAGAATTTTTTTAAAAAGGGACGGTGTTTAAAATACCGATTTGTTGCTCCGCGTTTCCTATATCTGTGTGGTTACTCGTACATGTTTTATTCCTCAATGCTCGTACGGTGTCAAAATCTGCACATGTGCTTGCAGTCAAGCCGAGACAGTGCGTTATTGTAATGATTACGTGCGGGTCACCAGTGGCTGCTCCTTCTCGCTGCACCCTAACACTGCGCGTGTGCAATGGTAAGGCGGCTTTCAGAAAACTCTGCGACGCGGCAGTCGACTCCTATTTCGAAACCGGTTGTAACAAAATTCCGATTACAACATGCACAAATCTGTGGTCCCAGTGAAAACGTGCATATTTCTATGGGGAGAAAATATGTTACAGCAAAATAGCATTGTACAAAATTCCTGGTACAACGTAAGGTTTTTTTTAACTCCGTTGACTGAAAAACCATTCTTGACGACCCATTCATAAAGCGTTTGCGAATCGCAGTGGTGAAAACACGTGTGCGGTGCACCACACTGGTTCCCGTCGGGCCGAACCGTTGCCGATGAAGGCATGATGGAAATGTGGCAAGCAGTCAATGTACAGGTTCTGCCAAAAAAAGGGTCGTACGTTCCACTACATCGAATGCAGCTCTATAGTTGCAAGTCGAAAAACACTGCCGTCACAAATTTTTCTGCAGGTTCATTCACAAAAATTGATCTCATGTCTATGTTTGTGTTTTCTGTGTTCATGAATTTAATTTGAAGTTGTACTGCTTGTACTCAAGCGAGCGTGCTCCCACAAAATTTCCAGTCGCGCAACAAAAGGCTTATCGCACGCACGCTTACAACGCGATATACAGACATCGGTTGCCATATTCCTGTCGTCATGACACACATAGTGCACGATTAAAAAATCCATGATATTTTACATTCATTACACAAACACCAAAACAAAAATTCCCATCCCATTTCCGATAAAATACGCCCCAAATAAGTTCGCATGACTATTCTCGTATCTCAAGAGTCCAACTAATCGCCCAACACTGAATTATTCATATTGCTGCAAAGAAATCTAGCGTGCCCGCCAATGAGACTGTGCACTTTCATGACGTACATTTGGCAAGACACAGCTATCCAATCGCAGTACTAGTTCGTGACATTATGCTTCTTCGGCGACCATCTCGCACGCGGGCGGCCGCAGTGGGCGAGTGATCTCGGACTACCAATCAATCGTGTCATGCAGCTTGTGTCAAAAATCAAAAGAGAGGCGAAAAATTAAACAAAAAATGTCTCTCCGTGGCACAATTTGTGTTGGAAAGACTACTTACATGGATGAGGGCTTTAGTTGATGAGCCTTCACATTCTTGCAGGTACATCCAGGCCTACATGTGCATGCAGGTTACTCACTGTTGGCTTCGTTGTCATCCATGGCGATTGAAAGTCTTTTAAAAATCCCTGGATCGATGCTTTCACATGTATTTGCTTTTTTAAATTTCAAATGTGCATTAAACATGTTGTCCTATGACAATGAAGTTTATTATTCTAAACACATCACAAGGTATTTGATTAATCATAACCGAGAGATCTTTTTGATCAACCACGTTGTCCTAATTTTATATTCCGGAAAAACTGAAATACAAGCAGTGACAAGTGAGGTATCAGGTTTTTGCTTCTCTTTTCGTGTGGTTGGAACGATTGTGAGAACAATAAAATAGATCGTTGATTGCCATGGATGTCGAACAGATGCAGGTTTATGGAATCATTTTATAGTTTATGACACACATTCCTGGCTTCGGTTAGATAGAATTTCACACAATATCTGTACATGTTGTATATAAAGGACAAAAAAAGACCCAAAGAGAGCACAAGTGTAATGTTCATTGTCTGTGCATTTGTTTACTTGTTAAACTCCACCTCATGGTGGCGCTCTTCAACTCCATAGTTCATTTAAGGTCAAATACCATGCTGGCACCCTTTTCAGACACTTCACAATATCTTGAGCACAGAGCATTTCTACCCTAATTTTTCAATGATCAGATGAGTAAATCCTCGATATTTGGCATTTAAAGACACCTTTGACATTTCTCCTGAGTCAACTACATGTTTTGATCTCCCAGAACCACAGTCAAGTAAGTGATTTTAGGTGTTTTTTCTCCAGCTAGCAGGCATGAATTTCATTGTTTCAGATTTAGGCACACACACTGTATGATAAGATTAAGATTATAATTTCCTTCTTTATAATCAAGTACTTGAAGGTCTGCCCGTCCGTAGATAATTAGAATGATATTATTCATATCTAGAGTCTCTGTTTTGATAAGTGATTAGATTTTAGCACCAGATATTATTAAGTCCATTTTTGATAGTTCAATCCCCCTTACATTAATGGGTTTTAAGTGTCTACGGAAAATATAGCGTTTAGAATGAGATTGGACTGTTGCCTTTATACTGTTCTATTGATCACATAGTTAGCTGCCTTCATATACCTTGCTGCTTGCATGTATCTATATTTAGTTATCGCTCCCCATTTTAGGTTGCTTTATAAATCTTGCCTGATTTTGCCAAATTTCCATTGAGCTTTGTTCATGGTGTTGGGATTTTGTAAGATTTAGATACTTAGTGTTTTGTATTGTTTTATTTTTGTTCATGCAGTTCACCGCGTTTATTAAAGGAGCCTGGAAACTGAAGCCCTGACCTTCAGCCGTTTTCTTTTATTATTCGTGGTTGACACAACTGGTGAAACTTAGGCTACCGTCTCCTGGAGGCTACGCTTATTGCGGAAACCAGTACAGTGAATTGACTGTTCCCGACAAGTGAACAGGCAAGATGTCTGATCAGAGCCCACCCGTTCAAAGGGAGTTACCGGACACCAGTGTTCAAGATGATACAGATGTACCTGGTTGTCCTCAATGAGAGAGACGCCCCACCTACAAGGCGCTTATCACTTCCATCCAAGCAGCCGAGAAAGAACTGAACCAGCTGTGGAAGATGACCCAGCAGACCCTCAGACAGACGTCAGAGCCAACTACTGCTGATAACGCCCTTGCCATAGTCAAAGAGGCAAAAAATACCCTAGAGGCCTACCACGAGTGTTGGAACAAGCTGGAGAAACTGTACGATCAAGACGAATCACTCAAGGAAGATGCGCTTCAAGCCAGAACGACGTTTCTCGAGAACAGCAACAATGCCAACAGTTCCATTGCCCAAGCCACGGAATGGGCATACTCCCTTGCACTTGAGACGAAATCCAACTTTTCGGGCCGATCGAGATGCACTGAACACAGCCTGCTGTCGAAATCCTCCAAGGCGTCGTCTTCATCTTCCTGCAGTGCCAAGGCCCAAGCCTTGGCCGCTGCTGCTGCTGCAGCCGAAAATGCAACATATGAAGAACTGATCGCCAGGCGTTCATCAGAATTGGTCGCCCGGCAAGCCGCCAGAGAACTTGAACAGGTTCGACGAGACGCAGAGGCTCGAGTAGAGCACGCAAGGCGAGAATTGGAACATCAGACACTTCAAGCAGCAGCTGAAGCAGATATACAGATCCTGAAAGCCAAGCAAGCTGCGGCCATCGAGCGAGCTCGCTCCGAAGCCATCACCCAGGCGGACCAAGAAGAAAACGCACTGCTAACTTCGCCCAATCAGACCTCTAATGACCACGCTTCATTGTTTCGTTCATCCAATGAAGCCAAGACACCCCCCACAGAGACATGTCAACTCCGCCCCTCAGCTCCAGAATTCAAACCAGCAACAGAACAGTCCCCCTCACCTCAGAATTCCCCTCTCCTCTCAACAGGACCCACACAGTCAACGGAGCCATTAGGCAAGCAGAGCGCCGACATCACCCTAGTCAGTCTAACAAAGGACATAACCGACACGCTTGCACGCCAGAGACAACCAGCACATGAGCCTGACATCTATGGGGGAGACCCTATAATGTTCCAGCCGTGGCTGTCCTCCTTCAAGACGATGATTAGCCAGGCCCAACCCCCATCTACACAGAAACTTGCTTTTCTGGCAAAATATACGAAGGGAGAAGTCAGACAACTAGTCGACCGTTTCCGTCATCGCCATGTGGCCAACCCTGAAACTGCCTACAAGGAGGCGCTAAAGGAACTGGAGGAGAGGTTTGGTGATAAAACCAAAATCACAACCCAAATCATAAAGAAACTCCATGATTTCCCCAAGATCAAAACAGACGAGCATCGCAAACTTCTGGAACTGGCAGACTTGTGCGCCAATACGGCCGCACAGATGGATGATCTAACCGGTCTACAGATCCTGAATTACTCCTTCAACACGCACCCAATCCTGGAAAAACTACCCACCTACATACACAATGCGTGGAGAAAAAGAGCATCGGAATACAAGACGTCTGTCGGGACCTACCCACCATTCTCCATGCTAGCGAAGTTCATCAAAGAAAAGGCCAGAATCCAAAACGACCCCGAGCTGTACCCTTCCCCCCATCTGAACCACAAACCAGAAAGAGCACCTGCCCGCCGGAGTCCCAGCTCATCCCTTCGAGTAATGGCCACCTCCACACCAGCAAAGTCTTTGTCTACTTCCCAGACGGTGAGCAGATGTCTTTATCATGACAAGCAGGGCCACCACATTTCTGAGTGCATCGCATTTCGCCGAGAACCCATGAAAGAAAGGAGAGAGTTCTGTAAAACCAAGGGCCTCTGCTACAAGTGTGGTGACAACCACAGGGTTAAGGACTGCAACACCAAAGTGCAGTGCAAGAAATGCCAAAGTCCGAACCACGCCACTTTCATGCACACAATCCCGAAGGAGAATGCCGGGGAGCCGTCTGTTGACCCACCAGCTGACAAACCGAAGATTGAGGAAACAAATACGAAGTGCACCAAGTTCCTGTCTTGCTCCTCTGCACGATCGTGTTCCAAAATCGTTCTGTGCAAACTGTACCACAAGGATCGTCCCTCAAGATCCATCCTCGGGTACGTGGTACTGGATGATCAATCCAACGCGTGCCTAGCAGACCCAGAAGTCTTCGAAGCATTGGAACTCCGAGGTCCATCTTTCCCCTATGAGCTCTCCACCTGCGGCGGAAGTAAAATAATGACCGAAGGACGCCGAGCTAGCGGCATTGTTGTCGAGTCCCCCGAAGGAAAGACCGAGCGGCTTCCAACAGTCATCGAGAATGCACACATCCCTGGAGACAAAAAAGAAATCCCCTGCCCAGAAGTCTGCGCAAAATTCCCACATCTGAAGTCCATAGCGACCAAGGTACCAGAGATACGAGATGATGTAATCATCATCCTTCTCATCGGCAGAAGCTGTCCTGAGCCCCTCAAGATAAGAGAATCTCGGAATGGGCCGAAAGGTACACCGTGGCCTCAGTGCACTGATCTTGGCTGGACAGTTTCCGGACAAATCTGCATGGCCGGTGAAAATGGACGACTTCATGCCACTGTCAACCGCACGGTCATTCGGCCTGACACCTGTGAAAATCACATCAATGTGAAAGATGTCCTGTCACCCCCCAATTTTGCCACACCAACAACCGACCTATACGAAGAAACCTGTGACGACAACCTGAGAGCAATGTCCATTGAAGACCAGCGCTTCATCAAAATACTGTCCGAAGGCGCACACATTAATGCAAGTGGAAATCTGGAATTTCCCCTGCCTCTCAAAGAGATATCCACCAAGCTCCCCAACAACTATCCACAAGCCCTGAGACGACTCAACAACGTTGTGAGGACCCTCAAACACAAACCAGAGATGAAAGCAGAGTATGTCGCGTACTTCGATAAGCTGTTGACAAGGGGTCACGCGTCTCCGGTACCCGAGAAGGAGCTCACCTGTCAGCCCGACAAGGTGTGGTATCTTCCACACTTCCCTGTCCGTCACCCCAAGAAACCAGACATCCGAGTCGTATTTGATGCCAGTGCAGAATATCACAACGTCTCCCTAAACAAGGCGCTGCTACAGGGCCCTGACCAGATGAATGGCCTACTTGGGATTCTGCTGAGGTTCAGGGTAGGAGAAGTTGCAATCATGGGCGACATCGAACAGATGTTTCACAACTTCCACGTGAACAAGGAGCACAGAGATTTCCTACGCTTTCTGTGGTTTGAGAGCAACGACCCATCCAAACAGATAGCGCAGTATCGAATGAATGTGCATCTGTTTGGAAATGTATCATCGCCGGCAGTGGCCACCTTTGGCCTGAGGATGATCGCAAACGAATGCCAACAGTCCCACGGACAGGACGTGCTGGACTTTGTCCGGCGCGACTTCTACGTCGATGACGGGCTTACGTCATGTCCTGACACCCAATCAGCTGTCAGTCTCATCAGGCGTACCAGTGATGCATTGGCCACAAGAAAGGTACGTTTTCACAAAATTGCTTCAAATGACAAAGATGTGATGAAGTCCCTCCCACAAGACGCACAAGCCAAGGATTTGAGAGCCCTGGATCTCGCCCGTGACGCACTACCCACACAGCGGTCTCTGGGAGTCTACTGGTCACTCGAGCGTGACACCTTCACTTTCCAGATCAACTTGGACGACAAACCCTTCACACGGCGGGGAGTACTGTCAGTAACCAGTTCAATATATGATCCGATGGGCCTTGCCACTCCCGTGACGATCGAAGGGAAATGCATTCTCCGTCAACTCATAACCGATGCAAAGGGAGAACCGAGCAAACCCCAAGATGTCTGGGATCGGCCACTTCCAGAAAAGCATCTCCCCAGATGGACCCGCTGGCACGACTCACTCCATCACCTCGAGAAGATCCATCTCCCTCGGTGTTTCCAACCGCAACAATTCGGCAATGCCAAGCGGAGGGAGATTCACATTTTTTCAGACGCCAGTGAGCACGCTATAGGAGCTGTAGCATACCTGAAGCTCATTAACGACTGCGACCGACCGCACGTCTCCTTCTTACTGGCCAAAGCGCGTGTAACGCCTCAGCATGCCGTGTCAATTCCTCGTCTGGAGTTGTGTGGAGCGGTGCTGGCAACGGAGCTGGCAAAGATCATTCAGTCCGAGTTCAAAGATCGAATGTCTATCGACAGCACTTCATTTTACACAGACAGCAAAATCGTCCTCAGCTACATTTCGAACGAGTCTAAGCGCTTCCACGTGTATGTCGCCAACCGAGTGCACAAGATCCACACCATGTCTACCCCAAACCAGTGGCATCATGTCCCCACCGATGAAAACCCAGCCGACCTAGCTTCTCGATCAGTCCCAGCCAGCCAGCTGAATGCTACAATGTGGTTCAGAGGACCAAATTTCCTCTGGAATCAAGAAGACACCTCCAGAATCGTGGAGATCCATGCAAGAGACGAATTCCTCGTAAACCAAGAAGACCCTGAAGTGCGCAAAGAATCTCGCGTCATTCACACGAGTGTCGAGGACGAGGCACATGGCTCAGCCAACACGAAGAATGGACAGCAGTTGGGCTGCAGTCGCTTCTCCCGATTCTCTTCATGGACGACCCTTCTGCGAGCAGTATCAACTTTGATTAGCCACGTGAAAGGGTTCAAATCGCAAAACGATGAGACCGACAAAAACCCACCTCGCCAAGTGACATCAGGAGTGCTACAGCAGGCAGAGAACGTGATCCTCCGTGCCGTCCAGAACGAGTACTTCCATGACGAAACGGCTGCTCTCAAGTCAGGCGGAACAAACGCCCTGAAGAAGGATAGTCCCCTCCGTAAACTAAGCCCATTCATCGACGAAGACGGGATCATTCGAGTCGGAGGAAGGCTTCGAAGAGCGGATCTCGACCTTGGAGGACGCCATCCTGTACTCCTACCCAAGAGCAGCCACATCTCCATCTTAGTAATACGACATTTCTACCATGAAGTACAACACCAGGGTCGACATTTAACCCTCGCTTCAGTACGAGCTGGAGGAAAATGGATCATCGGAGCCCACGACCTAGTCCGAAGCGTGATCAATCGCTGCACTGTATGTCGCAAACTGCGAGGCAAACCACTTACCCAGGTGATGGCGGACTTACCCGAAGACCGACTGCAAGCAACCCCTCCATTCACCAACGTTGGAATGGATGTATTTGGCCCATGGAGCGTCATCACAAGAAAGACGCGAGGCGGCTCGGCTGAGGCCAAGAGATGGGCAGTGCTGTTCACCTGCCTTTGCACCAGAGCTGTACATGTGGAAGTTATCGAGGCCATGGACACCTCGGCCCTGATCTCTGCGCTAAGAAGGTTTTGCTCCCTCCGGGGCCCCATTGCTCGACTAAGATGTGACAGAGGGACCAATTTCATTGGCGCCGAGGGAACACTCAATCAAGAACAGGTTGCCAGGTACCTGACATCGAAAAACTGTGAATGGATCTTCAATCCCCCTAAAGCTTCCCACTTCGGAGGTATCTGGGAAAGACAGATTGGGATCATTCGCCGAGTCTTAGATTCAATGTTCATTCAACTTGGGAAACACCAACTTACCCACGATGTCCTCATCACCTTTATGGCAGAGGCATGCGCCATTGTCAACTCTAGACCCATCACGACCATTTCTTCAGACGCAAACGACCCGCTTCCTCTGACTCCGGCCATGCTTCTTACCCTGAAGTCTCACCCCGTCGACGCTCCCCCTGGCAACTTTGTGAAGGAGGACCTGTATGGCCGACAACATTGGCGACGTGTACAGTACCTCGCTAATCAATTCTGGACACGATGGCGAAAGGAGTACCTACAGAGCCTCCAACCCCGTCAGAAATGGACTCAGACCACGCCTGACATCTCAGAAGGGGACGTCGTGATTCTCCGGCAAAAGGAACTTCCACGCAACAGATGGCCACTAGCGCGTGTCACGAAGACCTACCCCAGTGATGACTCCAGAGTCCGCAAAGTCGATATCGTGATCTGCGTCGACGGGACACGCCGAACCTACCTGCGACCAATCTCGGAACTTGTGCTCCTTGAGAGGGCGTCCGACTCAAAATAGCACCCCGATACTGACTGACAGATGTACCAAGCACAAACAATGATCCTCTTAGTTATTCTGCAAAAATTCTCCTCAGATTATTTTTAGACGGGGAGTGTAATGTTCATTGTCTGTGCATTTGTTTACTTGTTAAACTCCACCTCATGGTGGCGCTCTTCAACTCCATAGTTCATTTAAGGTCAAATACCATGCTGGCACCCTTTTCAGACACTTCACAATGTCTTGAGCACAGAGCATTTCTACCCTAATTTTTCAATGATCAGATGAGTAAATCTTCGATATTTGGCATTTAAAGACACCTTTGACATTTCTCCTGAGTCAACTACATGTTTTGATTTCCCAGAACCACAGTCAAGTAAGTGATTTTAGGTGTTTTTCTCCAGCTAGCAGGCATGAATTTCATTGTTTCAGATTTAGGCACACACACTGTATGATAAGATTAAGATTATAATTTCCTTCTTTATAATCAAGTACTTGAAGGTCTGCCCGTCCGTAGATAATTAGAATGATATTATTCATATCTAGAGTCTCTGTTTTGATTGATAAGTGAGTAGATTTTAGCACCAGATATTATTAAGTCCATTTTTTGATAGTTCAATCCCCCTTAAATTAATGGGTTTTAAGTGTCTACGGAAAATATAGCGTTTAGAATGAGATTGGACTGTTGCCTTTATACTGTTCTATTGATCACATAGTTAGCTGCCTTCATATACCTTGCTGCTTGCATGTATCTATATTTAGTTATCGCTCCCCATTTTAGGTTGCTTTATAAATCTTGCCTGATTTTGCCAAATTTCCATTGAGCTTTGTTCATGGTGTTGGGATTTTGTAAGATTTAGATACTTAGTGTTTTGTATTGTTTTATTTTTGTTCATGCAGTTCACCGCGTTTATTAAAGGAGCCTGGAAACTGAAGCCCTGACCTTCAGCCGTTTTCTTTTATTATTCGTGGTTGACACAACTGGTGAAACTTAGGCTACCGTCTCCCTGAGGCTACGCTTATTGCGGAAACCAGTACAACAAGGCTAGCACAAGCAGCATTCGCATTTTTTGATCCGCCAATAAAAATCTTCGGAAAGCAAAGTCCAGTGCGGATACGGAAGACCAGCTGATTTTTAATTCCCAGCCTGTAGGGCTGTGATGCTTGTACGTGTATACATGCGCCAACTAGTAATACAAGAAGCACTGCCCACAAGCTATTCCAAAACTGCAAACTTGATGGCGGCAATAGGGAAACAAAACCTTTTGACAGGCAGGTTGATGGCTGCAAGCTGAAGTAGCATGTTACGTCTTATCTCTTGAACACCAAAAGAAACAATACAAACGTGATGCTGGATGACTGAAAACACAAAGTATGTAGTCAGTGTTGTGAATATAATTGTCTGCTTTCATCTTATGAGGGCTGTGGGAACATTCTGAACAAATTAGCCAGAATACCGCGGTATTGAACTTCAATACCGAATTAGTCAGTATTCCGGTATTCATGGATTGTTAGTCGGTATTGTTCGGTATTAAAAACAAAACCGCGGTATTCGGGAATACCGAAATACTGCCCAAGCCAAGTGGCCGCTGTACGGGAACATTAACCGTTGATTTTCAATCCCACCTTTATGTAAATCATTTGGAATTCTTCCTGCACATACACAAATAATTAATCTTCGCTCCAAGATGTCACAAGGGGCTGAAAGGAAGCTGTACCTGAGCCGTTTTACTGCTGATTACATAGCGAAATTGCGCACCATAAAATCACATGCACTCATAGAAAAGGACAAAACCCCAGAGGCCTATAGCTTGAAATTTCGCACAGCGTCCAAGAAGGCAGAAGAGAGTTTTGAAGAGTTCTCAACCCGACTTGAACTGTATCTTCGCCGATGACTGGTGCCAAAAGAAGAGACAGCAGTGTCTTCTGACTTCAAAAGGATGACACACCTCATCCTGATTGATCAGTTTTTATCATTAATAAGTAGTGATACTCTCCGTACAAAGCTGCAGGAAAAGAAGGTTGAGACTGTCCAGGCCCTTGCCCGGTTAGCCGATGAGCATGTTCTTCATCGCAAAACGTAAGCATCCTTCAAGCTCCAAGGAAGACCGCAGCCAACTTATCCAGCAGCCCAGTCAACAACAAATCGACAACAGGACACAAAACCTGAGAGTACAAATCAGAACCACAGCGCGATGTCCAGTGCACCCCAGAGGCGCACAGGAATGTTTGAGGCTGTATGCTTCCGGTGTCGCCAACTTGGACACAAAGTAGCAGATTGCCCCCTCCAAACCCCAACGAGGCCAACGCCAACCGTGAAACAGGCATCTAATGTGAAGCCGACCAAGTCCGCAGACAAGACTGTTAAGTCTACTGAGGAGTCCCAGGTGAATTTTGGCTGAGACAGGCAAGGACAGTGGTGGCCTGTACATCATTGCGAGAGTGAATGGTCGCGACGTGAAGGCGTTACTGGACACCGGTTCTGCCATTTCACTCATCGACGAAGAACTGTGTATCGATCTGGGGTTACCTGTTACCCTGGGGTCCTCCCTAGGACCGTTAACCACTGTAGATGGCACCAAGTTCTACACTTTCGGTGTTGCTGTTGACAGAATTGAGGTCACCGGAGTTGACGTTTCAGTGAATCTCTATCAGGTCCAGACACTGCCTGTGTCAGTGTTGCTGGGAAGAGATTTTCTTCGACAGGCAAAGTTGCTGATCGACTTCGAGGACAACTCCTACTGGATTGAATCTGGCCCAGACGAGCCCCGTCTCAAGTGACCCCTTCTGATCCAGGACGCAGAGGGGAACCCGACTGCTGATGTTGCGGAGCCCCCACCCCCTTGCCTAGTGAGGTGACACCGGAGATATGTGCTGTTGACACTACGGAACCAGTTGCAGAGCAATTGTCCGATACTGATATTTTAGCCGAAATGAGCCAGCTCTGTGAGGAGTATCCTGAAGTCTTCCCAGAGACACCGGGCAGGTCTGCCCTTATCTACCACAACACTGATACAGGGACTGCAAAGCCTATTCGAGGTCCAGTCTACCGTTTGTCTGCTGACCGACAACAGTCACTTAGGCGCCAACTGTAGGATATGCTATCTGACGGTCGCATTGAGTCTTCGTTCTCGCCATGGGCCTCACCGGTCATGATGGTCCCTAAATCTCAGCTTGGCAATTACCGGCTTTGTGTTGACTACAGAGGCCTCAATTGTGTCACAAAAATTGAGACGTACCCGATGCCGAACATAGACTCCATCTTAGAGTCCCTGCATGGTGCCACTGTCTTTAGTTCCCTTGATCTGAAGAGCAGATCCCACCAGATGGTCCTCACCCCTGATCATCGGGAGACAACAGCATTTGTTTGTGAAGAAGGCCTGTATCAGTTTACAGTGTTGCCTTTTGGGGTTGTTAATGGGCCGGCAAGCTTTCAGCGTTTGCTGGAGGTAGTCCTGCAAGGCCTCATTGGGAAGATCTGTTATGTCTACTTGGACGACATTGTCCTCATCACCAGCCCAACACCTTGAAGATCTCCGCCAAATTCTAGATCGGTTGCAGGAGGCAGGGTCGACGGTGAACTACAAGAAGTGTTCCTTTGGGTGCAGGTCAATGGTTTATCTTGGTCACGTGATTGGCGGAGATGGGCTTCGCACTTCACCAGAGAAGGTTCAGGCAATTTTTGACTACCCTGTTCCAAGGAATCGCAAACAGCTGGAGAGGTTCTTGGGAATGATTTCCTAGTATGGGAAGTTTATTCCTCACCCTGCCACTCTTCCTGCTCCATGGAACCGTCTTAGACAGAAGACAGTTGCATGGGACTGGACAGAGGAGAGTTCCACATCTTTTGGGGAGTTGAAGCACGTTCTTGCATCAGAGCCAGTCCTGTATACGCTGACTTGAGTCGGCCGTTTGTTGTTCACACCGACGCTAGCGACTCTGGGCTTGGTGCAGTCCTGCTTCAGGGGTCCAATGGAGAGCTATGTGCAGTTGCATATGCGAGCCGTTCCCTGGATGCACCAGAACGGAACTATAGCACCACTGAGCGGGAGTGTTTGGCTGTCGTGTGGGCGCTTGAGAAGTGGGGGATTTACTTAAGGGCAAGAGGTTTCAGGTTGTCACGGATCACCAAGCTTTGACATGTCTCTTTCGGAAGGCTCGTCTGGCTGGCAGACTTGCAAGTGAGTTTTAAGGTTGCAAGATTTCACCTTTGATGTCACTTATCGGCGTGGTGTGCATCATGTTGTGCCAGATGCGCTTTCCCGGGTTCATGAGGCTTCATTAGTTGGTATTGTTCATCACAAGGCTCCTCATCAAATTTCAGACGGTGTTGATAGTCAGTTGCCACCATCAGGTGTCCCTGACACTTCCTTGCAGAGTGATGGTAGTAATGAGGGTGACTGTGCTGCTTCACGTTGTTTGCGGCTGTCTGATGATGTCATCAACCGGACCCAGTGTGATGGTTGCCAGCAAGGGTACCAAATGGCATGTGTCCACATTAGACGGAAACAGGCCGTTGATTTGCCCACATATTCACGAATATCTGCTGGTGGTGGTTGAGTATTATTCTAAATGGGTGGAAGCTATTCCGATCCGCAGGGCCACAGGCAGAGAGGTCGCCAGTATAATCGTTAGACAGCTTTTCTGCAAATATGGCGCTCCCAAGAAGTTACTCTCTGACAACGGGTCGCAGTTCACCTGTTAGGCTCTTGCAGCAGTTTGCCAGGAATGGGGGTACGGCAACTGTATATCTCCCCATATCACCCGCAGAGCAACTGGGTCGAGAGAGTTAACAGAAATCTGAAGGGCATGATGCATGCTTATGTGGGAGATGATCATCGCACATGGGATGTGCATGTCGCTGAGTTCTCCTTCGCTTTGAACACTGCCAAGCATGAGACGACTGGAGTTCCACCGTCCCGGCTGGTGTTTGGTAGACATCTTGTTAGTTCAGTTGGGAATAGATGGAGCACCGTGGACCATGACATCCCGGAAGACGAGTCTGAGCCGAGACAGCAGGTGGAGACACAGCGGCAACAGGCCAAGCAGAAGCAGAAAACACACTACGACAAGCGTAGACGTCCCCCAGCTATTGTGGGAAAACCAGCAAGTTATGGTCCGTACTCATCCCAAGTCAGATGCACAGTCTCATTTCAGTGCCAAGCTGGCTCCGCAGTGGCATGGTCCCTTTCGGGTTGTGCAGCGACTGACTCCAGTGAATCTGAAGTTGGCCAGTTTGGATGACCCTGCCAAGGAACTCAATGTTCATGTTGACTAAGTCAAGCCTTTTGGTGATTGAGTCACCTTTTCTGTGCATTTAAGCACTTTGGGAAGTTTCGGCCTTTTGTTCAGTTTTCAAAAAAAAAAAAAATAAATAAATGCTTTCGACGGAGCAAGACGTGTCTCACATCGGTGTGATAATCTGGCCTCTCTTGACTGCTTTTTCGATTTGTTCGACCCTCTGAAGCAAGGTAAACTTCCTCTTAGGATACAAGGAGCAAGCTAGACATTTATGTGATATTGAAACCATTGTTTTAGCCCTAACCAGGGGCTCTTGGAGCCCTGGTTGTTGTACTGTTCTCTGTGTGGTCGCCATATTGAGAGGGCCACCATGTATAGGACAGGGCGACCCCAGCCACGGCGCCCTAACACAGTGCGTTTTAATACAACAGGAATTAAGGATGCCGTCACGCCCGAACAAGTGTATGCAGCAGTGAGAAAGGATTTGAAGAAGACGGAGACAATGAAGTGCATAGCTGAGTTGCAGAATAAATGGTACAATGTAACCTTCGACAATGAACGCGATTGTGAAAGACTGGCGACCTATGGAATTGTCTTGAATGGGATGCTGATTCAGTGTGAGAGAGCCAGCCTGATTAACTCTGTGGTCGTGTACGTTAAGGCACCTTACGAACTCAGTGACCAAGCTGTCGTTTCGGCCTTGTCTGCTTACGGTTCTGTGGAGAATATTAAGAGGCAATATCATTCTTTCGACCATAGTATAGAAACGGGTGTGAGGAGCTGCTTGATTAAGAATCTCATGAGGCCCGTGCCCAGCTACATCAAGTTGGGCAGTTTCTCGCTTCCAGTTCGACACAAGGGGCAAGCCAGAACCTGCAGAATTTGCGAAGCCACAGACCACTTGGCGAGAGATTGTCCAGTTCGAGGGAGGTGCTTCGTGTGCGGAGAGTACGGGCACAGAGCGGCTTGGCACGATAATGAAGACGTCTATCGAGATAACTCGGCGGTAGATTCTGAGGAGGAGCATGTGGATACCTCTACTCGTCAGATTTCTCCCAACGATGATCGGAGAGAGATGGATTTTCCAATACTACGAATCCCTTCAGATAATGACCAAAGTGAGACAGATTCCACGGTCTCGCATAATATTGATGTTGATGGCCCTTGGTCAGATTCAGACCCAGCGTTAGAGCATTTCACCCCAAAGTATGACCTACCAAGTCATATTCTCAGAGACGGGAAGAGGTGCAAAAGAAAAGACCGCGATTCAGGAGATGACGAAGGAAAGCAGGAAGGGGAAAGTTTCAGGAAGCAGACGAAGGAAGAAGAAGAAGAAATGGAACAACTAAGTGAACCACCTCAATCTCAAACGCAGACCAATGAGCAGTCATTAGGCCTACCACAGAGTAGCCAGCAAACTGAGCTGCAGACTAGCCAGGAGATGGCATCACAGCATTCCCAGCAAAACGACCCACAGCCTTGTCAACGGACCGACACACAAACAGATGTGCAACCCACCAGTGACGAAGACGGACCTCAACCCAGCCAACAGACCAACCCCCAGACCTACAAGCAGGCTGTTCTGCAAACCAGCCCAATGAGTATTCCTCTGACTAGCCAGCCGAGTGCAGTGCCTCAACCTGTTCTTCAGATCAGCCCACACGGCGAACCACCAACAGACGGTCAGACCGAACCACATACAAGTCAACAGACTGTATCACAGATCAACCAGCAATCTGATGACCACCTAATCGAAACTCAGCCTGTTTCAGAGACCACCGCATCGGAGACTAGTCAGCAAACTAGAATGCAGACCAGCCCGGAGACCCTTGTGCAGACCCACCAACAGACAAACCTTTTGACAGCATTGCAGATCACCCAACAGACAGGAACCCAGATTGGACAGTCGACTGCCTCACAAATTCCTCAGCCTGTTGACGACCATGAAGCAAACTTACCTATGGACGTTGTCCCCTCGTCACAACAAACAGATAGCGAAGAAAACGAAGGATGGGTCAGGTATGTGAGAGGGGGAGTAGAACGTCTGCGAAAGAAGAGAACAAGCTGGGAAAGGAAAGACAAGGGATCCTCGAATCAGGCACATAAAGGAAGAGGAAGAGGTAGAAACATAAACTATTAGGTTTCCCCAAGTACTGTGCTTGAGGCCTTTCCCACATGATTTCTTATGTTTAGTTTTTTTCTACTCTGCTTGATGCTGAGAATTGCCACTCTTAATGTTAACGGGATCCGTAATCAGACCAAAAGAGAAATGATTTTTAACCATTTCAAAAAAGGGAATTATGATATTATTTGCCTTCAGGAGACTCATAGCGAACCTTCTGATGAGGGTTTTTGGAGAAATCAGTGGGATGGAGACATTATTTTCAGTCACGGGGAGAGGGATTCAAGGGGAGTGGCTATCTTAGCATCGACCAGGAGTGGGATAAGGCTGAACAACCCTGATAGTGATAGGGAAGGGAGGATTGTTGCTTGTGAAATTACGTGGAGGGATATCAACCTCAATATATTGTGCATCTATGCCCCAAACGTCATGAATGACAGGCGAACCTTTTTTGGCAATTTATCAAACTATGTGAAACAAACCGATAATTGGATTATTTCTGGCGACTTCAACTGCCAAATCGATTTGAAGAACACTAACGACAGAAGTTTTCAAAACTTAAACAATCTGATCCTTGAAAATGACTTGGTTGATGTCTGGAGGAAATTACACCCCGAGGACCAAGGTTTTACACTTTTTCACAGGGTTTTAAAGAGAAGCAGTAGAATAGATTACATTTTTGCTTCGCGTCAGTTGTATTGTTTTCTGATTGAAGCTAAAGTTGTTTCGACTGGTATGTCAGATCACTATATTGTAACTTGCAAGCTTAACAAACAATCTGCTGTCCGTGGTCCCGGCAGATGGATCTGTGACAATGCTGTCTTTAAAGATGGAAAGTGTGTGGAGAAAATTACCAATTTTTGGAATTTTTGGAAAACCCAAAAAGCTAAGTTTTGCAGTCTCTTGGATTGGTGGGACTTCGGCAAATGTAAAATAAAAGAAATTTTGAAGGCGCATGGTTTGGAGAAATATAATCAGGAGAAAAGATTTAAAACCAAGCTCCAGAATGACCTAACCAAACAACTTGGTAAAGATAAGCCTGACCCCTATATCGTAAGTGAAATCAATCTGAAAATCAAAAACTATGAGAGGAGTGACTTTGAGAAACTGAGAATCAGATGCCATACCAACAAAATAATTGGTGAAAAGGGTTCTCACTACTTTAAATGTTTTGATAAGCAAAGACGTACTGATAATATCATCAACAACTTAGTGGATGAAGATGGCGTCTTGTACAGTGATTCCTATGGTATGTGTAATCATGTTAACAGGTTTTACAAGCTTTTGTACCAAAGTGAAAGTTTGGAAGGAGAGGCATGTAATCTTATCCTGAACGATATTCAATCTTTTGATTTTGAAGAAGCCACTGACATTCCGAGTAATTTTGATGATTTTGAGATTGAACAAGCTGTTCATCAAATGAACAAAGACAAATCTCCTGGTTTGGATGGTCTAACGGCCGAATTCTACCAGCACTTTTGGCCAATTCTCAAAACCGACTTTAAAGAGATTACCAATGAGTGTAAATCGCAAGGCTTCTTGCCGCGTTCCATGAATAATGCTCTTATACGTCTCATTTTTAAAAATAGGGGTGAGAGGAGCGATTTAAGGAATTGGAGACCTATCAGTTTACTCAATGTTGATTACAAAATCATTGCTAGAGTCATAACCAACCGTTTGAAGAAATTTATGCCGCTTGTTATTGGTGAAGATCAATCATGTGGTGTTATGAGTAGAAATATTCAAGACAATTTGATGATAATAAGAGATGCTATTTTTTACATTAATGATAAAAAAATGGAGGGAGCCCTTCTCAGCATTGACCAAGAGAAAGCCTTTGACAGAATCGAATGGAATTACATGTTTGGCGTCATGACTAAAATGGGCATCCCAAATCAATTAACTGATTGGGTCAGAATTCTTTATAGTAACCCATATAGTTGTGTGATAGTTAACAATTTCATCACAGAACCTTTTCGGGTGACGAGAGGAATAAGACAGGGTTGCCCTCTTTCACCTCTGCTGTACTCTATTTGTGCCGAGGGATTAGCGAGTCTCATTAGAGCAAACCAGTTGCTCAAAGGTATTCCCCTTCCCAGTCAACCAGAACGGGCTTTGAAGATTGTCCAGCATGCCGATGACACAACGATTTTCATTTCCAACGACCGTGACTTTAATATTCTTGACAACATCTTTTCGATCTACAGTAAAGGTTCAGGTTCCAAAATCAACTTCCAGAAATCTAATGGACTTTGGTTAGGCGAGTGGAGAAGTCGGCAAGACAAACCTGGTGGTTTTAACTGGGTTAACGATCATCTCAAAATCCTGGGCATCTATTTTGGCAATGATGACAACACTGACAGAAACTGGAGTGTTAGAGTTGGGAAAATGAGTGCCGTTTTGAACAAATGGAGAATCAGAAATTTGACCATGAAAGGTCGAGCTATTGTAATTAATAGTTTTGTCGGCGCTAGTTTGTCCTACTATGGTGGAGTTCTTCATTGTCCTAATGAATATACGCAGCAGATGGAAAGGGTTATGTGGTCCTTTCTTTGGGAAGGGAAAATTGACAAAATCATTCGCAAGACTATTTGTAGCCCGGTTAGTAAAGGAGGTTTGGGTGTAGTGGACATAAGATCCAAACTTGTGTCACTTAAAATCAACGTTTTGAAAAGATTCCACACAAGTACTGGAAAGTGGAAAAATTTCTTTGAGTATTCTTTGTTCAGTATGAGCCGTGACAACAATCTTGGTTGGTTTATTTTTTGTAACCCCAAAACGATTGTCAACAGCAATCATATGTTCTGTAGAGATTTAGTTCGAGATTTTTACCGAACAGGAATCATTGCCAGTAACACATTTTCCTGTGTAAATGAAACCGAGAATCTCCCTCTTTGGAATAACAACGTCATTACAGTCAATTCGGATATGGTCATGGACAGTAAGTTGCTCAAACAACAAGGGATTTTTTATCTACATCAAGTTTTGGAGAATGGTCAATTCGTTTCCTTCAGAAAGTTATCGAATCGATGCAAAATATTGCCCATTAATGCGGGCCGCATCGTAGCCAGACTCAGAAACCGTGTGAATGCTGATTTTGTAGGTGAAACAAGAGAGGGGCCTGCTAACCATTTCTTAAACAGCATCGTCCTTTTGGACAAGAGTGGAAAGGAATTACATGTAACCGATTTTTGCGTGAAAATGGTTTATGACAGCATAATTTGCAAAAATGTCACTAACCCGTATGTTCAGGTTTTGTGGGAAAAATTGTTCAAAGCTGATTCTCTTGAATGGAGCAAGATTTGGACCAATGGAAGATGTCCTCTTCTCGATGCAGATGACAAAGAAGTATGGTACAAGCTCAAACATAGAATCCTTCCTACCAAGGAAAAGTTAAAGAGTTACGGTTTAATTGACAATGATATCTGTTCACTCTGCGAAAAGGAAAGAGAATATTTAGAGCATTTGTTTATAAAATGTAAATACGTTTCTGAAGCATGGTTTTTTGTAGAAAATATTATCTGTAAGTACACCAAAGATGTTAGTTTTTGTCTTTCTGATAGGACGTCTCCATCGAATTATATGGCAAGTGAGATGTAATACTGTTTATCGCAAAAATGACACCCGTGATATTCTAACTGTGTATAAGTTTAACCTGAGGAATATTATTCGTTTGGAAAAACACAGATTAGACAACGATGTCTTCCTTTCCATTTATGCTAAAAATTCAGTTCTTTGCAAACTTCAGAATGATGATCTTGTTTTCTGCTTCTAAGCACGTCTTAACGTATCGATGCCACTTTTCCTGGAGAAATACCAATCTGGCAATAAGATGCCTGCCTTTCACAAGTTTTCCTTTTTTTATGTGTAAATAACTAGGTTCATGTTTAGTTCTTTAAATGTTACAAGTTTTGTTTTTTTTGTGTTTTGTAACATGTTCCTTTTGTAAATTGTGTGTGATTTTGAAATAAATGGAGCTGTATAGCTCCACTGTCACGAAAAAAATAAATAAATAAATAAATAAATAAATGCGTTCGAAGGCGCAAGACGTGTCTGTTTGGAGCTCCGCCGGTTTTGAGGTTGTCAGTCCCTTTGGCGTGCCTTTGTGGAATAGTTTTGAAGGTAATCTTTTCAGGAAGGAAAGTAGAACTCACACATATAGTTAGTTTGGTTTTTCGCTTTTTCTGGAGGCCTTTTAGGCCGCATCTTTTCGTCGGTGTTTGGTTGCTGGAGCCGTGAATTCAAAATGGCGTCACGGTTTCAGCTACGACGCCCATTTACCGTGCGTTTCAACACACGACACGTCAAGGGTATTGTTAAGCCTGAAGATGTATACAATGCTGTTAATAGAGAATTGAAGACAAGAGGAAATATGCGTTGTATTGCGGAGCTGGAAAACAGGTGGTATAACGTAACAGTAGACAACGAAAAGAACTGTGATCGATTGGCGACATATGGTCTGATGTTAAACGGCATGCTAGTGGACTGTGAGAGATTTGCGGTGGCGACCTCGGTAGTGGTCTATATCAAAGCACCCTACGAACTGAGCGACCAGGCAGTTATAAGTGCCCTGTCGGCTTACGGGACTGTAGACAATCTCAGGAGGCAATACCACGATTTCGACCTAGAGATTGAGAGTGGAGTGCGGTCTTGCCTTATAAAGAATTTGACCAAACCGATACCAAGCTATATAAGACTCGGCAGTTTTTCTCTCCCTGTGAGATACAGAGGGCAGGCAAAAACATGCAAAATTTGCGAGAGCATCGATCACTTTGCTCGGGACTGCCCTCAACGCGGTCGATGTTTCGTTTGTGGGGAACGAGGTCACCAGGCAAGTTGGCATGAACGTGAGGAGAAACAGAAGGAAACAGACACAGAGGGTGACACAGAATATTCCGACGAGCCAGATGAAGGAGACAAGGATAGCGAGGGGACTGAGACCGTTTTCGAGACGGAGATGGAGGACGAAGATCAAGAAGAAGAAGAAAAAGAAGAAGTGACGTATGCCTCCAAAGCTAAACCAAGACAGAGAACAAATTGGAGTGATATGATGGAGATCGAGTTGATAAGGAAAAGGAAGGAGAGGGAGAGAGAAGATACTACAGAATTTGGAGATAGCGAGAAGCAGAGGAAGATGACAAAAGGGGATCAGGGAGATTGTCTGCTCTCAGAGGCCGAGACGAACGTATACACCAACCAGGAATCAGGACTTATGGTAAGCCAAGAGTTAGAACAGGTTAGTCAGGATATAGTACAGCAAGCTTTTTCGGAAAGTGTGCTCAACCAGGATGACCGGCCGGCAGACATAGCAAATCCCATTCGGCCAGAAAATCTGAAAATTCTTTTTGAGGACACGACAGAGTCGTCTCAACCTGTCATGGACGAGGCCAGCCAGTCGTCCCATCTGGAAACTATTGGGGGAAGCGGTCAGGAGATGAACCAGAGAGTCACAGCGGAGGACAGTCAAGGAAACGCCACTCAGGAAACCGCTCAAGAAACCAGCTCAATCCTCGCAGAAGAGGCCAGTCTGCAAACTGCATCAGCTGTCAATCAGCCAGTCCTTTTGGGGACTTCCCACGGTAACACATCTGAGACCTTTTGGGGAACCATACCGGAGACAATCTCGGGGTTTGGAGTAGAGGCCACCCAGGGATCCTTTTCCACGCCAGTTGCTAGCCAGACAACCATACCCGAGACTTTTGAGCCTAACGAGGAAATCGCACTAGAGATGGTCCAGGGATCAACACTGGACTCTAGTCAAGCTGGTTCACGAGTCATTAGTGCAACCCAAGTAACCGCCGTGGACAAAACTGAGGAAAAAGTAAAGTACACCAGAAGGGGAGTTGAAAGATTGAGGAAAAAGAGAACCAGTTGGGAGCGCAAGAACAAGGAACATCAAGAACCATACAGCCTAACGAAGGGGAGAGGAAGAGGAAAGTCACTTTAAGTATTGTTTCTCTGTTGGTTTTTTTTAACTAGAAATTCGTGACCCGTCTTGTCCTCCTTTTTCTGATGCTAAGATTGGCCACTTTTAATGTGAACGGTCTCAGGGATTACGGGAAAAGGCAAATTATTTTCAACTATCTGAAAGATAACTTCGATATTGCTTGTTTGCAAGAAACTCACAGTGTCGCTTCAGATGAGTCCATTTGGAAGAAAGAGTGGGGAGGGGATGCAATTTTCAGCCATGGCACTAGTTCTTCTAAGGGAGTGGTTATTTTGGCATCAGAAAAGAGAGGTCTCAAACTAAACAATCCGGATAAAGATAACGAAAGGAGAATTGTAGGGGGAGATTTTATGTGGAAAACTATTCCTTTCAACATATTGTGTGTTTATGCTCCTAATCAAATGAATGAGCGACAAAAGTTTTTTAGTAATCTTTATAAATACGTCAAACAAGATGACAGATGGATTATAGCGGGAGATTTCAATTGTCAAATCGATCTGCATTCTGACAACGATAAAAGCAAATCTGAGTTTCAGAATTTGATTATTGAAAATGATCTCATTGATATCTGGGGGAATTTATATCCTTCTGACAAGGGCTTCACCTTTTTTCACAGGGGTCTTAAAAAGAGCAGTAGAATTGACTATATTTTGATTTCGCGTCAGTATCATAATTTTTTGAGTGACGCTAAGGTCAATTCAAACGGTTTATCCGACCATCTGGTTCTTGCATGTAATTTTAACTGCTGCACCACTGATCGTGGTCCAGGAAGGTGGATTTGTGATAACGGTATTCTCAGTGATGATTCCTGTGTAGACTATGTGACTAACTTTTGGAAGTTTTGGAAAACGCAAAAAAATTCTTTTGACAATTTATTTGACTGGTGGGATATTGGAAAGGGCAAAATTAAAGCCATTTTGAAGTACTACGCTGAGGCTAAATACAAGGCCAGTAAGAAATTTAAAACTAAGCTGCAAAAAGACATGAACAGACAACTCGCTAAGGATGTTCCTAATTCTCAAATTGTTGACGACATCAATAAAAAACTTAAACAGTTGGAAGGTAATGAACTGGAAAACGCTAGAATTAGATCCCACATCAACAAAATTTCTGGGGAAAAAGGTTCGCAGTTTTTCAAAATTCTCAAATGTCAGAGAGATTCGGATAATTTAATTAAAAGTTTAGTTGACGAGTGCGGTAATGAACATAAAGATATTGAGAGTCTTAGCAAACACATCATTTCTTTTTATAGACAGCTGTATTCTAATGGTGGTATTGAAGAAGAAAACTGTGATGTTATTTTAGACAGTGTTGACAAGGTTCTTTTTGACAAAGATGCCGTTTACTCAATGAATAGTGACTTTACTGATGACGAAATACTCTTTGCTGTCAATCAAATGAGTAGGGGTAAATCACCAGGTCTCGATGGCCTGACGGCCGAATTTTATCAAGCCTTTTGGCCTATTTTGAAGGATGATTTTAAAGAAGTTATAGGCGAATGTAATACGTCCGGGAATCTGTCTCGTTCTATGAATATGGCTTTAATTCGTTTGATATTCAAAAACAAGGGAGAAAAGACCGACCTAAAAAATTGGAGACCGATCAGTCTCCTTAACGTCGACTACAAAATCATTTCAAAAATCATAACCAATCGTCTTAAGAAAATTATGCCCAGTATCATAGGCGAAGACCAATCCTGTGGCGTTGAGAATAGAAATATTCAAGATAATTTAATGACTATCAGGGACACTATTTACTATATTAATCATGAAGGTAGAGAGGGCGCTCTTCTTAGCATTGATCAAGAAAAAGCTTTCGACAGAATCGAGTGGAATTATATGTTTAAGATAATGGAGAAAATGGGAATTCCTGGTAATTTAATCAATTGGATTCGTGTCATGTATAACGATCCTTCGAGTTGTATCATTATTAACAATCATGTCTCTGAACCTTTCAAAGTGGGCAGAGGGATTAGGCAGGGCTGCCCCATGTCCCCATTATTGTATTCGATTTGTGCTGAAGGTTTGTCGTGTCTCATAAGAAAAAACAATTCTATTACTGGCATTCAGCTTCCTAATAGTCGTCACGAGTCCTTGAAGATAGTTCAACATGCAGATGACACCACCATCTTTGTTACCGATGATAACGATTTCCCCATCCTTGACGATATTTTCTCTACTTACAATAGAGGTTCTGGATCAAAAATAAATTACAGTAAATCTAATGGTCTGTGGTTAGGGAAATGGAGATCTCGCACAGACGCTCCAGGTGGTTTTAATTGGGTGAACGATCATTTGAAGATTCTCGGTATTTATTTCGAGAATGACGATAGCGTCGAGAGGAACTGGGGTCCTCGTGTCAGTAAGATGAGTGCTGTTCTAGACAAATGGGCAATCAGAAATTTAACTTTTAAAGGTAGAGCTATTGTTGTAAACTCTTTTTTCGGTAGTTGCCTCTCTTATTATGGAAAAGTTTTATCTTGTCCAGATGATGTGGTTAAAAAGATGGAAAGAATTAAGTGGTCCTTTTTATGGAATGGCAAAATAGAGAAAATTAAGCGCAGTACCATGTGTGCACCTGTAAAAAAGGGTGGACTTGGAGTGATTGATATTAAGAACAAACTTCATTCATTGAGAATCAATGTTTTGACGAAATTCCAAAATAGTGCGGGAAAGTGGAAAAGTTTTTTCGAATATTGTCTTTTTAATGCCAGCGGTCCGTATCATCTTGGATGGTTTATCTTCTCCAACCCTAAGATTGTAGAAAAGAATGCACAGCCTTTTTACAAACAGCTGATCAAAGACTTCAGCCATCTAAAAGGAAAGTTAAATTTTTGTCCTTCGTGTGTAAACGAGGTCAAAGACATCCCTCTGTGGAAGAATAATGTAATTACTGGCAACTTTACAAAGGTCATGGATAGTAAGGTTCTTAAAGCGAATGGTATTTTTTGTCTTGGTCAGATCGTAAATAACAATGACATTATTTCAGTCAAGGATTTGACTATGGTTTGTAAAATTCTGCCTATTAATGCTGGTCGGATTAGAGCAGGCTTAAAAAGAAATATTAAGGATGAGTACGTTTCGGAAAATAGAGAAGGTCCCGGGAATCATCCGTTAAACAGCGTCTTTCTTTTTGATGACGAATCGTATGATGTCACTTCTGTCAATGTTAAATCTGTCTGTGAAGGCTTAAACCTTATGTATTTTGAGACTCCAAAGGTCCAGAGTTATTGGGAAGAAATTTTCGGCACCAGTTCTCTGGATTGGGAAATTATTTGGTCTGTGAGAGGCTGTCAATTTTTGGATGCTGATGATAACGATATTTGGTTTAAATTGAAACATAAGATTCTACCAACTAAGGACAAGTTAAAGCTTTATGGTTTGATAGATGAAGAGAATTGTTATTTATGTCACCGAGGGAGGGAGAATGTGTACCATCTTTTCGTTGTTTGTCCCTATAATATTGAAGCCTGGTTATTTGTAGAAAAAATGATTCGTAATTATTTGAAAGATGTTAGTTTCTATTTGACAGACAAGATGAGAATTTTGGGTACGGGTATTAAGAATAGGTTATGTTTATTTCTTATTGGACGTCTGCACAGAGTGATTTGGAAAGTAAGGTGTACATATGTTTTTTATAAAGGCAGCGTGCCTCCACGTGATGTACTGCAAGTGTATAACTCAAGCCTGAAGAAATTTATTTTTCGAGAACACACAAGACTAGATGAAAATGCTTTTTGTTCAATTTATGCAAAACATTCGGTACTCTGCTACGTTCAAAATGAAAAGATTCACTTTTGTTTCTAAATTATGGGAAACCAATAGCCTTTTAATGGTACCTTTTTATTTAAAAAAAAAACATGTACTTAATTATCTGTTTTTTATTAGTAAAGGAAATGTAATAACCCTGTTTATTTAGCTGTACCTCTAGCTTTAACTTTTGAGTGATTGAATAAATGGAGCTGTATGGCTCCACTTTCACGAGAAAAAATAAATAAATAAATAAATAAATAAACAAAAGACAGAAAAAACCTACTAAAGGACTAGAATAATCAGGAATGAGAAAACTATTAGAGAAGATTGTTTAAAACTGTGATAACAATCGAGACAGAGTGACACCTATAATTCTGTAGCTTTTACATTTTGGATCCAATTTATATGTGCCGGATAGTGACCGGAACACCTTTTGAGTGAACATCAACTCCATAATTAAATGGACGCAGAACTGTTGTGAGCTGAGGACATTTAGAGGTTCTCTCTTTGCGGAAACGTATGAAGGCGGCAAACATGCTACATTTATAACCCTGTAGACCGGATCAGATTGTATAAAGAGCTGGTTATGCGACTACACTTTTTTAAAATTCTTTTCCCAGGCCGATTCTAGTTGGGGGAGTGTAACGGGACGTTACACATATTGCCTTTATGTCACAAACTGTATGTTAATAAGAACAATCGGTTGGGGGAGTCCTGGGAAATTAGAGCATGATGGGATATGATTAAAGATGGCTGATGACGTTGTATCGTAATTCCAATCAGTACAGAAATAAATCACACATTTTATGATCAAAACAGAAGAAATTGCTGCGAAATTGAAGTGATTAAAACCTTTAAATTGTGTAACTGTCGTTACAGCTCTCACCTGACGGAGGGTCGGATGCATGGCCGTTCTTCCTGATTTCCGCAAATACCGCTTGCATTTTTCCCTGTAGATTTTGACATTTCGACATGTATGTTGCAGAACCACATTAAACTCCGCGATTTATTTTTTGAAGATTTCTGATCGCGTATCGGCGATCAAACTGCCACTGTGATGCAAGTGTTTACATGTAGTAGTAGGGAATAGCCGATTCTGGACCACCTCCCCTTTTTCACCGTTTTCAGCAAAAACCCCCGGGTAGTACATCGACTCAAAAAATCGGGGGAATCCCCTAAAAATCTAGAATTTCAGATTTTAACAATTTTCCCTGGGTACCTCATCGACCCCAAAATCTGGCTCTAAAATACCGGGTAAATATACACCTTCTGAGCCAAAACTCCCTTTCACCCACACGCGCTGGGGATTTCCACTTCACTGACCTTGACCTTTTGACCCCGGCGCACTTTTTGTGTAAACAACTTGTGACCAGCACCGATCGCACCAGCGATCACTCACAAACAAAAAAGGGATTTCCCGTCGCTGGCTCGTTATTAAAAACGAAAAAAATAAACACTACATAAAAATAAATGGTAGATCAAACTACAAACGTGAATTGTTATTTTTGCAAAGACACGAGAAATTCGATCGACTTGATAGATTCGTACGATTGCTTTCGTTGTTTAAATTCCAAAAGTTTACGCAAATGCACCGATTGTAAAGAATGCCACAATTGTCACCAATGTAACGATTGCGTCAGATGTAAGGACTGCTCCACCTGCGACGATTGCGGTAGATGTATAAATTGCGTGGCTTGTTTTAATTCATACGACTGCCAAAATTCAAATGCCTTGGACAGTTGCGAGGACTGTTACGAGTGCGCCCATTGTATCGAATGTTTAAGTTGTAGGTACTGCACCTGCTGCGTAAATTGTGTCGAGTTGGAAGGAATGGATCACGTGGTGCTCGTAGACGGCAAGCATAAAAAGCTGAGGCACGCGCGAGAGAACGACCCACTGCCCGAAAAACAACAAAACCCGATTAAACTCGACGCGGATTTATGCGAAATTGGATTAATTATTGAATGCGAAGCTGACGTCGAACATTTAATTAAAGTAGAAATCCCAGGTTAATTTTTTACCTTAAATAAATGAACTATTAATAAAAGATGACTGATGCCGAGCTTTGTCACTTGCTGAATCTAAAGGAAGTACACATAGCGGGCAGCGGGAACAAACGTACACCCAAAAACACGTGCGAGCACCAAATACTTGAAATAGACGAAAGATACGCTTGTAAACATTGCGGTCTAATTTTGGGGTTCGCTTCACTCACTTCTTACACCCCCGCAGACATGGGAGATCGAAACTACAAGCATCACGTTTGGAGGAAACCGCCGCCACCAAAATCGAGAAAAACCCTACAAAAATATAACATTTGCTTTAAAAACGGCGAAGCGGGTGAAATAGAATATAAGTTCAACCAAGTTTTAAACGGTAAGATCTCTAGAGGTAAGCCGTTGAAGGCTTTAATCGCGGTTTGTTATCAAGAGACAACCGGGGAAACCGAATCTCAAGTGAAAGATCTATTTCAAGTTTCGGATAAGCACTGGGAAAACGCCCTCGACAAATTAAACCTCGCCAAACAAGATTTTTCAAAACGTATATAATAAAATGGAGACCTACACGTTTTACTTAACCGAGAGCGAGCAGACGTTTAAATTGAGAGATGTCATCAACAACACCAAAGGCGACAAGGTCGTCCGAGTAAAGAATATTCAGTTTGAAGCTGGATATTTTAACGTAACAAACGCCACTGAAACAGAGTGGGGTACAAACTTGGACGGTAGGCCGCCGGGGTACTTGGCGAACGACCGCCTGGAATACCCTCACTGGAAAGAACGGACGTATCTCCCAATGTAGAATTAGTAAAAACAGCTAAAAACAGATTGATCCAAGCAAATAAAAGAGGCAATTTAGCGGAAGAATTCAAAATCATCGCTGATGAAATTGAGCGGCTAAACCATGAAATCGCAACTTTAGAAGATCAGTTAAACCAAAGACAACCATCAGAAACGCGAGCTCGTTTAGCTTATGATATCGACGATAAAAAAGTCAAATCAGCTTCACTGCTTGAGGGGCAAAGACAAGCTTTAGAAGAAATTCGCGAAGGGAATCCCCCGACTCGACCTACCACCAACTCCCCCGTAACACCCACAAGACCCAGAAGAGAATTGACTAAAAGACTTTTTTTGACGGGACTTACTGAACCTATATACGACAGACTTCATTCGCGAAGCTCATCTGAACCATTACCCCAGGGCCAAAGAGGAAGCATCGTGGTATCCCCCGGTTATTATAGCATGGACTGGTTTTACTTTTTGTTAAACTCGATTCCGGGAGTTTCTTTTAAGGTTCACTCAGAATCTAAACGGATGACTTTGGCCATTACGGACCCCAATCTCAAGTTGCGACTAAACAAAGAAGTGTCCAAGCTACTGAACTTACCCAAAATAAAACTTTTACCCAACGTTATTTACGAGGGCAAGTACGATTTAAACCCATTGAAACTCGCGTTTATTTATTGCAAACAATTCAATACATTTTTCAATTTTTATAACGGGCAGTCTTTAGACTTGCTGTACGTGCTTGTTACCGAGCCTCGCACCTACTGTGAAACGCCTAAAAAGTTAATAGACAGGAACATCAGTGAATTGACTTTTTCTGTTGAAAACGATCGAGGTGAGCTCTTGAATAACATTGGCAAAATTTTAATCGAGTTAGACATTTTTTAAAACGCGTAATTATAAAAGTAATATTATTATAAAAGATGACGACTAACGTATACCCGGATTTGACTTTAAACTCGGCTGAACAAGCGGAAACCAAAATTTACAGACTCAGAAAGATCGAAGAAATTAAATCTCAAATCCAAAGAGAACGCGACGCGAGGGAAAATAGTTACAAAAACATAAAACGACTTTTAACCGCACTCGGATACGTGGAGTACGGCGTGGAAGCCGTGGGCGCGTCCTCGGCAGCCGTCGGCATCCCGCCATCTTGGGAGTCGTTACCGGACCCGTCGGACTTGTGATGGAAGGCATCGCTATCGGTGCGTTTGGCGCTTACGTGGTTCTAAAGTATGCCTTCCGTAGACTCACCCACAAAAGTAAAAAACACGACCATAATTCGAATGTTGGCAGACGCTAAATTAAACACCATCGAGGAATACGTATCTCACGCGATTGAAGATGGTGATATATCCCAGGAGGAATTTGTCCTTATTTTATCTGATCTGAAAAAGTTTAACGAAATGAAAGAAAAGATCAGATCGCGTACGTCTACAAAATAGGAAGCGAACGAAGCGAGCACCAAAGAAGAATTCGAACGCCAAGTCAACGAAAGAGCAGAAGCGCTAGCCAACGAACGGGCAGCGGTTTTAAAAAGAGATTTTATGAAAAAACTTGGCGAATAACTTTAACAAAGTCGGTTAAGTTTGAAGAGAAACCAGAATTTTTAAGGTGCTCAAAACTACCAGAATTACCATCCGCTTATCGAGAAGCGAGCGAAGCGAGCACACTGACCCAACCGACGGCCCCTCCTTTTTAAAAATCTTTTAAAATAAATGGGAACCAACTTCAGTCAGTTAAATATTGTAGTCAACAGAGACAACTTTTTTACAGTAAACTTTATTGACATGACAACACCTTACAAATTGCCAAAAGTTACTGCGGACGAAGTTATAGAACGCTGGAAAGAAGACCAGATGTCGTTTTACCAAAACCAAATTAACTTTGCGGTCTATTGTGCGACGACGGCATGCGGAGTAGACTTTGGGAAAATCGTTGACGCAGATCCATATATATCCGCCTTGTACAACTTTCACGTATATTACACGGTTAGAAGAATCTTTCATTTGTGTGATTTTAAATTGCCCGATTGATAATTATTATGATAGCGAAAAATTTTTGAACATCTGTAAAGATTTTGGAGTTGACTCGGACATGAACTTTCGGCAAACCGTTGACCTCCATACAAATGGCCTTGGTTCAGCTTATTATTTTGACCGAGCCGGTTTGATGGACACGGTGTTAGGAGGTGGTTACCCGTTCCAGGTGGTGACTTTGATCCAGACGCGCTTTCTTCTATGCCCGAAAAATATAAAAGATATAAAGAAATGGAAGAAGCAATGGGGGCAGGCTCGTTAGAGCAAGTTTTAGGTTATCACTACAGCCTCGAGCCAGAAGATCACAAGGTAATGAGTTGGCATTATGCACCAGTTAACTCTGGTGAAACGGTACAATATGTAGTAGAATATATCGAGCAAGACTCAAAAGTCGCTACTACCGGATGGTGGGGTTTTATACCTCGCAAAAGGACTCAGTTGACAGACGTGGGAATTAGAAATGTGAATAAATCAATTCGAGCTTACGTCTACGCGTTACTCGGGGCACAGGCACAGACCAAGACAAGCGTTTTAGCCACCGGCACTGGATTAGACGCGCAACAACAATTTAAAACAAATGTAGAAGCTTTAATCAATTCAGCTTCCGACCTCGAACAATCTATCAACCAATTTCAAGATACGATCCAATATGCTAAAACTCCTTTAACTATGTAATCGGTCCGAGTTTGTATATAATCCCGTCAGACATGGACTTACGCATAGGTACGTTTGAGGGTTACAACAATAACTTACAAATTGCGACAGCAGACATGCAGACTGGATATGTACCGGATTTAAATTTGAGGCCCGAGGTTAAGGACAGTTTTGCAGAAAAAACGAACGAACCAAAAAGCGAACGAAACGAGCGAATCGACCAAAACAAAGCGAGCAAACCGAGCATCGCTCCGGCACCTCAACCAAGCATCGCTCCGCTCGACATACACAACGAAGAAAAACTGTCCTTAACCGTCGGAGCCGTTGCCGTGGGTATCGTCGGTTTTACGTTATATAAAATTTTGACTTAAACGGTTTGATTTAAGGCGTAAAAAAAACCTCACCCCAAATTTGAGGTGAGGTTTATTTTTTTTTTTGCCGTTTTACCCATTCTTTTGCACGTACGTCAAAATCAAAACACCCACGCCTACAAACAAGGTCCACAGATGCTCACCCACCCATCCGACCGCTTTACTCGCCACGTTAAAAATCCAACTTAAAACGCTACCGATGATTCCAGGCAAAGCGCCTAAAGCTTTCAAAACGAGTTTCTTCAACACGTTTGCCAGGTTCCACAGTTGACGTTTGATCCAATCGGTAATTCCACCTTTGGAAGGAGGAGCCGGCGTTGGTTTAGGTGCGGGTGTGCTCGCTCCGCTCGCTCCGGCAGCTCTGACGCTAGTTACGATACTACTAACGATGGTACTCACGGCTAAACTAAAAGCCATTAAAATGCTTACGATCGTGACGCCTTGTTCTCTTAATATCGTTCGAATCTTATCACCCAGGGTGTCACCCGACTGTAAAGCGTAATTAATTAAATCTTTAACTCGCGATATTTGGCTTTTGAGTTGACCGTTTAATATGTCTCTTTGAGCTTGTAGTCCTTTGAGTTGATCTTGCAAGTCACGTAAACGGCCCGAATCTTCAGAAGTCTCGAGACTACTTATTTCTTCTTGAATTTCTGTAATTTTAGCTTCGTTTAATCGTATCTGTCCTCTAATCGTTCGCAATTGTTTGTCTAATCCTAAGAGCTCTCTATAGTTTAATCCTTCTGTTTGAACGTTTGTATCTTGGGTGAGCTCTTCTACGATGTCACTGACTTGGTCTGATATTTGCGGTAGCTCTTCCATTGGAATGCTCTCGGGTTGAATGGATTTTAACTTTGATTCAGCTTTTTTCACCGATCTTCCATAATTTTTAAATCCTAATTTAAATCTAATAAAATCTTGCGCTGATATGGTGTCTTCGCCTCCTTCTTTGCCGATATATCCAGCATCTTTAGCGTTATCTACAACCGTTTTAAGACCGACAACTAATTCTGGGTTTCTTTTGTCGGTTAATAGCACATCACCGTATTTGCCTTCACCTTTGTAAAATAAACCTTCGCCTTCGCGGTATTCAAACCTTTCATATTTAAAAGATGATGGTACATCTTTTCTGTGGGCGAGTTTAAAATATCGGTTAAATTCTTCTACTATTGGAATAGTTCTGAATGTCATTCTTCCTCGTTCTAAAGTATCACCCTTGGGTACTATTATGGGTCTGGGGTTTGTCATCGATTTTGGTCCAATCGGTTTTATTACTTCCTTTTCTCCAAGTAATGAAGTCGGTTTTTCGTCCCATCCAGGTTCATTTGCGCCTTCTTTAAAGGACGTTTCTTGTCGATCTGAAGATAAGTTATCGCAATCTTGGTCGCACTCGCTTTGCTCGCTTATTTCTTGATCTTGATTTTCTAAGAGAGGTATTTCCTCGGGATCGAATCTTCCTTCCGCCATTTCTTTTATAATATACGTTTTTTAAGTGGTGGGCAGGCTCGCGGGCAATATACCCTGTGCTACCAACCAACCCTGGGTAGCCAATGCACCGCTAGACAGCGCGGTCAATTTCAACGCGTCTTCGGCAGATAATTTATTTAGATCCGGCGGTTTGATTTTAAATAGCTTGCTTGATAGCATGGCGTAACCTAAAGAAATACCCGAAACGACTGCACCGTGGTAAACAGTATTTGCAATTCCGTTTACGTCGATTGATTTAGCGTTACTCATATTTAATAATAAAGAATCTTAAATTTATTTCATGTCCAAAATCTGTTCTTCAATTTTGTTGGTTCGGAATACTCGCTTCGGTTCGCTCTGCTCGTTCGCTTCGCTTTGTTCGCTTTTTGGTTGAACGGTTAGTTTCGTGAACTTGTTTTTCCAAATTAAATATACCGCAAGCGCTCCAATAGCTAATCCACCAAATATCAAGTTTCTGTTCTCTGTAACCGTTTGATAAATTTTATTTTGGTTGCTCTGATAATGCTCGCTCCGCTCGTTGCTCGCTTCGCTCGCTTTGTTCGCTAATTTCATCTTGGCGAGCTGTTGCTTCATCTTTTTGTTATGCTCGGCTAATTTCTTACCTTGTTCTACTCGCCTCGGATTTTTAGCTTTAGTTACCGTCTGAGGTCTCGCTTTGCTCGTCTTTACCGGAGTGTTTGCTGGAGTCGGGTTGGTTGGAATACTCACTTCGTTTGTTTCGTTCACTTCGTTCGTTGACATCCTCTTTTAATATAACAGAGCTTTTGTTGAACTCCAGGTGTTTAGTGGTAATTAACGCGGCTGTAAGTGGTGACAGGTACACGCCGTACTTGTAACAGATCTCGGTAAGTAAGTGACCCATGGTCTGACTGATAATCGAGTCGTCGTTTAGGTCTTTGGTCAGCGCTTCTTTGGATTTTAAGTTGACGTTGAACCCGAGTAGATCGATTGGAGTAGCTATACCGAGTAAGCGAGAGTATAAACTTAAAATCGCGTGGCCAAGGGTTTTCACGATCTCTTTGCCAAATTTAACTTCATACAAATTGAAAAGCTTCTCTTGGTCTTTGAGTGACATGGCTTCAATTTCTTTGATCGAATATTCTTTACCTAAGTACTTCTTACTTTCACCTGACGCAGCTATCGAGCATAGTCTGTCTTTAACGCTCGCTACGCTCGCTTCACTTTTTGATCGGTGAGAATGCTTTTGATGTCGTCCATTTAAATATATACGTTTTAAATTTGCTGAACGTTTGCTTTAGGCGTAGGTACTCGACCGTAAGGTAGGTCAAGTTAGCTGCTATAACTAACTGAATAAGTAGTTGAACGTATTCTAGCAGAGTTATCATTTGTTATAACTAAAATAAAAAATTGCTCAAGCACAGCTAAGTTAGCTATGCTCAAGCAAAGGATAAGTAATTGGTAACTACTTAACAACTAGTTACTTAACAACTAGTTTTTAAATCTTTAGACGACGTGATAATTAGCTTATCAGACTTCCTTTTATGGTTATAACTCATGCAGCACAGGACACAATTCGACTTATTGTGACCAATTTTGTTATCTAACCGTTCAATGGTACCCAGGTCATCTTTGTTCTCTAAGAACTGCATCTGAACTTTGCAATCTGGATAGAAGCAGCGCGGATAATCTTCGATTAGGCCATGGCAGAAGTCTGTGTCAATAAAACGATCGGGGTCAAATCGATTATGCTTCTTATCTGCATGGCGAGTGGTGCGAATCCACCTTCTAACCGTCACTTCAATTGGATCTGAGCAAATTTTAGTCTTCTCTACTTTTTTTATGTTCGCAAATACCGTTTCCACCGCAATGTTTACAGACATATCTTAGTCGCCTGTGTTCACAAATCGACGATCCGTTGCATTCCACACACTGAGATCCCTGCTTCCCGAGTTCACACTTGTTTAACGCTTGATGAGCTCGTACTTTTTCAATGCACTCGTTACAAGTCGAGTTAATTTTGTCTGTTTTCTGCGATTTAAAGTTTGTCAAGTCTAAAAGCCAACGACACTTAGCGCAATTCTTTTTCATTATTACTTTTATTAGTAGTATTTTAAAAAAATTTCTCATTTTTATTGAACGAAATAGCTCACCAGTGGTTCCGTATTTAACGTCAATTTACGTAAATATTTTTTAATTTCCTCTCATTTTTCGTCCGGTACTACGTCATTCTCATCCAGACATTGGTCAAAGGACGATCTATCTTTGCAATGAAAGATTGCAGTCCATGCCGTATTCTCTCTAACATCTTTTAAAACGGAATTATACTTTTGGGTAAGTAGCCAGCAGCTGTGAAGGTAATGTCGGCCCGAGAACGCCATCCTACTCAAAGCGCAGGTGTTACTCGCCTTGGACCTCTTTTGATACTTAATAAATTGATCAGCCGCGCAGTTGTCGACGATAAACAACGTATTTATTCCATCGAAAATTTTCTGATAAAGTTCGATTGACTCGTTTAATTCTAGTCTTTCCCGATCTAAATCACACAGGTAAACATTTTCGTCGGTGTATATCCACGGCCGTTCTAAATACGTTTTATTCTTAAAAAGCGTCGGACAGATAATCACGATAGCTTCAAACGCGAATTTATATTCAGTTTCCAATAGATTTAAAATCCAGTTAGTCTTCCTGCTACCCGTCTTACCCATGATCAAGGCACAATGCGGATTCTTGTACATCTGGTTATACATCTCGTTCATTTAATTTAAGTGATCTTGCAAGTCTCGAGACTAAAGTTTTTAATTCATTCACTCGCTTTGGTAATACTCGCTTCGCTAGTTGCTCCCTCTGGTCGCTTCATTCAATCGCTTCGCTCATTTTAATAAACCAAACTCTTGAAGTTTCCTTCTTCCACCGTGAGTTGAGAATCCATCACCAAAACACGTACATCGTCAGAGGTCCCGCGGTTTCGCTCGCTCTTTCCATTTGAATCGATATATCTCCACCGCCGCCGAGTGGTCTACCCGGCCCGTGAGCGCTGTTATCGTCGGAACTTCTGAAATCGAGCCAGAGACCGTACTTATCTCTTAAATATTCAGCTATATCTACTCCGGTTAAGTTTAGGTCCTTGGCCACCGCTCTCGCCGATTCTCTATCCGAATCGCCAAAGTACTTTGTAATTTCATTCCAATGTTGATATTCAAACAGACCCTGCGAGTACAATTGGTAAGGTTTCCCTTCGACCGTCACAATCGTTTTTGTGATATGCGGATTATAAAATCTCTGGGGATTTTTGATAGCCGGGTCTCTAAACAGAATCAAAATTCCTTTCAAGCTCTTGATCGTCTGGTCGATGCTGATGTTCCATAGCGTGTCAGACTTATTTACCGCTTGCTTCTTCCACGAATACACTCGGTCGAATAGGTAATACATCGTTTTTTTGTTTTTCAAGGTTTGAGCCAGATCTCAATTGGTGACGACTTCGTATTCCAAGGTCAGGTCCGAAATGGAGTATTCTGCGGCTGTATCTGACGAGTTGACTACTTTGTCGTGGCCGTTAAAAGTTAAAAGTCCGCATCTCGGTAACTTACGATTTTGTTTCCTTGTAGACTCACGTTTATTTCCGAAATCAGGTTTCTCGCCACGTTGTTATATATGGTTCTGTTATCGTCAGAGGCGCCGTCCAGATCGAGTTTAAAAGCCAGTTTGGCGGTGCCGGGTACAATGACGTCGTCTGTGCCTAGGGCCGGGAATTTTACGTTTAACGTGTGACCCGCGGCTATGGTACTCGGATTGTGTGTATAATGGTTACTTCGCGCCTTTCGCCTTTGATCGCACGAGGAACTTTAAGCCTGCGACTCGGGTTTAGCTTTTTGGTGTATTGTTGTGACATATTACTTTTATAATACACTAGTCTTATTTACTATTCTTATTTACGATTCTTATTGAAATATTTTAAAAAGAAAAGAAAACGCAATTAAGGATACACCGACCGTAAAAAAACAGGTCTTCGTACTCCATTAGTTTACTTTACCTTCTAAACGTTACGCTCTGGGTCTCTAAAACCATATCACCGACGTGATCTATATCGGCGCCAAAATCACCCAGCATCTGCTCGATATTACTTAAGTCAGCTTGAATCTCCGACAATTGATCTTTAACTTGATCTTTAATTTCGCTATTCATTTAATTTAATTTAACCTTATTTTAAAAATGGCTAGTGCTTTGATGATGGTGGGAGGAGTGATAGTGAACGCCTTGGCAGTCACGGGCTCAAATTTTTTATTTAGCAGTTTATCAAAAAGTGAAGCGAGCGTAGCGAACGAACGAAAGCGTCACGACCTCGCGTTGGAGCAATTGGCGCAAGCGAAGGAATCCTGGGAACAAAACCGAACGAATGCGACAAGAACGCACGAGTCAGCAGACATTTGTAAACGTGGACGAAGCTTTACGAGCTTTTTCGGAATTGACCGGTGAGAATATTACGCAGTTACCGCCAAAGCCTAAATTGTCCGATTTTTACGAGCCTTCCGAAGATCTAAAGATTCGCGAGTTTGTTTGGATTATATCCGGAACTGCTTTGGTCGGTTTCTTACATTATCGATTTGCATAACTTTATTTTAAAATGGACCAAACTTTTAAAAAACTATTTTACAGCCCACAGGGTTACTGGCGAGGAGAAAGCGCGGTTGATCATCTACACGAAAAGACCGGTGCTGACAAATCAGTTATCAGAAACTGGCTAAAAAAGCAGGCCATTTGGCAAATATATTTAGCAAAACCAAATTACGTACCCAGACCTACAATGTTGCAATCAGAATCGGTCAAACCTAATTACGCGCATCAAATGGACGTACTTTATTTACCCTGGGACCGCGTTAAAAGAAAAATGTTTAAGTACGCTTTGACCGTGGTAGACGTGGGTTCCCGGTATAAAGAAGCCGAGCCGTTGACCAGTAAAACCGCCGAGCAAGTGAGCGAAGCGACCAAGAAAATTTACGAGCGATCACCTCTGACCTGGCCCAAATTCGTAATGGTAGACTCGGGATCTGAATTCAAAGGCGAGTTTAAAAAGTTAATGGCAAAACACGGGGTAGAAATTCAAGTGGGTGAGCCGGGTGTTCACAGATCTCAAGGAATCGTGGAAAGGTTTAACCGCACTTTAGCCGAGCGTTTATTCGGACACCAATACGCTCAAGAAATGATAAACGTGGGTGAACGAAACGTTGAATGGGTGGAACGTTTGCCCCAGGTCGTGAAATCGTTAAACGAGGAAAAAACGCGTTTAATCGATGCCGTTCCTGTAGAAGCTATAAAATTAGCGAGCGTAGCGAGCCAAACACCCAGTGCACCTGTGAGAACTACCCAAAGAGAACTTCCTCCAGACGCGGTCGTTAGGTATCTCTATTACCCGGGCGTGGCCCGTCAGAAGGGCGACAGATCCGGTCTGGTCCGTGGACGTTTACCAAATTGAAAAGCGCACCAGTCAATTTAAACGGGTGAATGGCAAGCGGATAAAAACGGGCCCAACTTTAAATTATCTGTTAAACGGCCCAAATAGAAGTTTCGTCAAAGAGGAACTTCAGGTCGTACCCGAAGACACGGAATTACCGGAGTAATACTCGCTTCGCTTCGTTGTTGATTAGCTTAGGTTCGCTTCGGTAATACTCGCTTCGCTCGTTCATTCGCTTCGCTCACTCGATTCGCTTATGTCCGCAAGCTAACGTATCGGTTCCATTCGGCAATATATAGCGCTTTGTGTCCAACGGCGAGAGGCTTAGTTTGTTTTGCGACAGAGTAAACATCCGATATTTGTCCGATTTCAATAGCTGCTGTTTATTGAAATAAGAAACTCGGTCAAATAGGCAGCTTTTATACATCCCGTGGGTTAACCGTTTTTCGGTTACTACTTTTGTGACCCCTTTCGCCTTCTTTAAATTTTGATCGGTAGGTAGGATCGAATACATTTTGGGTCTGATGCAAACGGTTTCTAAAATTATTTTGCCACCAAATTCGTCTTTCATTTTGCCTATGACTTTTTTTTTTTTGGTGCTGTAAAGTTGATGATCGGGCGGGTAATTACTAAAGTCAAACAAATTGCGCTGTTCGTTTAGGTAGCCGACCAAGGAATGCTCGCTTCACTCGATTTGGACTAATAGAGAATCAGTGTCCGTGTAAATTAAGCGTACCCCTCACCAAAATTTGCTTTTAGCTCGTTGTAATAAAAATCGAACATCAACGTTTTTGATCGAGCACGCTTACGCCGCAATAGATTAGCTTATTTAATTTTGTTTTGGTTCGGTACATCTCAACAAACGAAAGCTCGCATTCTTTAAATGGTACCGTCGATTTGTAATTTGGTTTATAAGTTAATTTCCTGTATTTGTCAGCGTCTTGTACGTCCCTCAGTAAATGACCGTTAATTCGATATCTGACATTTTCCATCGTCTTGCCAAAGACCGAGTTATTCATCAATTTGAAAAAGTTTTTCTCAAAATCAGACTTGGCCAATTTCCGCAATTTTGTGTTTTTATCGATGTAACCCTTCATCCACGGCTTTTGACGAAATTTCAATACTCGGTGAACTTCTTTGATCCACAACCCGAGTTTGAGATATTTTTGCAATGTACGATAACGGCACACATATTTTCGTTTGGTGTCCAAAGTGGCCACGAGTTTGTCTACCGTGCTCGCTTCGCTCGCTACTCCGTTGCTAATTAAATTTTGTTGATAGCTCGAAAGCCATTCGTTCGGTACCGACATATTTTCGGGTGCAAGTGGAAAGTCATTACGTTTTTCATGGTGACGTTCCGGGTAATCCATAGTAATCTCAAACATGTAACCGTAGTCGTCAATTAGTCGCAACTCTTGGATGTAATAGTACGTAAATTTTTCTAAGTCTGTTTCCCAGGTAAATTCCCCTACAGGCAGATATTTGCTCATCGCCCAGCCGTATAAATTATTTGCGTCTAGGTACATGATCTGTGACTCTGGCTTATTTTGGGTCGTAGTCAGGTAGTTCTGGATTATTGGCCTTTGCATATCGTTTGGCTCCTACAGAAGAAATCCCACCTCTTTTTGCCCTTTCAAAGAACAAGTGCTTATCAATGTCTGTCAGTAGTTCCAATTATATACCCGAATGCTTTAACAATGCATCCCTCGACAGACCCGGTGACGTGTAATAGTTGGCTGGGTCAAGGCCGTAGTGTTGTTTACAGACTTTACGGAAGTTTTCAAAAACAGCCGCTAGCAATAACACGTCCGTTTCCACGTATAGGTTATGGTAGTCGCCTAGGTTTTTACAACCAAAGGCTTGCCATACTTTTTCGCACGAGCGTATTCTTGCTCGGTCACGGTGGACTGCTTCAGAGAGCTATAGAAAGCGTCTATAGGCGGGAGTTTTGTTTCTTGAAATCGATCAAAGGAATCGATATATTCAAAGTGATAAATTCCTTTGTCCAAGAGTAAATGACTGTTATTTGGAAACCTTTCGCATAATAAGTTAAAATCATCGGGTGAACAATTTTTAACCAACCGATTTAGCGAAGCCGCCATGAAATGAAATGAGTCTAATAATCTGAGTTGGCCAAAAGAAAACGAAATGTAATTTTCGGTATTTTTAGCGATCAACTTAATTGATTTCCCGTAAAATTTGTGAGCGCCTTGCATGATTAAATGTGCGTCATATTTTTCTAAATTATGTAAAATCACCGGAATGGGTGTTTGCTTGGCCACTATTCTTAACTTGAGATTACACCTGGCGTGCGCTGGGCCTCGGTACTTCCCCGTCACGTGACAATGATCCCTGACCTTTCTAAAATTATTGATGGGCTTTTTGCAATCTAAACATACCCATTCTCTGAACCCAACTTCATTTTTATGACAAAAATCAATTTTGTCAGATTTTGTTTTTGGTTCATTTGGAATATCACACTGACATTGAGATTCTTCTTTTCTATTGTCTATCAACTTTTCGCAGATCCAACAGCTATTACATTTTTCGTAGATTTTTTGTAACTCGGGTGACCAGATCAACTTTGCTTTATTTTTAAACGTTTCGTTGATCTTCTTTGTTTCCTGAGAAAGTGACCGTATAAAATTAACAGCCGCGTTTTGACCTCTGTACGTCTTTTGGCTAGTGCAAACTCCATCGCATCTGACGACCGCGTATGAGTATCTGCAAGGCTTGTGAATCTGTGTTTTGAGAGTGTTTGTATCTGTCGGCGGTAGTTTTTCTAAAACAGACTCAAAATCGGCGTAAATGACAAAAGGCGCGTCTTGTTTATTTTTGTAATTTTTAAACTTGAGTATATTTTCGCCTTTGACCGGCAACTCGACCGTACATGTGGGAACGTTTAATCCTTGACAATCTTCTTTGTGTCTGGTTAACTTTTCTTCCGTTTGGAAATGCGACATGCAATTGAAACACCAGTGTTTCTTATGCTCGTGATGATCGATATCACTCGTCAACCTAGAAAATTTTTTTTCCAACAATAGTGATTTACTTCATCTCGGGTAAAATAAAGTAAATTGATCGGTTCTTCTGGACGCTTGCTTTTGTAAAGAATGTAAAGACCGTCTTTTTTGGTGTAACCAAACACATTGATCGCCAAGTTATTTTGCGATTCGATACGTGGGATCTGAGATATGGGTGTTGGAAAGCTTACGTTTGTAAAATTTAAACCATCTGATTCTGACCTGTAAGTCGATGTTCGCTCGTCATGTATTTTATATTTTGGATTTGTTTCTAGCTGGCTTTTGACGTCGTCTGAATATAACTTTAAAGCTGCCCGCAACGCCCATCGGATACATTCTTCATCTTTATTTTGGACGTTTATGATTGCTTTTTGTCTCCCAATTCTTTAGGCAACGGAATGTAAGAAGAACCCACTGGATTATATTTAACCACGTTGATGCAGAAAGCGACGACTTTGTCAAAGATCCAACCCGAGCCCTTTTTGTGTATGAGCCTCCACCTCTTTTATTTGTTTTTCCCTCTGTTCAGTGAGTGCGTTTTTAACGTCGGCTTTATTTGTTACTGCATCGTTGTCGCTCAGAAAGGGAAATACGCCAAATTCAGTTTTTTCGGGTTTTTCCAATCTAAACTGAACTTTGATATTTGTTTGCAATTTGTACGAACCAATTTCTTTTAGTTCTTCCAAAGCTTTTTTCTCGATGAAAGTTTTGTAAAAATCAAAAAGTACACGAGGTCATATTCAAAGAAACGTTGTATCAATTCCCACTTGCGAAAATTACCCTGAAAGCGCCTGACGTTTCTAATGTCGACTTCCGCAATTTCCTCGGGCTGAGTGTAAGCTTTAATCGCTTCAATAAAGTCCTGTTTGACATATTTCTCTTTCTTTGCAAAAGGAATATTATATTTTTGAACCGTTTTCAACAGCTGCCGATATGACTGACGCGGGAGATACCTAAATTGTTTTTGATCTGCCCGTATAGCTTCAATGAGCTCGGGTTTAGTGTGAGATTTACGGGTTTTGGTTGTTTTTGGTGCCGGTAATGGGATGTTATACCGCTTGACAAAATCTTCTAAAAACGCCTTCTTAAATCGATCAAAGGTCGTTAGTAGAGGTCGGTGTTGTGGGTTGCTCATGTCTCTATTTATATGTAGGTCTCTAAAATTTTTATCATTTTTTCTATCGACTTGACTTGTTTTTTATATATTGTTATTTTCATATATAGGTCATTTATTTAAGGCGGTTGTAAACATAGCGTGTTTTGCTTTGAACAGAGCCATGCTTTAAGTAGAGGTCACAAGTTCAGGTCGGGCTAGCGACGGGAAGTCCCTTTTTTGTTTGTGAGTGATTGCTGGTGCGATCGCCGCTGGTCACGAGTTGTTTACAGGAAAAGTGCGCCGGGGTCAAAAGTTCAAGGTCAGTGAAGTGGGAATCCCCGGCGCGTGTGGGTGAAAGGGAATTTTGGCTCAGAAGGTGTATATTTACCCGGTATTTTTAGAGCCGGATTTTGGGGTCGATGAGGTACCCAGGGAAAATTGTTAAAATCTGAAATTCCAGATTTTTAGGGGATTCCCCCGATTTTTTGCGTCGATGTACTACCCGGGAGTTTTTGCTGAAAACGGTGAAAAGGGCGTGTGGTCCAGAATCGGCTATTCCCTACAACTCATGTCACTGATCGCTGCGTGGAAAGGCATGCTTCATCTGTGCATTGCATGAATACACAGTTCAGCACATGCAGTACGAGGCAGAAACCAGACACACAGACTGGTCCAGGACTGTATAATGCATGTATGTGCAATAGGACTTGATTGTTGGAGGGAGAAACCAGAGACAGAGATTGGTTCGGGCCTGATGAGTTGGAGGCAATATGAAACCAGTATGGACTCGTTCGGGATGAAATGTACGTGCGATATAACTTGTTTGCTTAGAGGCAGAAACCAGATACATAAATTAGCGCTGACTTTGTAATGTGAACGTTTATTTGCATCATTCAGCCTGGTATCTCTATTTTTTCCGAAAATAAGGGCATAAAAGCGGGAAAGCAGAAAACAGCCCAAAAAGCTGAAATTTTCCGCCAAATTCGGAAAGGTTGGGAGGTCTGGATCGGACCAGCCTATTCCATGCAGTTAACTGCCCTACACAATGGCATTCTCGTTCCCAAAAACTGAACAGCCTGAGGGAAAACGGAGATAACCATGGCCCGGTGCCGTTGTTTGCTAGTAGTAATATGGTTATGGTTAGGTCAGCAAAAACTGCCAATGTGCTATCAAGATTTTACTATCCACCCTGAGCTTAAGTGCACCCTCACTGGCAAGAGAAAGACAGAATGGTACGATCATTGTGCGGTCTTTCAATGAATAAGCCCATACAAATCTGAGATGATTATTTTATTAATATTCACTTGTAGCTTTCATGACAAAGGTTTATTAAACATTCAATTTAATCAACTATAGCAGACATATTTTAATCTACTGAAGCGCCGGCGGCCGGGTCCGGCCGGTTGGGGCGCCGGCGGCCGGGTCCGGCCGGTTGGGGCGCCGGCGGCCGGGTCCGGCCGGTTGGGGCGCTAGCTCGGACCCGCAAGGAGTTGGCTGACCTCGCACCTGCGCAGTCCCTGCCAACAGGCGCCATGTTTAGAGCTTGTCTGAAAAACACATTGTTGTTGATGCTACAGCAATAAAACAGAGATTTCTTGACCAGAACAGCGATCTGTGGCTCTGTGTGTATCTATACTAGCGTCGGACCCTAATCTGTACGACACGCTACACTACTATTAAAATTTGCTCCAGTGGTACGTGCTTTGTATATTAATGCAAGGGAACACAAAGACAAAATTTGTTTTCATTTTCAAAACGATTACCGTGCTCCAAATTTGTTTACACCGTCTTTTGTTACATTTTCCTTTTGAAGGGCCTAGGATTAAGTGACAGAAATAAATCAAAGTGAACAGTGTGCAGTTCTACACATAATCACAAGGGAAAATATTGCCATAATTTCACATAATTCAAATCTGAATCAGACCAGCCCAAATGACAGCAAAATGACTATCGAGATCAAGAACATAGAGAGGAAATGCTACATTTATGGTGAAAGGAAAGGGATTCAAGTTCATTTACTATAAGACTAGATTTATTATGAATTCCATTGGGCTGGTCTACAGTCCAAGAGGCGCCAACCCTTCCCACACTCCTCCCATGTGGCGAGTCAGATTAGCATCTAAAAAGTCACGACAAAATTCGAGCTATAATTATACCTGTTCTCTTTGTCAGCATGCCACTGCTGCCATCACTGTAATGTTGACCACCTGGGTCTCACCATGCTGACAAAAGACACTGTGAAGCTTCCTCTCTGGTTTTTGTGGCTGTCGGCCATTTATTAAAACTCTGACTCTCTTGTTTGACAGCATCTCTGAAAACAATGTGCTTCTAAAAACGCTACTGCACCAGCGCCGCGGCAACGGGTCTCTCAGGCTGACCGACGGGCCCACTGCATGGCTCTACCGTGGACCCATGCTAGCGCCCAAGCCAGTCATCCAGCACTCACACTTCAGTAGTTTTCACTATAAATTTCACTCACCGGTGAACTGTTTGCCCACATCATCCTTTAACCTGCCTATTTTTTTTGCAAGTAAACTGCCCTACACAATGGCATTCTCGTTCGCAAAAACTGACCGGGGAAATTAAAGTGAACACTTCTACACACAAAACCACAAGGGAAAATATCGCCATAATTCCACATCATTCAAATCTGAATCAGACCAACCAAAATAACAGCAAAATGACTGTACACAGATCAAGATCATAGAGTGGAAATGCTACATTTATAGTGAAGGGAAAGGTGCAACACTGGCGAAAATAAATGGAACACTACATTGTCCAATTCCCATGGGTGTAAATCCCATAGAGGATGGGGTATATACCCCTCCACACACACCTTTTTTGGGGGGAATGGCTATTGAATCATCTTCCCTCACTTTTTTGTGATGACCAAAAATGTCTAAGTGAATTGTGTAGAATTTTCAGGATTTCCCAAAGACTGAAGTGTCTGCAACATCATTAAAAAGGTGAAACAATTTAATTAAGCCAAAAATATGCCATTCTGATGTAAGAATCTGTATAAATTTGCTACACATCACAGGTGTACATCTTTATCAAGAACATCACCCCCTATATAGTATATATAATGTATAAGGTGTAGCCCCCCTTTTCAAATGTCCATGGCCAGACAAGTCATTCCCCTTCTACCTCCCCCCCCCCAATTTCTTGCAGAGATTTTTGCCAGTGCCAATCCCGAATCAGTTCATGCTCAACATCATGGGAAAGAAACTGAGACTCCTGTACATCCCTTAAAATGCTCTCATCGAAGGCCATAGTGCAATTTATGGGGGAACTTGAGACTATATCTAAATTAAGGTGACATTTTGTTAAAAAAGAATCTTTATTACCGTATTCTCGATATTGGGGGAAAAGTTGCCTGTGGACAAAACCGTATTTGCTAATACTACCAACGAAGCCTTACATTTTTTTTACAACAAATGGAATAAAACCCAGACTTAATGAAAACTAAAATGACAGAACAGTAAATACTGATTCCTTAGGGTACCTGTACACTAAAGTTACATATGCCTTGATCAGCCGAATTACTTCTGAAATGGCGTTATCAACATTTGTATGTTTGCATCTGTATAGAAGACTTTCCACTTTGTAGACACATGACTCTATTTCCAATTTAAGAATGGTAATCAGCATCAAATGATTCAGTCTGAGTTTACTGGTGTATATAATTCCTTGTGAATCCTCTAACAATTTAATCAGTATCAACACATCCACCTTTTTTTCTGTTTAAAAAGTAACCCCAAAGGTGGTGACAAAAATGGGAATGTAGTTTAATAAATTCACGTGGTATCCAAGTAATAAGTTATATATGTAAAGTGGCACTGTGACTTCTGAATAAAAGGTAATAATGTGATAAAAGTATGGACCAATTCTGCAGGTTTTTTCAAACTTTTTCCACATTTGTACGGTTGGTGGCGCCACGTGGTGATTACGCGCCACTGTGAAACGAAAAACGTCATGACCTGGTTTCCTGTATACATTTTCGTACAAAGGCCTGAATGCCTGAGCTGCCAGCCTAGCCTAGCGTGACACTCTTTTCGGAATAGCAACACAATAAACATTGAAAACATCTGTCCTTTACTCTGAACTTGCCAAGCCGTATTTATCAGATCTTGGTCTCCTTCACCACTTTGTTAACCGGCGGTGGCCCCATCGTCAGCCCGATTGGGATCCTGTTGGCGCTCCACTGGCGCGATGGGTGTGAAGCGGTGAGGCTCTGCTCCTCGGACTTGGGACAATGTATAACTTTAACTACACACGTGTTACTATACTACATGTAATTACATGCATTGACGTGACCACGCCAGCTCAGCACATACATGCATCAGCTGCAGAACCGTTTCCACAGTGCTACATCCACAGAATCCTAGAAAAGCTGTATTCATGAGATGTAAACGAAGTGATGATGACACATTCCTTTCACGAAAGCTAGACATGGCATTTGGCAGAAACGGCTCTCAAAAGTGATTTTTTTTAAACCAAAAATATTGCTGAATCTGGATTTACATGGCACAGATGTCTATAGTGGGATCCAAGTAAACATACTCTGACCAGATTTCTTATTTTCTTCCACCGTTGGGGTTGCTCTTTACATCTGACATGTTTTTTCTCGGTTTATTATTCCTGCTCATCGTTTGGACTATTGACTCGTAATCATAGGTTGGTTTGTGTCTATAGGTTGGATATAGTACAAGACTTGATGTACGTGAAGGAACTCTTCTTGCCTTCTGTGATACATAAGCTGGTTGTTCTGAAACACGCTTGCTGTTAGCAGCTTGGCATTCTCTCTCCCACGTATCCAAGCATCTCCATAGCTTCCTATCTCTTCTTAGTACTGGAGCTATCTAAAGAACAAGAGTGGAAAAATAACTAGTTCTTTAAAATATTTTTTTTAATTTAGGTAACTCATCAACATTGTCCATAAAAAAATGGATACAATAATGTTTGGCAGTGAATGAGGATGTGACAAGAACAGACCATCACACCTAGAATTACAAAGCTGTATAAAACATAAATTCTTTCAAATATGAAACCAACTGGGCAAATAGGCTTTGAAGACTGAGAAATTAAAGTTTAAAAAGAACAGGGAACAGGCAGCAGAAGTATGAGTATGAGAGAGGATCTGAGCATGAGCAAGAAATTAGGATACATGTAAGTTGGGCAGGAATATAAAAAAGTTACTCACCAAAGCCCCTTTGTCAAAATTCTTTGTTAGAGGCAGATGTTATTTCTGCTCACCTCATTCTTCTTTAGACAGCCTCCACCAATTACAACTCATTCTCACTCCAAAGGTGAGTACTATTTGCCACATCACCTCACAGTGAGGGAGGTGGATGGGGATTACGTTGTGGGTAAGGTGGGGAACTTATCACTCCTCAGATCTTTACTGTACAGCTATTGTACTGTTGTCTACATTAAATTCATCTGTTAAGTTTGAAGTTGATAAAGGGTTGGGAGATCCCACTGCCAGCTCTTTTGGGGTTAATGCTGAAGCAAATTGACTATAATTTGGTGAGACTACAATGCTTTCAAACCCACATCAGTAATGCGACGTGGTGAGGATTCCACACTGCAGCAAAATTGTCTTCATGAACTACTGTCATGCTTATCATTAAGCAGGCTGTTAGTAAAAAACATATCTGTTAATATTGCAGTTAAAAAATAACAATTTTGCTGAATTGTAGACAGCAAAACAAAAATAAGAACTTCCTATGCAGCACAGATTGGCTATAATGGGTAGCCCCCAAAACACAAAAATGTTTCAAACTCGATTCCCCCAAGGCATAATATATGGTCCAAACATGATGGAAGTTTCCAAGCTGCATGGCTAGAAGATTTTTGGCAAAGAAAAGTAAAACTAGGGGTGCATGATTGCACATGCACGCTCATTGCATCAATGTCACAGACACAGGAGTCAACTGCACACTTCACTCCAGGATGAATTTTTTCCCATGAATCCCCAATGCTGCATTATCAAGGAGGTGCATTATTCCTAGGCTAATCCACTAACTAGTCCTGCAGCCAATTTCACAAAACTTTACGTAATGGCATAATTCCACTTATGCCACATTTTATTACTAATAAAATGCACAACAAATTAAAACCAATTTCATGAAACTTATGCACTGTGTAAGTTATGGCCCAATGTACGCAGTCATTTTAGGTGGTGTAAGTGGCGCCAAACAAAGCGAAAAGGAATGATTTGACAAGCATGTCATGTTCGGTTATTAAAGCCTCATCACTGCTCAACTCAACAAGGCTTATATGGAAAGTGTACAACTTTGTTTTAGAAGGTAATGAAAACTAAAAAAAAAAGAAAAAAAAAGGAAAGCTTTTTCAAAATGGAGGGCTGGGTGATTCAACGACTGTTTGATGACTGTTGTTATATTGGAAAGGAACAGCCATCCTAAAAAACTTTCTTGTCCATGTCCACTACATTTAATATTAAAACTTGGCACAGCTATGCAACAGTTTGTGAAATGGAACATAAACTACAACAAATTTATGGTGCAAGAATTACGCATGGTTCAAAGTTATACTAAGTTTCGTGAACTTGGCTGCTGGCAGTTGAAAACTTCTCTTTTCTTAAAGGACAAGAGAACATGTCTTGCCTGTTCTCCATCCTAACCCCTCAGATGTTGTTCACTTACTATGATCTATGAATGCCCTGTAGTTTTGGGATTTTTATGACAAGATATTCAAATTTATTGTTGAAAATGCCACTCTATTTTCTCGATTTTTTAACAAAGCAATTTATTAAAAAATGAAGCAATTCAGTGGAATGAAAGCTGCAGCCCCTAATCAACCAATCTTGTTAAATTATGACAAAATCCAAAGGTGTCACCTCCGTTTAAACATCCTAAGCTTTAAATTAATACCCAAAACATCAATTCTGAAAATAATTTTGGTACAGACTAAATGTATTTTGTGTTGCATTGCATTGTGATTTTTTATTTAGAGGGAGGGGAATGCTTGCGGGGTATCCTTCATAGTACAGATGTAATATGAGGGCTTCGAGACTTGCTTAATTATCTCATTTTATTAAGAACCTCATCTTTAAACGTACGTGGATTTATTAGTGTGGCAATTGTTTCCCTCTCAATCCTCTTTTTTATTCGCATCTCTTTCGCCGAGAATAGCCAGAACTCCATCACTGATAATGGATTACTATGAATGAAGCATCAAACCATTCCATATAAGCATATACCATTGAAAACATAAAGGCCACCCGTCAGAGGCAACAAAACTCAATCAGTGAGGTATCTCTCTACATCTGCACAGGAAACACATTCATCATTGATGCACATGGCCACTCCTCTGGGGTAAAAATACACCATAATATCCCATGCTTTTGTGGGTAACCTTACGATCATCACTGAAGCATCTGCTCACTTCCTCGATGATGACCAGTGAGCCTTTGTTGAGGTACTCACAGCCAAACCCTTAGAGATAACCAGTGGTTCATCACTGAAGTATTCAGTTGCACCCTCAGAAATAACCAGTGGTCCAACACTGAAGTATTCAGCTGCACCCTCAGAAATAACCACTGAGCCTTTGTTGAGGAATCCAGCCACAGGTGAGGCATCACTGATCCCAGTTGATCCACCACTTGGAAAGCCAAACATCTTCATTCAAATTATGTGAAACCTTCTGGTAATGTTTGATACTATCTACTGGTACGTCTTGAAATTACTCTTTAAACCTTTGTGAAAAAAAAACAACACTTGTACCTAAATACCACAAAAAATATGTTCCATAACCTGGAATACTTTCTGACCCAAACAGATGTGAGTTTGATAACTGACAGAAAGATGGCCAGGCAGACAAAACACAGACATACCATAAACAGTAGTGAGAATTGAACACAATGGAGATACTGAAGGTTTGGAGTTGAAATATGTTTACTCTTTTCACAAGTACGAAAACACACGCACACACGACAATTTAAGAAAACTTATGACCAAGGTACACAAGAATAAGTATTCAGACCTAAAAAAAATAATGTGCACGCCTGCCTTGTAAAGAATTGGACCCCTTGAAAAGACGAACCACTTCCAATCCAAAAATCTATGTGTGAAACAAATACACACGTAGATCTGTGTACGGTAACACACAAAGTTAACCGACAGTTAATAATTAACACATTGCACAAAGTACATACATGTATTCATAAATACCTCAGACAGTTTCCATATTAAACAACCCACAACGGGACCGTAAAGCAACATTTTGATAATGCCAACTGCAATTTGACAATGCCAGCTGCATAAAAATGCGCTGGTGCCTGGATACAAACAGTTTAAAGAGCAACCCCAACAATGGAAGAAGATAAGAAATCTGGCCGTAGTATGTTTACTTGGATCCAACTAAACACCACACATAAACCCGAATTCAGCAACATTTTTGGTTAAAAAAAATCACTTTTGACACCCATTTCTGCCGAGCACCATGGCTAGCTTTCCTGAAAGGAGCATGTCGTCATCGCTTCATTTACATCTCATGAATATGGCTTTTGTCCACATAGCACCAGGGAAACAATTCTCTGGTTGGTGCATGTATGCACTGAGCCGGCACAGTCATGTCAATGCACATAATTTCACACAGTATAGTAACAAGTGTGAAGTTACAGTTACACTGTCCCAAGCTCGTGCTGTCTGGAAGGCCCGAGATATTCTCCCCAAAAATGGCTGAACGCGGAAGACCCAAACGTGACAACTCTTGGTACGAGCAAGAAGAACACTCACCAGAGCAAAAAGAACCCAAGGCCGTGCAGCTGAGGCGTGCAGGCCTTTGTACAAAAATGTACCCATGAAACCAAGTCCTTCGAGGTCATGACGTTTTTCATTTCCACACTGGTGCGCAATTGAAAAGGCATTTCAGCATGGTACCACTAACAGCACAAACATGGACAGTTTTTGAAAAACCCATAGAGTTACTCCATACTTTTATTGCAATATAACTATTTATTCAGAAGTCACAGTGCCACTTTACATATGTAACTTATCACTTAGATAACATGTGAGTATATTAACCCCTTCACGGCTGGATTATTTTGACCCCAACTGCTGGCCTGTGGTATGCCCTCAATGGAGGGCTTTGTCAAGCAGCAGGCCCCATTGAACCAGCAGCTGCACGGTGAATAGACTGTATGTGTGGTATGCACTAATCCTCACAGTAGTGGCAGTCCACAGTAGTGGCAGTCCTCAGTAGCGAAGGGGTTAAACTGTATTCCCCATTTTTTTTCACCACCGTTGGGGTTGCTCTTTAATCCATTCCTATTGGTCAAGAGTCTGTGTGCATTGTGGCAAACAGAACTCACCACATCTATTTGTGGAGATTCTTCTGGACTACTTGAAAAAGGAACATACCATAAAATGGACGGGGTGTTCGTGACACTGAAAGTAAAATTCTTGAACAAAACCCTTGGAAATTAATAGTATATTGACTTTTTTGACACTCTAACTAAAACGGTATTTATGAATGGGAATAAATATGTGCTTAGATAGTCTTTACCTAATACTGAAGACCAGTCAAGAACATACATATACATGTATCTATTCCCTTAATACAATAGTGAAAGGGACAGCTGCATGTAAACCAAGCTGCAAAAAATGATATACAAAGATGTGAAACTTTATTGGAACATTTTTGTACAATGTTTACATCAAGTAAAGAAATATATTTTGACCATGATGAGTGAACAAGCTACACTCTATTAAACCTTGTCTTCAGTAACTTACTCATAACTCACTTTTAGAAGGCCCTTCATAAACCCAACATTTGGGTTTCTTTTTCCTATTGCATTTGGCCATTTATTTTTAACATACAAATCTAAATACAGCTTTTAAAAACCAAATTATTTATGTCTGCTATGAGGTGAGAGCCTTCTACATTGCACATCACATGACCTTTGAACTTTTGAAACATCTCCAATAATTGTGATTCTAGAAATCACATTCATTAAAATTTTCCATATACATGTACCTTACAAATTTCAAAATGGGAAAGACTGAAGGGAGGAGAGTGGGCCACACAAAAACAACGCAAGCAGAACTTCAATGAAGCAGTAATATGAACTGAGTTTCGTTTTAGCATTTGAAGTGGTGAGATTGAAACCAGGTCATACTGACTTGAAATGACAATTTGCCATATTTCAATTCACTGCTTAGAGATGGCCCTTCTTGGATATTCCAATGGTGCAATCAGTTGTGATGGATAACTAGTAAAGTTCTAAATCGAAAAGTCACTTGAATGTTGTTTGAGGTACAGGACTGAACTACATGTACATTCTTTAGCCCTAACAGTCCCAAATCATCTGATTTCAATATGATTTTACATACGCCCTAGGGGGTTGGTGTTAATTCAGGCAAACAAAAATGTAAAAATGCCACAATCCAACATGACTGCTGACAATAACGTGACATTTGAAGTAGCCTTCCATGATGCTAAAAGCAAGACCAAAATTATGAATAAGCTTCCCAAATATTTGTGCAATCCAAAAACTGGCTTTGAAAGCAAGCCTACAAGCAGAAACACTCCTCATAAGTTGAATATATCAAAAGCTGGTAATTACATCACATTATTGCACACCATAAATGATTAGTGCTTTCCATTTCAAGCAGTGTTCCCTTTTTGCTTACAAATGTAAAAAATGCAGAAAATGACCTTTTACTGCAAAAATCCAGTTCAAAAGTGTTAAGTTTATGTTTTAAAAAGTCTGCCACAATTTAACTTTTAAATTATGCATAATTATGTATTTACATGGGGGGGGGGATAAAAGCCAAATCTATGTATGTAAATAGAGGGGGGAATAGGGTGTTATAATAATAATACTTAACACACAGTTTTTATATAGTGCATCACATCGAAGTCTCAATGCGCTTCACAAGAAACAACAATTAAAGGCAATTAATGGAACAGGTAAATTTTAAGGAGTGTTTTAAATTCATTTTCATTATAGCACCCCACTTTTGGAACACATTTTTTCATGGTGAGGAATAAAAATTAAGGTGAATTGTTAAGAACTGTACAGACTTTCCCACAACTGCGTTTAATAGCACTTGAAAAGGGAGAATTAAAAAAAATCATAAATATGCCACTCTGGTATAACATTCTTTTGCAATGTAATACATGTAGGTTACAGATGTGTAATCATGAACATCGCCATCTATATAGAACCAAAAGGAGCTGACAATAGACAACCAATATCTGTATACATTTGATTTTTCTATACAAGAAAAACAGGATTTTTTTATCAATGTACATGTAGGTAAACACAAACAATTGATGTCTACATGCAGTTGCTGAGAAGTGGTAGTTTACCAGAATTTTACAGGAACATTTCTCACATGATATTTAACCACTTCGCACCGGGCCCATTTATCCATGTTGATTCTGCTGAGCCGGGTAATTTTTCATTTTCCTGTTTTCAAATTCATTAAAAACTCATAACTTCATTTACTGGACGTTTACACCCACACAAATGACTGTCTGGTGGCTACTCTAATCTAACAGACAACATCTATTGATGCCCATGAATTTCAGCCAGGCCTGCCACCTGGTAAAAAGAGCCTGATTGTGTGCTGTTACATAAGTTTCTTGGTTCCTGAAACTGGCACAGTGTGCGGCTGGCGGTTTTTTCAATGGGGGCCAGATTAGCATGCAAGGTATTGTGTCACTCATAACTGTGCACTAGAGCATTTGTCCATGGTGGTAATTTGCTGGCACTGAATGCCACAAATTAAACAGTTTTATAATATTTCAAATCAATGATGGATTTCCTCCACTTTTGACAACTGAAAAAAGTTAGCAATTCTCAGCAGCTTGGTCTTTTGTTTCCAAGTGCAGTCTTTTATGTTACAAGGTCCAGCTATTTTGTCTGGTTTCGGGCTCCCTGGCTTCATGTATAAAGCTTATGTGCCCAAAACCAGGCACCCCGGTAGGAAATTGTTAAGTCTCAGGAAAGATTCAGTAAACACACTAGCAACTGGATACTTCAAAGCTCTCCTTGCTCTTCCTTTTTTGCTCTAATCCACTAAGATGACATACCTTTTTTTCCAGCTGCTGTATCTTTGCATCCTGTTCTGCTATTCTATGTTTTAACTGTGAATTAAATTGACAGAGAAAAGAAAGAGATACACATAATATGTGAAAGTGTACGGTAGAAAGAGTATATGTTTGACACTCACAGGTCTTCAATGTCATAACTGACCCACTGCCAACAAACCTGAAGTGTTCTGGCAAAATGAGACAGAATTTGGCTGTACCTTATGTTGATATACGGAACATTCAGAAGGGCACAATATCTTCTGATTACAGTAATTAAACACCATTATGTGTTCTTATATTCATTTGAAAAATCTTTGGTGGTGTGCACAAATCTGGAGGTCTTTGGTGCCCTTTCATAATACTTTATTTCTCCAACTATAACAGACTCTGTAGGCCTTGAAATGAATGACAGCCATGAGTGCCAGTGCGGTCATTGCCTTTCTTACTGACCAAGGTATGACCTCCTTATCTAGAATATGCAAAGAAACATCATACATCCGACAAAACATGGTTCATCCCTCTGGCTGCCGGACTATTATACTGTAACGTCTCTCTTAAGGTAGGGAGTCGTTATCATAAAGAATGAGAGTCATTGGACTGACTTATACACACACTACTTCTCCATATTTACAATGAGCAACTGCTTCTAATAAGGCTGGATATTACTTAAGTACTGCTCGTCCAAATCTGGGCCATTTTTTCGGGAGCGAAAGAAAGGTTGATCATATAGGAGCTATACACTCACGAACGGTCAGAGAGTTGTTTCTCCAAAGCTGCCTGCTAGGGAATGATCGATGCTGACCGCTGGAGCTGGTCGCTTTATATAGACTTTTGGGTCCGCATCTTAGCCAATGGGAGCACTGGATTGGGGTGGTTATGAATAATTCATACATGTAGAAAGTCTATGGAAGAAAAGTCTTTTTTGTACACACTTGGTCCTCGCTCACTTAGTTTCTGGAGAGCGATAAGGTCCAAGAAGTTTGGGAGCGGGAGGGTGAAAGGCTGTTCGTGGGTGAGCTACGGGGGACTTGGATTTACTAGAGGACCGATGCAGAGGGTCTTTAAAAACTAACAGTGCTAGCCCCCACTCACTCGCCCCCACAAAGGCACCGGCCATGTTCGACCTCTTTTTTCGACGCGAGAAGTACCACGAGGCCCTATGGGACGGAGGGAGGGAAATTGGTAATCTGGTAGGTATGCAGTAGTAGACCCAACCCACATAAGGTGGAGGGAGAATCTACTGCCTGCAACCTACGCACAGTAGTGGGGACATATAATCCCAACTGCTGGGTGGACCCCCGGTTTCAAGCGGTTTTCGCCGGGTCCTCCATTTTCTCTGTAATGAGCACATTATGTACGGGTCACTGTACACCGAAAGAATGGTTTCTGGAGTGCCATGGAAGTCCAGAGGCCAAACAAAGAGACCACTTTATTGTACCTTACTCCCACTAATCCATGCATGTCCTGCCTCCACCCACACAAGAGGAGGGCTGGGGTTTTTTGTTGGGGAATCTAATCCTCTTAAATAATCTGTGCAAGTGGGTTGTCTTGAGAGAGGACAGAACTTGTTGTTTTGGGCTTTTCCCTTTTACATGTATTAAATTTTTTTTACACCTTTCCCACGATCACTTTCTAAATGAAACTCTTCATTAACTGATTTATGATATTCTACAATATCTTCCTTTCTCTTTTCAGCATCCATCCCTACTGACAACATAAAGTCACTGAATATCATTTTATTAGAACTCTGGCATTTTATAGCATTGAAGAATTTACAAATATGAATAATTTTCGATACCTTGGTCACTGTCATCTGCTTGATTTCTCCCCGAGCTTTCATTAACCCCAACTGAAAGCAATACATGGGAGACAGACAAAGGAAAATTACAATTTCGGTTATTTCAATTATTTATTTCCAATGATACAAGCTGATATTAAATTGATTGTGCAAAATACTGCAAGAATCATTACGCTTAAGAAAAAAATGAAATAGCTGCAGACGGATTTGAAATACGTTACATCGAACATATTGTAAAAAGACAATACAAATAAAGCCAATATCACAAATAGACAATTGAGTATGTGACAATTTGTGTTTCTGTAGAAAAAGTTGATGACTAGTCATTTTTACTTGAGATATGTTCAATTCAACAAACTTTAAAACGTGTTTCTTCTTGAGTGTCAGGGCACTAAAATATGTTCAAAGGCAAATTTGAAGCTCTCTTTCAAGTTTTACCTTTTGATCTTATTCATTATCAAGAAAAGGAACTAGTAGTTTCATGTGGGAACCTATGACAGTTCACTTTGATTTTCATTTGTTAAAGTTTTGGTAGCAGATTTTTTGCCCCTTGGCCTGATCAATTTTTTTAGTTGCTATTTTTCTAGCAGTACAAAAGCATCTGACGTTTGAGTGACAAAGTGAAGGGAAAATCAATCCCACTGCACTTTAGTTTTCAAAAAATCACCTGCAAGATTGGAATTATTTACAGCCAAACAATAATTCAGTTTCCCAGGGGAACATCTTTTCGCTATTGAGGCCTGAAAGCATACCCTTGCAAAAATGGACGCATGTACAGTTGTTAATTTCTTTAGATGAAAAACGTCTTTGATGAAGAGTACAGACTGACTGTCTTTAAAGACTTGGTCAGAGATTGTCCAAATGATCACCTCAGAATGCAAAATTTTGTACATATTTCTAGTGTCACTGGTTGATAATGCTGAGGTGGCATTTCCGGTCTTCTTTAGAGGAGAACATGTAGCAAGGGCATTAAAGACATTGTCCCAGGTTCTTAGCAACAAATGATGACGTATCTTCTCCCTTTCGAACTCCATCTGAGGCTCGCAATTCCAGATAGGTTTTGTAATGACCCGGGAAATCCGTTGACGGCGTAGGAAGCAGATTGATACCTGTTTGCCTGAATTTCAGCCATTGCTTGGACAGCCCATACCGGGTGCACCTGGCAGAATGTACACCACTGCTTTGTACACTTTATGATCGATAGTTCTCGAGGTCGTCTCTGGACGTGTTCCACGGCAAACCAGATTTCTTGAACTCTGGTCTTTGATCCTGATGACGTGAGAGGATGAACTTTGTCATAGTCATTGATGGGTGAACTAGGGGCAAGGCACGGATGTGAGAAGACTGTATTTTATGGCCGGCAAAAAACTGACCATCCCAATAGTTGTTTACTTCCTTCATGCCATTGCAAGGACATGGACTTCCTTTGCCCGTCACTCAGCTGGTGTGAGATTCTGACTTTAAGATTCTGTATCATCCTCGAGACTGTAGGGAAGGCATACCGAAGTCAACATTTTACTTAGGGGCGACCAACCGTGTTCTATGGGATTGAGGGCGGAGTTTTTCGAGGCATATCTAGTGAAAGATATAAAGTCCAAGTTTAGCCATAGGAATAATCTGGAGAGAGACAAAAGAACGGTTCACGACGCGTCCCTCCAGTCAGGACCCCCATCGACAAGCAGGACGATTGCCGTCTTATTGTTTTGTGTACACTTTTTGATGATTGGGATGAGGTAGTTCACATGCTCTTGTATGGACGTCTTCTTGAACTTCGGGACTCTGTTCACTATGCGCAATGGGCCGGTTCTAGGGCTGGTCAAATGTTGAAGGCCGAATTCATCAGAGCATGTTGCCGGGGAATTGGCCACCTTTTCCAGCTGCATGTAGCCACACGAGGTGTTGAGAAAGCCGTTGCCTTGCAGAAAATCGTGGTCGGGGTAGTTTTGGGAATCATCGATCACATGAATCCAATTGATTTGATGATACCTGCTCACAGCCAATCCACCGACATGAATCTTGTTCATACAGTCACATAAAAAAATGGCGATCTCCTTGGCGCAAATTCTGCAGCAAACTCCATTCTATATTCAGTAGTGGGAATTGATGTGCTTGTCCTTTTTGTTGTTCTTCTTCGCCAGTACTTTGGCCTGTATCAGGCCTTTATAGAATTGGCTGGATAGCCTTTTCTTGTTTGGGGGCATCATCAGCCAGGCACAAGTAGTGTTGCTGATGGAGAGGCCTGGGATTTCCTTCTGAAGATGTTCCCTTAAAGCTGGTATGGATGTGCTACATGCACGAATGACACTGGTACAGCGTCTTGAATCCGCAGCATAGCTACTTTGGTTCACAAAGTCAGTGGCGACTTCTACCAAATTAGGAAAAAGTTGGTCTTGGGAAGTTGTTCTTCGGTCTATCATCTCTGCCCTTTCGGATTGGAGAAGGGACCTGTCGAAATAAATGCAAAAAGAATGTTTTTAAATTACGTGTCCAACAAGATCCCCCCCCCCTGAATCACGGAGAAGTTTCAACCTTAGAAGAAATATTTGGAATGGGTGGGGCTGGTAAGATGAAGTGCAATTGTGGAGAGCTCTTCAAAACAAACAGATGTACACGATGTTGTGTTCATATGTAGCTGTATCGTTGTTGCTCTTTTAATCCAATTTTTTTTAAATTTTTTAATTGCGCCATTGTAATTTCCTCTGATTCTGCCATCGGAATACCCCACCTCCTATACGGACCCACCATAATTTCACGGGTTTGCTTTGTTCAGATTTTGAATAAAACTTTAATAAGACAGTATGCCCTTTTCATTTAATAATGAATCATGTTCATGTATTTTGAGCTGACAAGAGGATATGTGAATATAAATTGTTTTTCTTGTGCTATAATTAATATTCCATGTTGCACCAACCAGTTTTTGCACAATTTCTTTTTTAAGTGGAATGCAAATTCGCTAAAATCACAATGGGATCATCACCGAAAAATGAACTCAGGGTTAAACACTTTGTACCTGACAGGGCTTAGCATTCTCACTTCCACCATCACTCGACAGCCATGAATCGGTTGAGGAGTCATCAAAGCCATCCTCATCGTCTAGTGATGAATTAAGCCAAGAATCTAGTGACCAGTCGTCAGCATCCATGATGACAGAAATGTTTTATGAAAACACTTATTCAAGGCAGTCTTCTCATGCACATGACCCGATATGAATTTGACTGGAAATGATTTGGGAATGATGTGTCATGCTGTCTCCCCACCTATTTAGTAAATAATAATGTTTCGAAACAAATGCATGGGTTTTCCTCCCCTCCATTTGATGTTTCCTTTTAAAATCGGTGCGATCGTCCATACAGACCTTGGATATGTCTTTGAAATCGGTTCGTCTGTTTCACCCAAGAACGTATTATCAAGCCGGGAAAAAGCCTGTGAACCCCTAGCCTGAAAATCCCCGTAAACGCACCGAATTGAAGAGAAGAAATATGGGTAGGTGGGCCCTTGTCACACCTTTTGAAATCAACATATCTGTTTTGTCAAGATACCTAGTACAGCCAAAACCACTACTTTCTACTACTACTTTGAGGACGCCCTACTACATGTCACGTGATTTCACACTGGATGTTCATTCATCCCTCACCGAATGCCCAACTTTGATGGCTCTATCTGTCATTTTCTACTGCCTGCCAGGAACACGAAAACCTATCAACATTGCTACCTAGCGAAAAAAAACATTGTCACCAACAAGAAATATAAATAGCCCTGTCCTGGAAATCGTGTAACGTAGAGGTAATACCTGTGATGGACACCAAAATGAGTGAGCAGTCATGTCTAATTAATATTCCAATCTTGCTTTGAGATAAAACTAATCTTTTTTATCTTTATGCTGTTCCAAAATATGTGTACACGTATGTACTCGAGTTTTAAGTGAATGTGTCTGATAGAAGAAAAAAATTTCTGCAGTTTTGAACAGGTGTTTAACGTTATATTGAAGAATTCTGTGCATGAATAGTCACGTTTGACATTCAGGTATTCATATTGATGACTGGGGTATATTGCAATAAATCGAATTAATTATAAAGTTCAGTGCTTGTATTATATAACATGTAAAGCTAACATGTCTTTTTTATTTTTCAGCAAAGCCGCATAAAATGCAGCACATCCAATCAGATGACAGCGAAGACGATGCCCCTCTTGCAAAAATTGCACGAGTGTGTCCGGACATCGACTGCCGCGATACGAATGTCACCGAGGAGATCAAGAAAAAACTGGCGGAACATTTAGATGCCGTGAAGAAAGAGTGCAAAAAGCAGGTGGAGGAAGTGGGGGGCAGTCCAGGAGATTATTCGGGATCAACAGCAGAAACATGAACAGCTGAGGTTAGACTACGAGCAACAAGCGGGAGTAATCAAAGCGATGCTACAGAGGCAGGAGGATCAAGTTAACGAGACCATGCAGAACATCCTCTTAGTTTTGCATAACATTCAAGGGGTAGTGGCAGGCCAGGTCGAGAGGAAAGCAGAGAGACGTCAACGGGAAGAGTTGCAGCTGGCAAATCAGCAACAGCACCCCTGGCAACCTCAGTAACAACCACCCCTGCAGCTGCCGGTAGCCCGGTACAGCAACCTCCTCTGACTAGACCAGTCGTCAATGGCGAACTCCCATGTCCTGCGCTAAACATCAGAGATGCAAGCTACTCATCGAGGTGAGCCACGAAGAGATCAACCCTGCCCAATTCTATGATCCAGTAGAGATTCCTGCCGATGAGTATGATGCTCTGAGGCACCGATGCCGCACAGTCACAGCTTTTCTGTGCGGATTTATCGGATATTTCTTCACGGCGGACATACTTAGGAGATCTAATTACTCAGGAACTACGGTCATAACGAAAGATGGACAGATGAAAAAGGACCCTTTGGACCGACGCCTTGTCTTGACAATGCTTGATCAAGTCGCCGCAGAATTTCCAGGGGAAGTCTGGGGAAAGAACTTTGTGAAACTGAGAGACATAATCAATGATAAATGTAAACAAAGCTGAGTGGAACAAAGTCTTAATACATGTATTCAACGTTTGAGATGTTCCTCTTCTTGCAATTAAACAATTAGTTGAAATCATATCAAGTTTATACATTTTTTAAGGTTTGGAAACAAATTCTAAAAACACACGCATAATCACACCTTAAACTTTGTAAAGAATGTTACTTTCTCTACAGGGAAGCTACACATTCCCGTGATTCTCTTTTAGCTTTATTTGGATGGAAAACGTAGTTTGACGAAACTAAATCATAACTAAATGTAACTGAAAAGGCAATCAAACATTGGCAATTGAACATACTTTAATTGAAGGAAATAAAACGTTTTCACACAAATGTCTTAGAATTGATTAAAGCACAAGGTAATTAATGGTATTTCTAATGGAGAATTTGTCAGTTTCAAATGTAAAATGTCACACTTTTAATATGTAATGATATAGGAGTTTAAGGACGATAACTTTTGAATAAAAGTGACACGCATGAAGATTAAATAGAAAACATGTAAGTTTCCATGTAAGTTTTCATCTTATTTCTGTCCATAATTTATGTCAATGTAATTTCCCAACTTTTCCCGCAGTAAGTTGGAATTTAGCTTATCATTATCGAGACAATTTATATTTTTTAACATTTCAGCGACACATTTGTATATACAACAAAAAAAGAAATACAAAACCTATACTGGGGATGCCATTGAAGGGTATTAGGGGTGTCATCAATAAGCTCTTTAATCAATAAGGCAAGCCAACAGACTGACAAACTATTGTGCACAGATTTCCCATAATCCCCTAGAGCAGCTTGCAGTTTTTAAGTAGCCAGTGGACCAGGCACAGATTGACCTCTTGAATATGCCATTATTCCGTAATAGTGTGTAGGACCATGAAAGGAGGACACCCAAAGATGCGGAGTACAGCTGAAGGTAGACTAAGTACTCATTTTTTGTGGCCTCAGAGAAGAGGGTATTATTGGTACATCTCGGCAGAACTCATTGCACTCCTGTTCTGCCTCGAGTTCTGCTCTCGGGCTGCTCATCCACAGTAATCTAGTCTAGCGCCCTCTACCATCGCTTTTCACTTTCCCGCTCCATGTCATTCACGTTACTTCACTCGTACATTTTACAACTTGCTACACCTGTTTATAAGCCCTTGTTCAAGCACGATCCGTAAGTTTACCATTTCTGTGTTTCCTTTATAATATATACTTCCTCTGTAGTTTATTATAAGTCCAATTTAGGGTTTATTTCTGGTATATAAAGCCCTCTCAGTGTCACACTCACCTCCTCCACTCACGTGCGTAGTATTTTGTATACAATTACAATACACACATTCTTGCCAGTGCCTGTTATATTTTATCGTAAGTTCTGATTGTGGAACTGTCTGTAATTATCTTGCCTTCTTTGACTTCACAAGTTGATCTTTTTAAATTGAAGCGTGTTATGGAGTATTGCCCTGTTCATGTAATTTGACATGTACATGCATTTTCACCAGTATGTTTAAGCAAAGATTTCCGGTACATTGTGTCCTGTGTTCTTCATTTTCACTACTGTGCATGTTGCATTTTTATCTGTCTGTACGCACAGGACTGTTTGCATTTTATGAGGTTTCATAGTTACATTCCTCACTCATTGCATTTTTACCCATTAGTTTGTACATGAACTCTTTCTACATGTACATGTATTTACATCTATTTGTGTTCTTTTACTTTGACCTATATGTACATGTGTATACATGTACTTTAGGTAGAATAGACTTTTTGCAGTCCTTAGACTTTCTGCATTTTCTACATTTCATTGTGTATTGTTATGGAACTTAGTGACTTATTCCTTGTTACTCAAAATATTTTGTATCTGTTTATTTACAGTTTTACATCGTTTTCCATTAAATGGCTCCAGTATAGGGGCCCACTTTGGAAGAGATGTTTAGGCCTCTGCACATTTGTGTGAACCAATCACATTGAGGGCAGAAGAGTAAAAGGATCGACACTTCACTTCAAGAGCTTCCCCCATTGACTGGTGCTATGTAACAACCATGTCGTCTGCCCAAGGATCCAGTGACTTACAGAACCTGGAGGTGCGTTCAGAGTGTGGAGCGTCATCTTCCGCTTCACGACGATCTACAAGGTCTCACGTCAGCTTGGCTGCAGCAGAGGCACGTGCTAAAGCAGAGGCCGCATGCACGAGAGCTGACTACACCAAACGTCAGATCAAGATGAAAGTGGAACGTGCACGTTTGGACGCCATGTTGACTGCCTTGCAAGAAGAAGGCGAAGCTGAGTCTGCATTAGCTGCCGCCAAGACACTGGAGGCAGCTGCGGAGGCCGAAGCCATCAAGGATGGAGCAAGCATTGTCAGCAACCCCCTTGCACCTTCGGCTGAACCGGCACGACGCACAGAAGAGTATATCGACTCACATTTTGACCGTCGCCAAGAGCCCCCTGTTGAGCAACCTGACTCGAAGGCCGCCCCCATTTTTAACGGACAGTTGCATCCAGAAAGCATCACCATTGAGTCTCAGGCCCCTCCACCGCATCCTCCGCAGAACTTTCCAAGCTTCTCTGCCCAAGCCCCTCAAACAATGCAATGACCTTTCCACGCCCCTCCTACCTGACAAATGTGGCCGAACATTGTCATGCCGACAACAGGGGCCAGACTAATGGACCCGCACCCAGTCGTTCAGATATTTCAGACCTCAAGGCCCACCTCACTCGTCGAGACCTGCTCACAGCTGGGCTCAAGGCTTTTGACAACCGGCCAGAGAATTACCGGGCGTGGAAAGCTAGTTTCCACAATGTGACACAAGGCTTGAACCTGAAACCTAGTGAGAAGCTGGACCTACTCACCAGATGGCTTTGCGGGGAGTCCCTACAGCATGCCACCAGGATCAGAGCTGTGCACATCGACGACCCGTCGGCTGGCTTGAACTTGGTTTGGCAACGGCTCGACAAGAAATACGGGTCTCCAGAGGCCATTGAGGCATCTCTCTTCTCACGTTTGGAGAACTTTCCTAAGATAGGAAACAGAGAATACACGAAACTACAGGAGCTTGCGGATCTTCTCACTGAAGTTCGGGCGGCAAAACTCGAAGGTAAATTGCCTGGCCTCAATTTCCTAGATACAGCCAGAGGAACAAATCCAATTGTCCAGAAACTTCCACACTACCTTCAAGAGAAGTGGGTGACAAAAGGCTCGATGTATAAGGAACAGCACAGCGTTCCCTTCCCCCCTTTTTCCTTTTTTGTCAGTTTCGTCTACTCACAAGCAGAGATGAGGAACGACCCAAGCTTCTCACTCCTCCCGTCTTTTATGACCACATCTGTGAATGACAAACCTACACCTAACCGATCCAAACCCAGGGTTCCGGTTTCCGTCCAGAAGACTGAAATAGAGAGAACCACTGCTCCGTCGTCTGCCTCAAATACGCCACTGGAACCCGAAAGGCAATGCCCTATCCACAAGAAACCTCACTCACTTAGAAAATGTCGTGGGTTCAGGGGAAAGCCACTAGAGGAAAGGAAGTCCTACCTGAAAGAACATGCCATCTGCTACCGCTGCTGTGCTTCCACTGCTCATCAGGCAAAAGAGTGCAAGGCTGCCATTCATTGCACAGAGTGTGACAGTGACCGTCACGTGTCAGCCCTTCATGATGGCCCACCCCCTTGGGCACAAAAGGAACTCGGGCACAATGCAGAGAGCCACTGCGGGGAGAAAGCTCGTCCAGAACCTCCCCTGACAACCTCGACTTGTACAGCGGTTTGTGGAAAAGGTGTGCAGGGGAAATCATGTGCCAAGATATGCCTAGCCAGTATTTATCCAGAAGGGCAACCTGACAAAATGAAGAGAGTGTATGTCATGCTTGATGACCAGAGCAATCATTCCCTTGCAAGATCCACTTTCTTCGACATGTTTAACATCCATGGGAACTCATCCCCGTACTCACTCCGTACATGCTCTGGAACAACAAATACTCATGGAAGGAGAGCCTTTGGCTTTACCTTACAGTCGCTGGAAGGTGAAGTCAGCATCTCATTGCCCCCTCTCATTGAGTGCGATGCCATCCCCAACAACCGGGACGAAATCCCGACGCCAGAAGCTGCTAGTCATCACCCTCACCTGGAGGCCATTGCCCATAAGATCTCGCCACTAGATCCGTCAGCTGAAATTCTCCTGCTGCTAGGCAGAGACGTCATTCAGGCACACAAGGTTCGAAGCCAGTGCAACGGGCCACCAGACGCACCGTACGCTCAACGCTTGGATTTGGGCTGGGTAGTAATTGGAGATGTGTGCCTCGGCGGAGCACACAAGCCTGAAGTCCATGCCTACAAGACTAGCATACTGGACAACGGCCGGCCTACCTGCCTGACGCCATGCAGAAACAAGCTTCACGTCAAAGAAACATTGACAGACGAGACCGAGTGTGTTCCTAAGAGACAGTCGGCCAGCGCAGGTTTTGACATCTTCAAAGAATCTCCTGATGACTACAGGATGGCAGCATCAGTCGAGGATGAGCTTTTCCTATCCATCATGAATAAGGAGATTGTCCAGGATGACGCCAACAGTTGGGTAGCCCACTCCCCTTCAGGTCTCATCGGCAGCGTCTTCCGAACAACAGACAGCAAGTCTTCAACCGACTCATGTCTCTTCGTCGTACACTTCTCAAGAAGCCTGAGATGAAAGACCACTACATAGATTTCATGCAGAAGATCTTCAGTAATGATCATGCAGAATTAGCTCCTCCATTCCAGCCAGATCAAGAATGCTGGTATCTCCCAAGCTTCGGCGTTTACCATCCAAAAAAGCCAGGGCAAATCAGGATCGTGTCCGACTCCAGCTCTCAACACAACAAAGTATCCCTAAATGATGTACTACTCAAGGGTCCAGATCTCAACAACACTCTCCTGGGTGTCCTCATTCGGTTCAGAGCTGAACCAATTGCAGTTGTTGCTGATATCCAGCAGATGTTTCATAGCTTTCTTGTCAAGGATACCCACCGTGACTACCTCCGCTTTCTGTGGTTTAGAGACCATGACTTGGATGGAGAAGTCCTCGAGTTTCGCATGAGAGTTCATGTATTCGGTAACTGTCCGTCACCTGCCGTAGCTATCTATGGACTCAAGAGAACCGCTGCTGAGGGAGAAGATGAGTATGGAAGTGATGCAAGACTGTTCGTCGATCGTCATTTCTACGTGGATGACGGACTAAAATCGTTCCCCAGTGTTGATGAGGCAGTCGATGTGCTGGAAAAAACACAAAACATGTTAGCTCAATCAAATCTTCGTCTCCACAAGATCGCATCAAACAGCGCAGATGTCATGAAAGTCTTTCCCTGTGATGACCTTGCCGAAGAACTTCAGAACCTTGACCTCGGACAAGACCCCCCTCCAACGCAGAGAAGCTTAGGCCTTCAGTGGGACTTGTCTACAGACACATTCACGTTCCAAGTGGCAACCAGTGACAAGCCATTCACCAGACGTGGGGTGTTGTCTACTATCAACAGCCTATTTGACCCCCTTGGATTTGCCGCACCAGTGAGCATCCAGGGCCGCTCTATTCTTAGAGAACTCAACCGTGATTCTCGTGACTGGGATGCGCCCCTCCCCAAAGAGAAGTCCGGGGAATGGGTGAAATGGAAGGACTCCCTCCAGGATCTCCAGCAGCTTAAGATTCCGAGGATGTACACTGCCCTTTCACTCTCTCAAGCCCAGAAGCGAGAGCTATGTGTCTTCTGCGATGCATCTACCAAAGCAATCGGTGTTGTCTCCTACATAAGGACCACCAATGCTGACGGACATTGCCATGTAGGATTTGTCTGTGGCAAAGCAAAGCTGGCTCCAATACCGGAGTCCACAATTCCCCGCCTAGAACTTGGAGCAGCTGTATTGCAGAAACAATCCAGGAAGAACTGGATGCACATCTGGACGAGGTCAATTTCTTTACTGACAGCAAAGTTGTACTTGGGTATATTCACAACGAGTCCAGAAGATTCTATGTGTATGTCCATAATCGAGTACAGCGAATCAGACGTTCATCCCAAGCAAGTCAGTGGCACTATGTGCCCACGGAACGCAATCCTGCCGACCACGCCACTAGGGCACTCCCAGCAGCTCATCTGTCATCCTCATCATGGCTCACAGGACCTAAGTTCCTTTATGGTGCTACTAGGCATGGTGAGCAAAGCAGAGAGTGCTTCGACTTGATCGATCCGAAAAACGACAAAGAAGTCAGACCCCAGACGACCACACATAGCTGTGCCACAGTTGTGTCTGAAGCAGGCCTGGGAAGTGAGCGCTTCAAACGTTTCTCCTCTTGGAGGGATCTTCAGACTGCCATTTCAAAACTCTCCCACATTGCTGACTCTTTTTCCAAGACGGACAAAGGCAGCTCATGTCATGGATGGCACTAATGTCAGCAGCACCAAAGGCCAGAACAGTTGGAGCGGGCAAAGGTGACGATTCTCCATTCAGTACAGAATGAGGTCTATGCAAACGAGATAAGAAGTCTCAAGAGTGGGCAGCCGATTTCCAAATCCAGTCCACTCATCAAGCTCCATCCCTTTCTTGACAAGAATGATCTAACTCAGAGTTGGAGGTCGACTGGGAAAGGCCAAGCTCTCTAATGATGAAGCTCACCCAGCTGTAATCCCTGGGAAGTGCCACGTCACCACACTTCTCATCAGACACTTCCATAAAAAGGTACGCCATCAGGGCAGACACTTGACCGAAGGTGCGGTGAGAGCAGCAGGCTTCTGGGTCCTTGGTGACAAGCGAGTCATCAGCAGTTTGATCTATCACTGTGTTACCTGTCGTAGACTACGAGGCAAACAACAAGAGCAGATCATGGCAGACTTACCCCCAGATCGCCTGAGTGCCGACCCTCCCTTCACCTATGTAGGCCTAGATGTGTTCGGCCCATGGTCAGTCACGACCCGTAGAACAAGGGAAGGTCAAGCAAACAACAAACGCTGGGCCGTCATCTTTACATGCATGGCCACTCGAGGTGTACATATCGAGGTGATCGAGGCAATGGACACCTCCAGCTTTGTGAATGCACTCAGACGTTTCTTTTCCTTGAGAGGACCGTCAAAGCTGCTCAGGTCTGATTGTGGGACTAACTTCATAGGCGCCTGCAAAGAGCTTGGCATCAATTCATCAGGACGTCAGAAGGAACAGGTTGAGCGCTTGCTTGTAGACAATAGATGTGAGTGGAAATTCAACCCTCCCCATGCCTCACACATGGGTGGCAGTTGGGAAAGAATGATCGGCACTGCTCGTCGCATCCTTGACGCCATGTTGCTTCAGCTGGGACCAGGCAAGCTAACTCATGAAGTCTTGACTACGCTCATGGCAGAGGTGACTGCCATCATTAACGCAAGACCGTTGTCTCCAGTTTCTACGGATCCCGACCTTCCATTCATTCTCACCCCAGCGACGCTCCTCACGCAGACAGTCGGTACACCCCCAGTCCCTCCTGGTGAGTTTGATGACAAGGATCTCTTCAGATGTCAGTGGTGACGCGTTCAGAGATTGGCCAACATGTTCTGGGAGAGGTGGAAGCAAGAGTACATCATGAATCTACAAGAATGCCGCAAGTGGAAAACTGAGAAACCTAACTTGCAACAGGGAGATGTCGTCCTCATGAAAGACTCTCAAGCCAAGAGGATTGAATGGCCCATGGGGTTGGTCACTAAGACCTTCCCTGATGGAGATGACAGAGTCAGGAAGATCGAAGTAAAAATCATCCGTAATGGAGAACAGAGATTGTTCCTGAGACCCGTGACTGAAGTCATTCTCCTTCTCGCTAGAGACTCTAGCAACTCATCCTCAGAATGAATGTGTTACATTCTCACTGTGTATTCCATGCTGTTTGTTATTATCATCATGTTCTTTAGATTTGACATCTATCAGATGCCAGGCGGGGAGTGTTCTGCCTCGAGTTCTGCTCTCGGGCTGCTCATCCACAGTAATCTAGTCTAGCGCCCTCTACCATCGCTTTTCACTTTCCCGCTCCATGTCATTCACGTTACTTCACTCGTACATTTTACAACTTGCTACACCTGTTTATAAGCCCTTGTTCAAGCACGATCCGTAAGTTTACCATTTCTGTGTTTCCTTTATAATATATACTTCCTCTGTAGTTTATTATAAGTCCAATTTAGGGTTTATTTCTGGTATATAAAGCCCTCTCAGTGTCACACTCACCTCCTCCACTCACGTGCGTAGTATTTTGTATACAATTACAATACACACATTCTTGCCAGTGCCTGTTATGTTTTATCGTAAGTTCTGTTTGTGGAACTGTCTGTAATTATCTTGCCTTCTTTGACTTCACAAGTTGATCTTTTTAAATTGAAGCGTGTTATGGAGTATTGCCCTGTTCATGTAATTTGACATGTACACGCATTTTCACCAGTATGTTTAAGCAAAGATTTCCGGTACATTGTGTCCTGTGTTCTTCATTTTCACTACTGTGCATGTTGCATTTTTATCTGTCTGTACGCACAGGACTGTTTGCATTTTATGAGGTTTCATAGTTACATTCCTCACACATTGCATTTTTACCCATTAGTTTGTACATGAACTCTATCTACATGTACACGTATTTACATCTATTTGTGTCCTTTTACTTTGACCTACATGTACACGTGTATACATGTACTTTAGGTAGAATAGACTTTTTGCAGGCCTTAGACTTTCTGCATTTTCTACATTTCATTGTGTATTGTTATGGAACTTAGTGACTTATTCCTTGTTACTCAAACTATTTTGTATCTGTTTATTTACAGTTTTACATCGTTTTCCATTAAACGGCTCCAGTATAGGGGCCCACTTTGGAAGAGATGTTTAGGCCTCTGCACATTTGTGTGAACCAATCACATTGAGGGCAGAAGAACTCCCATGCTTAAGGTAGCCTGAGGTAAATGGTCATAGCATTATCTAACATATAGCAATGTAGATAACTGCCAACATACACTAACGGAAGATGTCGACATTGGTGCATGTTCATAGCATCGTGGATCATGATAGGGTGGCAAGGTTTGACGTCTGTAAATATCAGTCATTTGGAACAGATGAGGCTTATGACTGAGGAAATCCAAATAGCAAAGGCGAAACTCTCAAGCACAATACCTCTCAGCTTTCATTCCTGGCCCACTTTAGTACGGAGAGAATGAACAGGGCCTTAAATTTTAGCCTACAATGAAGGTGAAAGGGATGCTGTGGGACTATCACCCAACGACAGTATGTGTAGAGGATACCATTAACAGACGTGAATGAAGCAGCTATTGGGAGCAACAAAGGGTGGCTGTACTGAAATGTTTGCCAGGAAGAGGATACCTGGCATCAGTATTGTCTAAGGGATAAAAGTTAATCTGGGAAGCACATCAGTAGCTTAGACAACAAACAGTTGCTACATGTAATTGGCGATTGCAATATTTCGTCGCAAAGTAGAGAATTGCTTACCGCACATATTGGAGTTCACACTGTTCGTCACGTCTTGAAAACAGAGAACTGTGTACTCCTGTATAAATGTTACCCTAGGAATCTGGGTAAATTAATTCTCAGGGTTAGGAAGGTCTAATGGTCTGGATAGCAGATGTTTTCTCTGGTAAATTCTGACAGAATCCCTGAGAGTCTGGTGTGGAATAACAGCAACTAGAAGGCTGAGCCGGCAATATGCAGATGGTCGGGTACCAAGGGACTGGCTCAGTCGCATTGCAATAAAATGTCTGTTCTGTTGCATGAATCCTTTCGTTGGAGCAGACGTCTGTAAAGGAGTTATTGGCTTCAAGACGAGAGTTACCTTCAGGTTTATCTCAAAGCCTAGAGCTCATCGGAACATCCAACTTTCAGGAGGCTGAGGCATAGTAAGAGTGTACCTCCATAGTGATTTATCTGATGAAGTGACAATGTGCCAACCCACGTACTCCTGTACCTGAAATTTGAAAGTTCAGGAACAGGAGTGGTCCATGAAGATCAAGAAGTGCCAGCAGAGGCCAGTAGTCGAGGGCCCATTGTCAGTTTCAACTGCTAGTAAAGTATGTCTTGACGGCAAAAGGTATCAGGTTTTGAGGATATGTCCTCGGGCCGAAGATATGTACTTGGGATAAAAGGCCCAGATGAGAGAATTGGAATGGAAGAAAAACAACATCCCAATGAAGTCTGGATTGAACCTAACAGGGGTCAAGTTGCTGTGACAAGAACCCATACACATGAAACAATTACCTGTATCAACAAAGGTAGGAGTCCAATAAAGACCCTGGCTGAATGAAGGGCACCCAAAACTGCATGAGGGTAGTCAGATAAACAGACAAATGTATTCCTCTGAGTAAATGTCTGCTAGAACCTTGCTACCGAAGATAGAGCCTAGAAATTTGGGCATTGAAGGCACCTGCGAAGCAATGTAACCATTAGCGTCAGACCCAAGGGGGTGGGGGCAGTGTCGAAGTCCCCTCTGGTCTATGTCCCAAGCCCTGCTCGTGAAGATTGAGAAGGCAGAGCAGGACTTGACCAGTGCGTAAAAAATTGGGGAGGGAAGGAGGAGCAGAACTGTTACATTTTGTCTCCTCCAAATCCTTCATGACAAATGGTAAGTTAGCAACAGGTTTTTTCTGTCTAGAAATGGGTGGAATTAAATCGACCCTATCACAAAGTCTTATGTGTAGGTGTGGATAGATAAGAAAATGTAATGAAATATCCAGAAAGAGGTGAACACTTTTTTTTTTGTTTTTTGTTTTTGTTTTAACACAAGTATGACTGCAGTGAGGGCCAGGCAACAGGGAAAATTGCTGTCAGGCCATAAAGGAAGGTACTCTGATAAGCTATGAACAACGAAAAGGTCAGATACCGGAGGAAACTCCATATGGCCCAGATCTATGAAGAAGGTTTGAATATCCTTATCAAGCAAGGAGTCACTGCCGGAAGACTAGTTAAGTCGGGTGGAAGTTGTGCCTAGTGACAATGAACAGCTCCAGCATATGTGAGTGTCGGTGCAGCATTTCTGGAGAATGGAAAAATGAGTCTTGTCTTATACATAGAAGAGCCATGGATGTTTCTTTACTGAAGGACTCCAGCTATTTTACTGCATGCATAATTAAAGTCTCAGCGTATGCAACCGGCCAAAGAGACAAAAAACCTTATCTCAACTGGAGCCTCCGTGAGAAATAAAAGTATTAGTCACCGATGTTGATTCTTCGTGATGGGGACAAATTAAACTCCGATCTCCCGCAATCCGGACAAGAAGAACAGTGGACATAAAACCCACTCCGTTATTCCAAATTATTCTCTGATGAACACAAGTATAACCCTACCGAGTATATCTCCTTCATATCTACAATCGGCAGCAAGGGAATATAAGTATGCGCATGAGCGAAAAAAAAATTGAGAATGGCGCCCCTTATTATCGCTTATGAAAATTAATTTTTTTTTTTATAAACTCAGGCGATTCTCCAATTATATTGTCTCCTTCCAGTGACGACATCATAGCTGACAGTTTCTAGTCACACCAGTTGCTTAGATCGCTTCATCAAAATGACAACTATTCTTTAAATGATTAAAACATTCCTTTGCAAAGTGAATTTATGAAAGTTCAAATGTTTGACACATTTTTGAATTAAGACATAATTTTTCTCTGTACAGCTTGGAAAAAATGAAGCTTATATAAAACCAGATTTATTACAGAAATCTAAGTTCTTTTATTTGGTGAATGAGGGTGCATTCTCCATTGTTTTGATCATGGGAAGACAGCAAAAATATTTTTAGCCAGGAAAATTCACAAAGGAATATCATGATTTTGGTGATATTTCGAATTCAAATTGCAGACACAATGTGAACAGTGTCTTGAAGAGTTAGAGAACTCCCTGGTTTGGATCAAATGCTGGTTGTTTTGTGAAAATATGAGACTTTGGCCTTATTTGTTTTTATCGGAGATAAGAAACGTCAAGATCAAGCCATGGCTACCATGCCCAGCCAAGTTGTCTTGCATGCCTGGAAGCTGACACCCGTGGGAGGAAAGCTGACACCGGCCCCGGTCACAAAAGCACTGGCGCAGCCGCCGTGTGTGGTGGGCTGCCGTTGAGTCAAGTGTGGGGCTCCATTGACTGTCTATAATGCCCACTTTGTCAATGGCCTTGCTGAACATGCTGCATGCTGTGACTGTGCAAGCCTTATGCTCACAGCTCTAGGCCACATTTTACTACCCAGATGTGATCGTTGTGACAGCCAATGATTGGGGAAGAGGTTAACTAGCTTAAATGATTTTTGTCAGCAAATATTTTTTAACATGTTTAATGTGTGTGCTGAAGGTCCGATAACACGTCATTCACGTCAGTTAAAACCTGTATTTACAACTGACAGGTGATTGGCGCTGACAGGTGATTGTTAAAATTTCTTCTTTGCAATGACAATCTGCAGAGACAGTTGATAAGGGCAGCATTTCCATCCGTCAAACACAGCGATCATAAGGAAAATTAATTCTGATTTGTTTTAAATTGAATTGATTCTGATACATAAAACAAGAAGTAAATCCTTAAATAAGGAGAAATGTGCCAATCAGTATTTGTCACAACCTTTTGATTGAGTGTTCTTGTTTTTGTATCTTTTGCAGTTGGACAATAACAGATGCCGAGATCAAGGTGGTTAGTCAAGGTGGTTGGGAGAGACGCCATTGCCGAAAGCCAACCAACCTCCTAGGATAAGGGAACACTAGGCGAGATGCAACCTACCAAGTCGAGTGGGCCATGGCAGTAGTGGAGCATAGGGGGCCAGTGATGCTTGAAGCTCGATGAAGGCCCACAGGGAGAGCTATGCTCTATGTAATGCCCGTCGGCACACCAAGGTCTGTTACAGTGTGCCCGAGTTTTGAGTTGCCCGAGTGGCCCCTCGAGTGGCTGACTCAACTTCGCTCCCGAAGGCAGTAGTGCAGTGGGATCAGACTGGAGATACCGGATCTCAGAGCTTGCGGCGTAAATACCAGATACCACACCAGTACTGCCACTATGAGTTCGCGAATATCACTTGATGCTCGAAGAGCGAACTCGTGTTCTCGACTGTACGCTACTGGAGCAATTACGGGTGTCGCACGGTGGTACCCTGGACCGGCCGACGAGAAGGAATAGTTAACCACACACTGTCCTATTCCCTAGCTTAGCAAGGGCTGAAACCAACACACCACTGTCCTTGCTAATTAAGTGATCCCTGGCCCACAAGCGAGCGAATATCTCAAAGTGGGGTAAAGACTAACTCAAACTTTCCTCAGGTTTTTGATCATCTAATACACAGAATACACAGAGAGAAATTGGAAACCCAGCGATGCCAAAATATCCAGCAATTACAAAAAATCGACAAGCAAATATTAGAAATATCAAGAAACCAGAAATGCCAAAATACCCGGCGATATGAAAAACCAACAAGTAAATAACCGTAGAATAATGAAACAACTGCTTTTGAAAACTAATCAAATTATTATCAAGAATGCTACAACTGGGTCAAATCACAGAATATAAACAAGCAAGCAGAATAAATAAACACACATACTCAATATTTATTCTGAAGCAACGGAAATAAATGCTTATCAAAGCAATAGCACCACCTGGCGAACTCTGAATACAGGTCAATACAAGGTCAGTCTGCCACCAGTGCAAGACTGAAAAGAAAACGATAAAATATCCAGAAATAAAATGACAAAGGAACAATCTTACTGTTCACAAGAATCAGAACAAATAAACAAACAAGGTGAAAGAGGAATAACACCGAAGCATGCGTCAGTGAAGGAAAAAACTCCCAAAATTCGGAGCCAAAACAACACGTTCCCTAACGTAATGGCGCTACGAAAACGAGGATGAACATGGCTGGTGCCTTTGCAGGGGGCGAGTGAGTGGGGGTGCACTATTGGTGATCGAGAATTTAATGAATGGAAGTAATGGACTGGGAAATAATGCATAGGTATTGGTAATCTGCGTAGGATGCAGGCAGTAGACTCGCCAAATTTATCGGCAAAGGGGTCCCTCATAAACAGTGGAGATGGTGAGTGTTATTGACCCTGGTAGAAACAGAAGGCATAAAAATATTGAGAAGGGTTCTCAGATTTTGCGAGGAAGAGGAATTGCTCTTGAAGCTGGGCTCTAGCAATGAATTTCTTGAACTAAACCCATCAGCAGGGATTATACATTTAGAAAAGGAAAAAATTTAAAGACTTTAATAATTCACTTCAGGTATGACCAGGTAGTAACCTCAGTGAGAGAAGAAGTGTTGTCCAGCTGGAAAGAATAATCTCCCGAGTCACTAGAAAACAATGAACACACGGGTGAATCATCATGGGTGCAGTGGCCCAGAGATAACCCAGAACAGCTGTATGAAGGAGAATGACTGCATCACCAAATCGAAGAAAGGGAGCGAAGGCATGGACATAGTCATGTTTCCTGCTGCTTCAGTGGGAGCCCGAACACGATCTGGTGAGGCGTTGGCCGCCCGTCCAAAGTGCATGGCTCAAGTGTTGCTAGGACTGTTAATTCAAGTCTGAGATTGCTGGCAGCAAGTACTCTGTGTGAAACTCTGGTCGATACTGCAAGGAAAGAAAATTTCCCCCCAGAAGCCAGATACTGTAAACGGGATCTGCAGGCATAAAAGCAGAGGAGTAATCCATGGTCATTGAGGAGCATGGACTCATCCGGGAATGTGCAAGTAACGCTAGTGGCCGGTAGGCTATTATGGTATATTATATGACTGTATGATGAAACCAGCAACCTCCCCACGATGCACGAGGAAATGCTTAAGCAAAGAAATTGTCATGTTTGGTAGGGAAGAACAGGGCAGAAAATTGCAAATTGGACACAGACTGTCGGAAGCTTTTGTCTGAACTGCAGATGTAGAACTAAAATGCATGCAGGAACTCCATCTATCTTAGGGTGACACTGCAGTCCTCCCACACAAGAATGCTGACAAATTCTCGACATTTCTGACAAGGAGAGCAAGCCAAAACACAAGACTTGTGAAGATCTTGGCATTATAATTGATGTCTTTACAGTTGAAGTGAACATCGACATCAAAAGGTTGATGATGGGCTGCCACAGGATTGACATTTACTTGTCCTTAACCACGATTAACATAAACGGTTTAAAGTGTTGGAAAAACAGTTGTACAGCAAGTACTAAGTAATGGCACGTTGCTCAGAGAAAGTGCTTGTACTCAGCGGTGTGCCCGCTGAAGGGGAGAGCTACACAGGGAATGTGGGACATACAGTGTGTCCGGGGTGTTGTCATGGTCTGTGTTATTTTCAGCAGTTATGCTTGCACATGCGCATTTGTAGCTATCGAAGGTGATGTTTTTCCATGTACATGAATACAATAAAAATTTAACCAACCCACGAAATAAATCCCCAGCAGACACTAACAAATCCTTACCCAAAACTACCAAATTCCCATCTTACCCTACCTAATTTCCATTAATTCCATGCCATTCCATCCACTCCTAACCCTCTACAGCTAGACCCCAACCCTTTCCCCCACCTAAGCCTACCCGTAGTGCTGCAGCCAAACCGCTGAACCAAACCAAAATTGTTTAACGTGGCTTTTTGTAATCGAACCGAACCAAACTGGTTGGTTCAGATGTTCAGCTTTAATATGGCATGACATTGACAGCGCACAGAATGCACACAAGAAAACGTGATAAAAAGCAAACACAATGAAAAATGGATAACGAGTTCCGCTGCACCAGCGGTCGGCACGTGTGGGTTTACACACGTACGTGTACTATAAATATACTGTACATGTACATACGTGCATATGTACAGTAAACTTACAATGACCCCACATCATGTGATGGTTGTAAATACCATGTGGTGAGAATTCACTAATAATCAACTGAGAACATGCAACGTACAGCCTTTCCGCACAACAATTCTAATTTGTATATTCCAATTTAACATTATGTTTGCCAATCTCCGATAGGCACGGCCTTATGTTCTATATCATAAATGGCCGTGCAAAACAAATTTTGATTAGATAGGAGAACTGATTTTGCCAGGCAGGCCGTGCCGGTGCAGTGCTCTGGCATGTGACAAGATTTGGTTCATATTATCATTAAACATGTAAAATACACATCAATGCAATAATCCTACATAAAGTTAGAATATTGAAACAAGCAAACAAACACCCCAACAAACAAATAAACAACCCAACACCCCAACAAACAAACAAACAATTAAACAACATATCAGTTACCCGAGACATCCAGATCACATCACTTTCCAATGAAATCACTAAAGTTGCCCAAGGTGTGGTCTACCAGGTCCCTAAATACAAATGTCCTACCTCATTCAATTCCCAAATTACGGTACAGCTGAAAACATTTTTTTTTTTAATTTTGACCTTAAGTTTCTCATAATTTCAGATTTGAGTACATCACAGTTATATCATGACAGCTTACATATCTTGGTATCAAGGAACCAACAAGTACAAGGTTTCACATTAGTATCCTCAACTGTTCAGAAGATATTGACAGGTGTGTTATTTTAGAATTTTTCTAAGCATTTAAAATGCACCTAAACTTTGACCCTTCATTAACCCTAATCCCCTGGGCCCTTTTTGCTAGGGACCCCCCCTCAATCCCCTGAAATTTATTGAAAATGTTACTTGGAGGTGTGCCTACTGCCTCAATCTTTCAAAATCCTCTGGCAACTCCTGTTACTATGTTGAGGAAGTGAGACTGGCATTCTTGGGCAGTGCAGTTGATTCAAAAGAAATATCTGCCTGAATTTGTGCAGGACTAAGCAAAAACAACACATAGTCTAACCCACAACCTTCATGCAAGGCATCCTTCACAATAAGCCATACACTTTTGCCATTCACCCTCAATCCTCTGAAATCCTCCAAAACCATCTGAAGGAGGGTTAACCCTCCTATGATGACATCACTCTTTGGGTGAGTTCTGTACATTGCGGTAACTCACCCTCATAGGGATAATGATATGACAGATTGTACTGTGTATTAACCCTAACTGCCCAAAACCTGCCATACTCCAACAGCAGGTTTTGTGAGGTTTTGGCAGGTTTGGTGGCGTACCTGAGGAACTTCTTGTTGAATTTTGTGAGACTTGGGATGAAAGGCCCAGGGAGATGGTGTTGGATTCTGTGTGAGTTGGGACACACACAGGTCACTGTGTGCAGTGTCTGGCTTGCTGTACCAATTGTTGAACTATGCTTGATTTTGTCAGGTTTGGTACTGTTCAGTGCAAGTCATTCTATACTGCATAGACCCATCCATACAATATCACTCAAACTCCAACGGGCTCATTCTGTTGGAGTTTATCAGGTTTGGTACAGTAACCTGCATGTACAAGTACATAGACAAGTACATGAACCTGTTGGATTTGGATTTGTGAGGTTCAGTATGCTTTCTAGTGCAGGAGCCTAGGGGGTTAGGGCTAAACAATTGTGCCTCACTGCTTTGTGTAAATAACTGTGCAGTAAACCAACTGTATCAGTTATGACAGTACAAAAGACCCAGTGTTATTTCGTGCTGGCAACCAATACACTGTAACTGTTGGCATGTGAACATTTATACTGTTAAACCACAACAGGGTTAATCCCCAAAGCAAGCATCACTTGACTTTGACACCCAGACAAACTTATTGCCCGACCTACAATTTGTCTGATACCAAAATATGAACACCATACCTGGATTAGTTCATAAGATACTGCTGAAAGAAGCCAGTTTTGGGGGGATTTAAATCACTTCCAATTTGATACATGATGGCATCATTGTGATTCCACGCTTGTACAGTGTATGCACTGCAAGGGATTCGGGTTAATATTTGTCACTACATCTTCCAATGCGCACATCAAATTTCTATGACGTCATTGCATCAGAAATTGAAATTGTCTGACCACCTTGTGTTTGTAACACAACTCTATAACTAGAACAAACACATTTTATCTGTATTTTTCTTTAGCGGTCTTAGAATTCCACATTAACCATATGCTGCCGGGGAACCCGGTTTCAGGTACCTTGGGTTTGTATGCATAGCCAGGGCGCTTTTAAAAATGCAGTGCACACATACAGGAGATTTTCAAGACATTTACACCCACACAATTGACTCTCTGGTGGCTTCTCTAAGCTGACAGGTAGCCTTCATTGACTCCTGAATATTTCAGCCAAGCCTGCTGCCCTGTAAAGAGAGCGCAGAATTGTGAGGTGTTGTGTAATTTCCTTTGTCCCCAGTGAATGCAAGTGGCGTCTTTTCAAACGCGGCAGGATTAGCATGCAGCAGTGCTGTGTGGGGCCCTGGAGCACTTTTGTCCATGGTGCTAATCCCATGGGCGCACTATGCCCAAAACAGAGGTATACTGTTTAAAAACAGTGACAGATTACCTTCGAAAAATGCAAGCCGAAAAATGATGGCACTTCCCAGCAGCAGCAGGTCTTTCGTTCCGAGTAGGGTCTTTTGTTACTGGACCAGCTCTTTTGTCCCATTTCAGGCACCCTGGCTCTGTGTAGAAACCCATGGTGCTCGAAACAGGGTTCCCCGGCAGCAAATGGTTAAAGCAAGTGTATTTTCTTACTTTTTTATTTTCTGCTTCAAGATGAATCACTCGTTGATTGAGTGCTTCCAACTCTTCATCTCTCTCCCTATCACGTATCATCTGAAGTCTGATTGAATCCCCAGATCCTGACAGACCATCCAGACAGAGAGGGGGCACAGAGAAGGGTATGCCATGGGTAACCTGGCTTGTGGCAAACCCAACAGAAATGGAACTGGCATCAAGAGATCTCTGATCATGTGATGTAGACAACATTGCCACTGGTGGAGCTACAGCTGGATTATGTGTAGGACAGTCCAAATGCTGCAGGTCATGAGGAGGCTGGTTTATAACAGATGGGTTAATGGGATCAGGAGGGGAATCACTCTCACTTTCCAAGGGTATAAATTCTGCATTTTCCAGCTCCTGAAATAAGAGGCAAAATGAAAAAAACTAAAGGCATTTAAATTTTCAAGAGTACTTTATCTGATCTCATCACATCGTTCAGTGGTAGACACATTTGTGCATTGGTTCTTCAGTCTGCTTATGTCAAAACAAGCCAAGGTTGTGGAAGACAGCATGGCATAAGTTGTTTTCTACAGATTGTTTTAAGTAAAAGCAAAATCTACAAGCAACAGTATATTAATGACACAGGTCACAAAAAGTAATACAGATACAAGTTATTTGAATACAGCCTTACATTTTACAAAAGAACATGAAGGTGTGCTGGAAGGATAAGAGGCCATCTCGTTATTCTCAAAGAATTCCAGACAGGTCACCATTTGCTGGCCCATTTCCTACACCTATGACCCCAAAAACGAGGTTTCAAGTGCAAACACATCTTTCCTGCCCCACCACACCATTGTTCGTTTCTGAATCATGACAATTTTCCAGAAGAGACTGAATTGGGCTGTTGCAAACTGACTAGAAAAGAGGTGTTCCCACAAAAAAAGAAAGATAATTTTTTAAAAAGGCCCAAAATTTTCCCGCTCTTGCTTCAATCACAAACAACAGTCCCAAGCTAGCCAGCTCTGAAACAAATTTTTCCAAACCCTCTTTAATTCATTTACAAGAAACCTGACAGCATAAAGAAGAAACCAGTCAGAGCTAAACTCAACCAAATAAAACATGAAAACTCTCTCCCTTCTGATGAAAACTCAGACAACATGCTTGAATTATTTTTTTTCTTGGATTAATAACTTCTGTCCAATTAAGGTTTGTGTATAAAAAACAACAGCATGATTAAGGAATAAGGCATTTCCAAAGTGTGAGTCCAATCTAATCATAATCCAATATCAACACAGCAGCTAATGAGTCCATGAATGTATGAACATGCATTTCTGCAATTTCCTAAGAACAAACCAGCCTCACTAACAAGAAGTAAACTGGTTTCATGACTTGACACTAGAAACGAAACTGTACATGACCTAATGATTCTCTGCCAAACATTTCCATCCTGAATGAGCTTGATACGGAAATCACTTTGGCTGTAGTCAATCATGCCATTGGCGAGCTTAAATAAAAGTCCCTTAGGTGTTGATGGCATTCCCCCACCCAAGGTTCTGAAGTGTTTGCACTCCAGTAAGACCTACATGTAACATATGCAAACATAATCACTCTTTACAGAAACAAAGGTAGCAGATAAGATGACAACAACGGCGGCATTCCCTATTGAGTATCACCAGCAAGGTCCTTGCCTGTGTGCTACTTCCCAGGTTGTAGGTCCTCGCCAACAGAAATCCAGTGTGGATTTTGCACATCTCATTCCATTGTCGACACAGAGTTCTCCCTGAGACAGTTACAGAAAACATGTATCGAGCAGCAACAACAGCATCATATTCATTGACTTGTGCTCCATCCTTGGCAGCTGCCATCCTGCAGCTCTGTTACAATCGGCGCACAGCTAGTCAAGACAATATCACTAATACTCACCTCAGCTAACCATGGTGGCATACTATCATCTCCCTTCCTTGAGTTTGTATCACTAGAGCCTGTGATTGCCAGCACATCCTGCTCATCTTCATTACAAGTTACAGCCCCTTCACTGTCAGCATTATCAGAAATGTAACTTTCACTAGTAAAGACGCTATCATCCTGACTGGGTTCTGATAGCTGAGAGCCTGCAAAAACAAACAAAATCTCCTTAATTCTCCATAAATGAGAAAATACAGATTTGCCAAGAAAGAGTTGTAAAAATTATGATATAAGTTCACCTTGCAAAATAAGCAGGGGGTCTGTACTAGAACAGCTCTTAAATTTCTGCATACAAGTTGATAAAATAGAAGCATGAACACCGATGTGCTCTCCTAATGGACAGTGAATTTAAAGACTCCTTAATTTAACTGATTCAAAGTAAACTAAAAAAGTATGAGATACACAGTGAATATTTTCTTAAATGGTATCTTTAATTAAATGCGACAAAACCAAACAGTAAATTCCAGTTTAAGAGTTATATTATTTTAGAGTTGCTCAAACTGTGAAGAATCCATGGGTGAGGTGTTAAAAAACAAACACTGAATTATTTATCTTATGGTATCAACTTATTCGGTAACCAGTACATGAAGTCATTACAACAGTGGCACCACGTTTGCAAAGGTGGTACCAGTACACGTACACCTGTTTTTTTGCCTCTTCAATCAAAAAAGTGCTGTAATTGGCCAAAACGTATGCACACATGAAGTTTAAGAATGTGCCCCAGACTGTGGGGCCACCGCAGTACTGGTATCTCTTCACATTAGTCTATACCAGAACTAACATCCCTCGGTAATTAGTGGACCACTTCTGGTTTATATTCCACTTGTATGATATCCTATATCAAAGCAGTACACAATACTGATAGCTTTGAGGTTTATGGTAAACAAGCATCTTCAGGTGATCTGTAGTGCGTTCCATTTTCCTGAAGTAAAAACATTATTTTAATTCATGTTTACCCATTGATTCTGCAACTTCAAACTAAGACTTGTGCAACTGACCTCTATTTGAATTTCAAATAAACTGAAATGTCATTTGTACATTTCAAAGTTCCCCTTGGTGAAAAGTTTGTGTCCATTCTGAATCTTACATGCATAAAGTACAGGAGTAGGACACAAAACTCCAGTGGTTGATAGAATAGCAGTTGCCAGTTTGATGTGGCAATGACTGAAAATACCACTGAACCACCACAAGTAGAAAGAGGCCAATAACAATACAAAAAGTGCAACGCTATAATTTAATGAGTAGAAAAATTTACCTCTGCTTGAAGTGAAGCTGTCTTGGTGAGGAGAGCGAATAGTTTTAGATTTCAGAACTTTTTCTACATAAAGAAAAAGATGGAAAAACAAATATGTTGAGAGTAAACCTGGTTTAGATGGATTTAGATTGATACTGAAAAGTGTCAGATTGGACTGATTATTTTACCTGGAATCCAACAAAACCTGACTATGTGTTCAACTTGTTTAAAATGCAGGAAGTTGTCTGTCATAGCTACATGTAATAAACTGGCACAGGTAGTAGGGTTTTTTTCATGCAAGACAACTGGTGACTTACTGTATCTCACCAAATGCCATTTTTAACTGCTGTAGTTAACTTATGATATAACAAATTAACTGTCTGGCAAGGCATTGCCAAAGCGCAGATTTAATTTTAAACTCCCAAACTAAGTGCAGCACAAGAATGAGGCTTTTTAGTACACTAACAAATGTGTGGGTTGGACACATGATACAGAATTTACAACTACCGGTAAATACAGACAATTGATCTTGGAGTTGAAAGATCTGTTATGTGTACCACATTCCTTGTTCCCACGAGGTGGTTCTTTGCTATGTTCACTATATGAGAGTAACATTTTGGTATCAAAACATGGGTACCTCCTGAACACATTTCCATTGAAACTTACCAACAATGACAATACAATGCCAATGTCTGCATGATACATCTGACACAAAGTGTAGTGACCCAAATATGGGCTTTGGCGTGGGAACAGCCATTTTCTTACGATGGGTAAGGCTTGGATCAACAGGTATGCCCAGTCTACCACTCTCTACATTCCCAAAGGAGTAGATTTGATTATCTGTTATTGATAGATATATAAAATCATTAGTTTCGACAAATATCAACATTTTGGAATTAATGGTTTTGAAAAACTACTAAAAGTATTGTCCAAAAGTCATGTTACCCATCCCATAATACATGGATTGCACAGTATCATAAACTTGAGCTCAGGTTAAATATTTACATAATTGGTAGTTTTCATAGGATTGAAGACAGTGTTCCTCTAGATTAGACATTACTAGAATTCCACCTCTTGGAGGCGGTCAATTGTAAGTGAACACAACAATGTCAATTGTGCATGTTTCCTTTGGTCCCTGTTCAAAGGTTGAACTTACCCTTGGTTGCAATGACTGTAAAACCATCCCCACATGCAGCACGTAGTACCTGTTTACTACTAAGTACACCACTGATTTTATTGACTCCTGATCTGGGCTTGCAGTCTCCAACACCCAGCTGACCATGCTTGTTCAGACCAAATGTGATTAACCGACCAGTATCTTTGAACAATGAAAACAAATTGGGAATTTCAATCACAATTCATAAAAATCAAAGAATTTACACAAAGGGAAAATAAACCAAACTGGTCATGACAACTAATCACAGCTGGTAGAAAGGAAACTTTTAATCCAGCCCTTTGTTGGTGGCTCCTTCTGGTGTGTGCAAATGGGCCACTGAAGTTCGTCTCTGTGTACTTGAATGGTAATGCTTACCAAATGAAGCTTCCATTATGTGTTGCAATACACGTTCTTGCACAAACATGGAATTTAACTTCTCCATTATTTTTGTTTAGGGATACTTTTGTAAGGTCACAGGTTCAAATACCATTCCAGTCAATTTCTCTGCAAATCTCTACAAATAAGTACACTTTTACCGTACAATAAACTCCAGAAATCTTTCTTTTGCTTTTGTGAAATGACAGCATACAGTGTAGATTGATTTCATCTGAATTATTTGAATTGTGGAATAGTTTGTTTTATGCATCTCTCCTAACCCACCTCAATCCTCCAAGTCCCCTGGGTGGTTTTGGAGGATTTTGGAGGACTGAGGATGATGATTTGAACACTGGAGGAGTTTGGAGGATTGAGGATAAATGGTGATTGAAGCATGGAGGATTTCGAAGGATTGAAGATGAATGCTGATTTAAAAGCTGGAGGATTTTGGAGGATTGAGGATGAATGGTGAATGAAGTACTAAAAATCGGTCAAACAGTGGTGCATGTGGTCACACATAACACTGTTCACAACATACATGTACCCAAGGACAGTGTTACGTTGTTCACTGCTGCTGGTCATAAATTGCACAAGCTTCAACTGCAGTGTGTTAAAACAATGTCTGCTTTGTTTATTACAAATGTAAAGCCCTTAGCCAACTCTGCAACAAACAGCTTCAGCCCAGCAACCAACCTGATATGCCCAACTCCCCCCCAAAACAAAAGAGACACCCCCCCAAAAAAAGTAGGGCCATGGAGGATTGAGGATTCGGGTGCCCTTCATTTTGTACATAACCCCCAAATTTAACTGGAGGATTTTGGAGGATTGAGGATGAATGCAGTTTTTAAAGTGGGGCAATTGGAGGATTTGGGGGGATTGAGGATGTGCCCTAGTAAAAAGGCCCTAGTGGGTTAGGGTTAATACTGAAGTAACTTTTGCACTGTTCTTCAAAACCCTTTTTAATAGCTGCAGGGGTTCACAGGTTGACACAAGCTGCATGCTCTAAAGTTCCACTCTTCTTCTACTCTCTTACACTGAGTTACCAAGCACAAACCTTTGAAGGAATTTGAACACGCACACTGTACTGAAGTGTGGGAATCCCTGAGCAAAAATGAAAAGGCAATGCCCAAGAGTTCACTTCTCAGAAATAGAACTTCTCAAATTATATTTCATTTACTCTAATTACCAAATGACGTTTTTTTACTTACAATATTTCAAGCACCAATGCAAAGGGCCGATACCTGATTTTCCTGAATAATCTTTATATTCTATGAATTACAGGTTTAAAAAATGCATATTTTCAGACAAAGTCTGTCATCATCATATTAGGAGTAAATAACTACTGATGAAGTTTGCACAGTTCATAACTACAAACGATACCTACAAACTGTGTGCCACAAATTGAAACAGTAATGAAACCTACAGCTATTAAATCTTCAGTGAAAGCGTGTCAATTTGATGTCAACCACAGGCTTAAAATATCTCTCAACTAGCAAAAATGGGTGCATGGCCATAATTTCTGTTTCAAGAAAGGTGCCATTTTTAAAAAGTACGGGCAAACTACCACATAAGCCACAGAGGGTACTTTCTTTGGCACACTGTTCAAAAACCACTATTAAGCAGAGTTCATTGTATGTTTTCCATTAACCTAGTAAAATCCCCCAGCCCATTTTGCCAGGGCACATCCTCAATCCTTCAAAATCCTCCAACAGCCCTCCTCCCAAATCCTCCATTATTTCTTGAATATGTTAAAAAACAGTAAATGCTTCGCACTATTTCCATGCACCATCCATGTGTTACAATCCATAGTGTCCAAGTTATATCCTTCACACCAACATCACTCCACAGATGTGTACACAAGGTTGACCTACTTCCAACAATTTCATGTTTAGTCAGACATCAACAAACTTTCTGTACCCAGTTATTGATTTCTATAGGCTCTGCCAGTCAGCGTCTGAACTAGAATTGTTCCTGATGACCTCTATATTTCAGTGTAAATAAGGGAGTAAGTATGCGCTTGACCGGTCTTAAACATGTGTTTAAGGCTGGCTCGGGAGAATGAGTGGGACAAATGCTCAAATAAATTTGTGCTTGGCCAGTCTTAAATGTTAATCTAAGACCAACGGTCATTAAACATTAGTTTAAGACCAGCCGAGCACATATTTATTCCCATTCGTAAATGAAGGGATTAAATGAAAACTTACCTGTTTGAAATTTAATCCAAATTTTATGAGAAAGGGCGAGCAAGAGATTATGTGAGATTCCAGCCACGCGCATGTGAAGTCATAATTGAAAACCAGATATGAGGTCAGATGAAAAACCTTATCCCAGTTACAACTGAAGGGATCAATGAGAACTTGTCCTATTGATAGAGAAATAGGGCGGGAGAGGCGGGCACGTAATCTCTCGCTCACCCTTTCTCATAAAATTGGGATTAAATTTTAAACAGGTAAGTTCTCATTTAATCCTTTCATTTTATTTCAAAATCTCGCGAGAGTTTCTGTGAGATGTTGACAGGTATCTGGCCGCATATCCAGTATGGAGTCTGTATGGGCGATTCTTTGGCATAGGATAACACTTCACAAAACCAAGTACATGTGATTTTGTGGTACACTAGTGTTTTAATACAGCTGTTAAACTCCAACACACGGCTTTCGTCTGTGCCATACAAACTGTAAAAGAAAAATACTGTTTTTCTTTCTAGCTTAAATGTAGCTGTGTCATTAACTCGCACCAAACATTAGTGACAACTGTCTTTGACTACCTATCCAGGCTCCAATCAAGTGATCACTGTATACTTATGTGGCAATCACCGCCAACTACAACACCTGTATAAACATTGCCTTCTGCAACATGATATATCAATCAAGCAATTCCAAGTTAAGACATGAACAAATACAATCTATAGTCCATGGTGGGTTACAAGATGACTGGAATCGCAAAATACACGTCCAATATTCGATGACGCCAGGGAAGATCAATATTTGTCTCCTCACTAATGCTTATGACATACCGCATCAGCATTGAACCATGGTAATGCTCTGGAATTACCCAAGAGACAGCCAACATATAGGAACCATTAGGTCAATAACAATATATGGACGGAACTATTCACAGACAATCCATGTGAGTCATTTAAGCACAACTGTTAAGCAATGCATGTCACATTTCCTGAGGTGCCCAAGTGGTTTGTTGTAGAACTTCTGAAAGGTGGTCTCTGATGCCCAACCTGCAGTCTGAATGATATCAGGGATTGGGCATTCTGTTTGCAGCGGATGCGGCAGCTGGTCAGGTGGAGTGAGCCTTGAAGCATGAAGTGTCCACACCCGCTTGAGGCAACACTATATTGATCCATCTTAAGACAGAGTCCTTACTGACAGCACCGTGTGGGAGCCTGTAACTGATTAGAAGCTGGTTTTCTTTGCTTTGACCCTGATTCCTCAGCGAACTGGTTCGTGCCAGGTAGTGTTTAACCACTACCAGCCGGGGACTCCAAAATCGGAGCTGTATGGTTTATATGTGTGGCCAGGGTCTCCGACCTCGGATAAAGGAAACAGGGCCCTGTAACAAAAGACCGTACTCCGAACAAAAGACCAGGCTGCTGGGCATTACCGGCATTTTTCACCCTCAAAAGTGGTGATAATCCAGCGTTATTTTGAACCTGTACACCAGGGTTTGGGGCATTTAGAGCAAGCGGATTACCACCGGGGACAAAAGCTCTCCACCACCGCAGCGGTGAGCCACACAGCACCGCTGCATGCTAATCTGGCCCCTATTGAAAAGAGGTCAGCAGTGCACTGAGCCAGGTTCGTGAACAAAAGACAGTTGTATAACACCGCACAATCTGGGCTCTGTTTACAAGGCTGCAGGCCTGGCTGAAATATTCAGGTGTCAATGAAGGTCACCTGTCAACTTAGAGTAGTGCCTAAAGATTACTCAGTGCGGCTATAAACGACTGTTAAATGGAATGATGAATTGTTGAAGGATTTTGAAAACGGAAAAAATGATAGTCATGCCGGCCCAGCATCATCAACGTTGAAAAATGCCCCGGCACGAAGTGGTTAAGGTAGGTGTACACACAAAGGCGTCTGTCCGGGGGATAAGCTTTAAGTTTGATGATCATTCCAGTGTTCCCTGGTTTACTTTGCTAGAGCAGATCCTGGATGAAGATGGCAGAGCTGGCTTTCAGCTGCATCTTGTCCAGGTGTAGTTTGTGTAACGTCTGTGTTCTCTGAGCTGTAACCAATGCCAGAAGCATGACAAGTTTCAATGTCAGTTCCTTTAGTGAGAGTATGTGGGCAGGAGACAGTTTACGCAAAAAGTCAAACACATCCCAGACCAAAGTGTACCTTGGGGCTGGAGATCTCCGGGTATATGCCCCTTTCACGAATCTGACAATAAGGGGGTGTGTACCCACTATTGCATCCCCCCCCCGTAAGACTACAAAGGATGAAAGCGCACTTCGTGCAACGTTAAGCGAGTTGTAGCCTAGTCCTCGTTCAAAAAGATCGGTCAGGAATGTCACAATGTCCACTGCATTTGCCTGCAGAGGATTTGTTTTCCTTGCACTGCAAAAGTCAGGCCATCGCTCGATGTATCCGCTGTACTGCTTCCTGGTTGACTGTCTCCAAGAGGAGAGGATAATGTCGGCAGATGTCTTTGGAGTACTTTCGATGGATTGCCGGACAACCTACAACAAAGGAGTCAAGTTTCTGGTTTAGTGGGTGGTAATTACCAGAAACAGGCTGGGTGAGTAGATTGCATTTTTTGGGCATTGCAACAGGTATCTAAATTAACAGGCTAAGCATTTTGGGGAACCATGTCTGGGTAGGCCATTTTGGGATGATCAGAATTCCTTCTGCTTTGTCTGAAACTATCTTTTGTAAACATTTTCCAATTAGGCAAAAGGGTGGGAAAGCATAAAATTACAAAAAAAACCAGCTCATAGACAGTGCATCCACTGCCTCAACTTCTGGGTCGGGTTTCCACGATACATATCGGGGAAGTTGGGCATTTAACCGCGTAGCAAAGATATCTATAACTGGCCTGTCAAAGAACTCCCATAACTGATTAAATATCTTCTTATCGAGCATCCACCCTGTTTCATCTTGGAATTCTTGTGACTTTTGATCTGCTACAGTGTTTTGTACCCCAGGTAAATGGGCAACCGATATCCAAATGGCTCTTTCTACACATCACTTCCACAATTGCTCAGCCAGTGAGTTGCAGATCTCTGATTTTGAACCCCCCCCCCATTTGGGCAATGTAGGCTACTGCTGTGGTGTTACCAAAATTCAATTTAACATGGATAATATGCATGCTCCCACAAAAGGATTTCAGGGCAAAAAAGGCTGCTAGGAGTTCAAGATAATCTCATTTTCCTCTACTCTCCTAGATTCAGTGCTGTTCCAATGACCCCCTGTGTGGGTGGAGCCATTGGTAGCCCCCCCATCCTTTCCCTGATGCATCTGACGCGAGTTCCACATCAGGTCTGCCTCTACAAAGAGTGACAACAGAACTATCAATATTTCGAATCAACCAAAGCAGTTCCTCCTTTGCGGGTGGAGACAAGTACATACATGTACACCTGTCAAATTGGCCATATTTCACATTCAGTGCCAAAGTTTTCTCCTTCTCCAGCTGTCTGTAGTGTAATGGCCCATATTGCACAGCCAGGAATGAGGCTACTAACTTGCCTATAACCTTAGCCACCTGTCTATTGTGTATGTGGATGCATCTAGTAGGGACTGGCAAACCACTTTAAGTTACCTGCTTTTTGCAGCTGGCAGGACAACTTTCATTTTCATAGAGTCAATTATAAGTCTTAAATATTCTATCTCTTGTCGAGGGGTGAACACTGATTTAGTGGGGTGTATGATAATGATTAATCCTAGTCCTGCCAGCATTTGTGCTGTGACTGCTTCCTCCTTTGAGGGTGCCACAATCAGCATGTCTTCTATGTACCCTGTAATGATATGCCCGATGGTTCGTAATCTGGAGAAAGGGGCTTCAATATCTTGGTGAAGAGGCGCGGCCCTGAACTCAACCCATTAGGGAGGGCTTTATACTGGTATAATTCATTGTTCCAGCAAAACTTGAGGAAGTTTCTACATCCTACAGCAATGGGCACTGAATAGTAGGCATCTGTAAGGTCGAGTGAGGTCATATAGCAGTTTTCAGTTATGAAATTCATTGCACTTTCAAAAGTGTCCATTTTGAAGTGTTTGTATTCAATATACTCATTCAAAGATGACAAATCTAATATCATCCGCATGCCTCCATCTTTCTTTCTGCAAGTGAAGATGTTCGAGACATACTGATCATACTCATAACATGTCTTCTCAATGATCTCTTTTTGGAGGAGGTTATTTATTTCCTCCCCAACCCCCTGCCGTTCCTCGTATGTCAGTTTGTAAGGCACTGGGGCAAAAAGCTGCCTCGGGGGTGGACCTAATTTTCCAACCTCCAAGTGATAGCCATTGATGGCCTCTCAACTCACTTTGTCTGAGGTTAGGCTTTCCGATTTTCTGCTAAATAGCCTCAATTGACCACCTACATGTTCATGTTTTTTCTGTAAATGCATATTACAGTTACATCTCCTTTGGTGTGTATACCTACCTCGACTGCGGTAGGTCTTGCCCGGCCTGCCAGGTATAAATCATCCAGGTTGGTTTTTTAGCCTGGCTGTTCTTTTGTTGGACTTGGGTGTACTGTCTCCCTTGATATTGGTTGGTGCGGTGGCGTGGGAACTGTTTCAGCTTCAGCTGAGTGTGGCTCCCCTCCCCTAAATAAAGGAACTTTGTTAGTTCCAGAGGTATGTCCACCTGTTTTCCAGCCTGCAGCTTGGAAACGTTTGTTTGTATAAGGGTGAAAAATCCCCTCGTTGTTGGCATGCGAAGCGCATCGCCCCCATTGTTGCCTTCTGCTCCTCACAGAGCTCTTTTCCCTGTTTTCCCACTGTGTCACCTTCGTTGATGGTCTGCACAAGTGGGCATATTTTTGGTTCAGGTCTGGGCTGATGTGCTCCTTACAGAGACTATTCAGTTCAAGTTGGCCGGGACCATCTCCCTGTCCAAAGGTTAATGGACCCTTAAAGGCATGAGCAAGAGCAGTGACCCCCTTTATGAGGGGTTTCTGCACCCTTTGAAGCTTCAGGTCTCTGGAGCGGGTTTTAGCTGAGACATTGTCCCAGATTTGTGGGTTTACTTTGGGCACTGCTAAAGCCTCACAGTTACTGGGGCACTGGTATGAGTCTGCAGTGTCATTCAGATTCTTTTCTTCCAGTTTTTCTGTTAGAAGAAAAGTTAGACTGTTCGCTATGTCCTCCTTAACAGGATTACCAACCCCAGACGGAACAGTAAATGGGGAAGCAAACCCTTTGTCCGTAGGCAGTGCCTGTGGTGTTGCAGTCTGGTTGGAGTCAGCCTGCTGTGCCTGTGATTTGGAGTCTGGGCTTTGTTGGTTCATGGACATTAGTCCACTAGCACAAGCAGGTTCAGAAACCATGTCATCATCAGATGGGTCACACAAATTGACCTCCTCAGTAGTACATGTATTCTCTGTGCCTGCATTGTTATTGTAGCTAGCGGTGTCATCGTCAGCCGCCGTCATGTAAGGCGCCAGTGCACCCTTGATCATGCCTTGGAAACTCTGTGTTTTTTCCGCCTGCATCGTCCGTAGACTTGCTAGAGCATGCCTTTTTTGGCATTGACTGGTCCGAGTTGCTCAAACTCGTCGGCTTGGTTGGCATGCGCGGCGGCAACATCTTTGCGCTTGCAGTGGTTGAGGCATCAGTGTATGTTACATGCATGTTAGTTGTGACAACCACCGTGCTTATACATGTGTGTAAAGTAGTACTGGTGCAAGCCGCCTGGTTTGACCGGGTGTTATTGCCCGAGTTTATCAGTTGTTTCCTGACAATTTCTGCAGACTTTGATTTTCCTATTGTGTCAATGATTATCACAGAGTGAAATCAGGCAAACAAAGGTTCTCATGCGCTGAAGATTACTTCAATGATCGTGGTTAAAAGTATCGAAAATTGTTTCGCAGTTACCACTGAAGCTGCGCCGTAGCGTAATGACTGCGCATGTGCGTGGCTGGAATCTCACGGAATCTCTCGCGAGATTTCGAAATAAAATACCTTTTTCAGTCACAAAGTCAAAAGAAGTCAATATATGATAGATTTCCAACAATTTTAGCAGAGTTTACTTTCATTTCCTGTCTATTTCATGGTGAATTTCTCGTGAAAGTTGTCCTGAAGAATCTCCATATATGGACTTGGCGCACATGTGGCACATTCTGCTTTTCGCATCACATGCAGATTCTTAACCATTAGGGATGACTCTTATATCCAGGTGCCAGAGCATTTTTTATGCAGCAGGCATTATAAAATCTCAGCAGGCATTATCAAGTGTTAATGCATGGTCACGTTGCACGTTGCTGAATAGGGAAACTGTCTGAAGTATTTAAGAATAGATAGTAATATGAACATTAACATCTCAGCATAATAGTAAACCTACCATCTATGACAGCAGAGTGATCCTTTCCAGTGGATACTGACATTATGTGATATCTGTTTAGTGGCTTTACAATAGCAGGAATATCTTTGCATGGAATGTCATAGCTTTCCTGAAAATAAAATCATTAACAAGATCATTCATACGCATGTAACTATATCAAAATTCAGCCCACCTGACAAGAACTGGACTTGGAATTTTTGAAAACCTCCAATTATGAAGGAATCTTGAACCCGGAAATTTATATAAAGCAATCTACATGTAAACACTACACTGATAGTGACCTTTAAGAATGATCGGTAATAAACTTTACCTGATGACCTAACTGACATGCAATGCAATGCAAACTGGCACTGTTAATAAAAAAGATGTTACAAAAGCCTTCATGTATTTCGTGTCAATCAAGCATGAACATTTGCTGCATAATAATAACTCTGCAACTATCGTGTAGTATGAAAGCACACATTCCAGGTATATTGCCGTTACTTAAACAAGAAGTTAAAGAGTTCAAAATCTCAGAAATTACAACATGCCATTGGTACATTTGAATTTACACAAAGAGTTGGACCATTATCCAAAAACTCTCTGATAAATTTTTTGTCATTCAAGTAGAGAAATGACTTACAAAACAATACATTCAATAAGAAAAGATATGTATACGTCGCAATAAGAGTAAGATTAATATGTATGTGGATGGTTATCCTGTCCCTCTAGCTCAATGCAGCCACATACAGTAATTTCGCTTATTGAATGAAGCACAGTTACGTGTATGTCAGAGTTTTCATATAGAAAAATTACTGATAATTGTGCATAAAGTACCAATTTTCAAAAAACAAAATGCAAACCTAACTGACCAACCAACAAAAGAAACAAAACTCATAACCAAAGATCCAAAGACTAATACAAAAACAAACACACACACAAACAAAAACACAAAGACCAAATTGAACGACCAGAACAAAATAGCAAGACCAATTGACCAAGACAAAAAGGACCATAATGACCAAGACAAAAAAAAAATCAAAACCAAAACTAGAAGTAATCTTGACCCGACCTAAGCCACAAAAAGGAAAATGCTATTAAACTGAATGTTTGTCACCTCTGGAGTATCACGTGAAATTTATGAAATTTCTAGACTGTAAATCAGTAACCAGTTTATTCAACAATATACATGTACGTACCTTGACCTGACGTTTCTTGAGACCTTTGGTAACGGTGTTGAAACCAAGCTTGTTGTTTTCATTACTTCCACAAGCCAATACCTTACCATCAGTGGTGACAAAGAATGTCCCATCAAAGCCTGCACATACTGAACAGATGGTTTTATTGCCGCAAATGTGTACCTAAATAACAAGACACAATAAACTATCTATGAAAGGATATCAACTTATCAGGCTTATTCATCTTAAAAGTAACTCTCCTTCTTTGTGATTTTTTAACCTTCTGAGTCCTCCAGAACCACACAGTTGCGGAAGATGATGGAGACTGCAACCAACCTGATTTGTCTCAGTTGTTTCTGAAAGATTTAAATAATATGAGTTTCTGGTGCATTTTTAAGGACTGAAGTACAATCCTCATTAGCTGTCACTGTTTTGGGAAATCTGAGGTAAGGATTTATCATTTTCACACAACTCATCTTAAGTTACAATTTCAAATAGGTTTAAAGCCACCAATTGCAGAGCTTTTGCAAATTTTTTTTAGCATGACAATTGAAACAATGAATCTAAAACTAGCATTCTTAACTCTCTGAGGATTAAGTGTGAATATAATACCATATGACCAGCATGGGCCTATCAAGTGTAGTGACATACAGCAACATCTAGACCTTTGAACCTCTTTTCCCCAAACAATACAAAACAAGGATTTTAACCAACATTTCAGAGCTTTGAACATTCTGTAAATGACCTTACTTTCTGAGGTAAACTATGATCATCTTCACTGCCAAGGCCAAGGCGACCTGTAAGGGATAACATACAATGTACATGGAGACTTAACATCATATCATGAAATATAATTTGCAACTCGATTAACTCCAAAGGTGTTTGTCTGGACACAGTAAGCCTCAGTTTATCCTAGAAACACTGACAATAAACAGTAAGATGGTGGTATGAGAACATTTTCTTAGTTGGTGAAACTACATGTATTGACAAATAAAACCCTATGGTACATGTTCCAATGATACAATTTTTTTTCGAGTTCTTAAGATATCTGCAATGTCTTCACTTATAGCCAACAGCTGAGGCATGTTTCATGAAATGCATAAACAAATAAAAATAACACATTTCTGCAGCCCTAACACACAAACTTACCAAACTCTCCACATCCCCAGGAATACACCTCCTTGTCTTTAGTCAGAGCAACAATATGACTTTCTCCACAAGACACCTGCTCCACAGGTTTACTACTAAATAACTCTACAAGGATTGGTTCAGTCACTTCATCACCTTCGGCATTATCACAGCCAAGGCAGCCATAGTAATCAGATCCAAATGTATAAAGCTCACCATCATCTATATACAATGTACACAAAAATTAGAAGTCATTCTTCATCTAGAAATGTTACCAATGACTAACCATATTCCAATCAGTGCTGAAACCGTACTGTTGTGTCAATGTGTAGGGGTGTGCTCTGAGCATTAACTTGTACAATTCTAAAATTCTTATGCAGAACTTTTCTTTGAGTCTTGGAAACATTAAGACTAAGATTATTAAGACTGTTTCAACTGCAGTTATACAATAAGTCACAATACTGATGTAGAGCCCATTTTCTGGATTCCTGATACTATACTTAAACACCGACATACTCGTGATCTTGAGTAAAATACATGTACAACACTGCTATTACCAACACAATGGGTCAACAAAAATATTCTGCATAGTGGTAGTTCGGAGAAGCGACTTTTAGCCAACTACAGTTGTGCCCAAAATTATTCATACCCTTTGGAAAATATACTTTTCTAAATTCTTCATTTGTAAAAGCTATTATGTTGGTACTTCCACTATATCTTTTGTCTATTTGTTACAGTACACAAACCCACATGTGTGTTGGTTAAACTTAATAATAATAATAGATACAGCCCACATTTCTTTTTTGCTCCTGGTTAAAACTATTCATACCCCAGATTTACATACCCTAGTCCAAAGTCTCTTCTTAACCACTTTGAGCCCGATTTAAGGGTCATAGGCTTTATACACGAAGCCAAGGAGCCCAAAGCCGGACAAAAGAGCTTTGCCTTGTAACAAAAGACTATACTTGCAGCAAAAGACTGAGCTACTGGGAATTGCCAACATTTTTTTATATGTCAAAAGTGGAGGAAATCCATCATTGTTTTGAAAGATTATACCACTGTTTGGGATATGCAGCGCGATCGGATTACCACCAGGGGCGAAAGCCCTCCAATGCTCAAATGATGAGAAATACAATATTGCTGCATGCTAATCTTGCCCCTATTGAAAGCTGCCAGCAGCACACTGTGCCGGTTTCAGGAACAAAAGAAACTTACATAACACTGCACAATCCGGGCAAATTTTGCAAGGTGGCAGGCCTAGCTGAAAACATAGAGGAAGGACACAGGAGTTTGAACTGCCCGAGCTGTAACATCTGGCCAATTACCGCTTTCGGGCATGCCTGGTATGTCCATAGCCAGAGCGCAGCGAACGCTTGCTACGCACCATCTGTTTCCCAATCACGAAACCCCTTTGTACCCTATGATCGCCGCCGCAATTTGTCGATGGTAATTGCATCCTTAAAACTTCATGTACCGAGGTACAGGAAATTGAATATTTATGTCTTTGTTGGTGCTTGGTATGATCTCATGACAAAATCAAATTTAATGTTTGCACAGTTGCTTGCATTAAGCTATGTGCCCTAAATCTTTATGTGCAGTCATTGCCCTTAATGAACTCTTTCTTCTGGAGTTATTTTGGGAATAAATAGCCCAGTTGTTTACAAGTTTTTGCATTTTGTTTAAATCATTTTCATTATGGCATTTGTACAAAAGCGTATTTTATGAGATTTCCTGATCACTCCCTGTAATGAAATGGCGCATTTTTTTCCTAATGAACTAAGCTTTCCAGTAGAAGTAGTAAACATTTTGTTGGCCAGTCTTAGTCAAATTTGTATCAAGCCTTTGAACACTGATGTATTGGGCAGAGAAGAATAAAATTGCAAACTTTGCATGGATAATGGAACAGTGTATCAAAATTTTAAAAGCATATTTACGATGGCAAAAGTGGGTCTAATATCAAGATTTTTCTCTATTTCCTGGTCACATTGATAAATTGTATTAAATTGCCAGCGAAAACCTACAAGTATTACTAGGATATTACTGGCCGCGCTTGTCCAGCCAAGATGCAGGCAGTAACTGGGCATTTCTGGAATGTTTTCTATTATTCGTCTGACTCGGCAGCGACCATCATTGAACACTTTGAAGTGCCTGAGCTGCAACTCCTTCTTTGTCCTTCCTCTATGCTGAAATACTCGGGTGTCAATAAATGTTTTCTGTCAGATTTGAGTAGCCACCAGAAAGTTATTCGTGTGGACATATGAAGCAAACTATGGGACAGAGAGAACCCCCCCTTTGTGCTGGTCATTATTATACCGGTATCTCAGGAATTCTTTTCAGACATCAAGGGGGATGTGTTAAGTGACAATAGGCTGGAGTGTATGTAGGGATTTGACTTGTGGGAGGATACCCCTCTGTCTCATTTCGTGCCTGGTATACGTGTGGGTGTAAATGTCCAGTAAATGAAGTTGTGAACTTCAAAAAAAATTTCAACACAGAAAAAAAGAATTACCCAGCTCAGCAGAATCAACATAGATAAATGGGCCCAATGCGAAGTGGTTAATAGTCAATAACATAACCTTTGTTCTTGATGACGGCCTCAAGACAGTTCCTACAAGTGTCCACAAGCTTTCTGCATATCTCTGTGGAATACTGGCCCACTCTTCCTTGGTGAAAGCCTCTAGCTGGGTCAGGATGGATGGTCTCCTGGTCGTCACTTTAGTTTTCAGCTCCCTCCACAGATTCTCTATCGGATTTAGGTCAGGACTTTGAAATGGTTATTCCAGTACATTACATGGACACCATTATCATTGAACCACTGCTTTTACTACCTTGGTGGTGTGCTGGTAGGTCCAATCAGGTCCAAGCTGGAGTTTCTCGCTAGACGCTTTTACATTGTTATCAAGGATTTAAAATAATCCTCCTTTTTCATGCCCTGTATCTTAATGAGGTTCCCAGTGCCACTAGTAGAGAAGCAACCCCATAGTATTATGTTGCCACCACCATGCTTTACCGTTGGGTCTGTGTTCTTCAGCTTGTAAATGTATGTTTCTCTTTGCTTCCTCAAGACGTAGGCAATATCCATGTTTTGTCTCATCAGACCATAGGACTGATGACCACAAGGTAGTATCTTGATTCAAATGTGCTCTAGAAAATGCCAGACGAATCCCCTTATGTTTCTCTCTGAGTAGTGGTGTCTTCCTGGGCCTGCATCCGTGGAGACCTCCTTTGTGCAATACTCGCTGGATGGTTGCCTGTGACACCTTCATCTCTACCTTGTCAAGGGCATCGATTAAGGCCTTGGTTGTGATACATGGGTTGTTGTTGGCCTCCTGGCAGATTTTTCTTGTGAGTCTGGGAGATTCTTTGCATTTCCTGCCAAGCCCATTGAGTTTTTTTTTTTACTGTGTTGAACCTCTTATACTTTCTGATGAAACTCTGCATTGTTGCAACAGGACTTGGAATTCCCTTTTAGCCGTTGCCTTCTTTATGGGCATTCATGATACGCTCGCGTATATCCTCACTGAGTTCTTTCTTCTTGGCCATGGTGACAAGTAGCTGAGAATGATCTGAAAAGTTTTCTTCTTTTTACACTCTTTGGGGGGAGATAGTATTTCATCAGCATCTTAAACATAAAGTCATCAAAAGAAGGTATTTATTCTATTGGAACATCTTGAAATAGCTTCATGCCAAAGATTCTTTCAGTCACAGAAAGTGAAATTAGCAGTATGAATGAAGGACATTTTTTGGGGGGATTTTGATTGGGGTATGAATAATTTTGACCAGGAGCAAAAAGAAAAAAAAGGGGGCCGTATCTAGTATTATACAAATTAAGTTTAGCCAACGCATGTGGGTTTGTGTATTGCAACAAATAGTGGTAGTACCAGCATAAAACCTTTTAAAAATGAAAAAATTTAATTTTGAGCAAAACTATATACATCCGGTCCCTACCTATTCAAACATGTGATGGCCTTCATCACAAACATGTTTGTATTCGTGAAGATTTTTGGCCAACACTTCCATCTTACACATACAATGAATTCTGTATATAATATTTGTCAATTTTTGGGTTACTCTCACTGGAAGCTGAATCTTGAGGTGAAATGAAATTTCTTTAAGACTCTGCACAAATAGTATGCTACATGCAGTAGTGTTACAGTGGTTACCAGCGATACACTTCGGGGTTTCTGCAATATTTTTTTTTCTACTACAAACCTTGGAAATGTAACTTTGTGTTTTAATTATTTTGAAGTTTGGTTTTGCTGTTTTCACATAGTATATTGGTGCTTTTATGTTTTTGTTGAAAGCCAAGTTCAATGGTCAAGAGCAAAATGTGATGTCATTCCAAGTAGAAAATATTGATGTTGCAATATTGCAATGTTGTGTAAGTATATTGTACATGGCAGTAAGCCAAAAAATAACCCATCTTAGAATGCTTTTCAGTGAGCGAATTTTGAATTCACAATTTGAGCAGAAAAAAATTTCAACTGAACGGTCTTTGCTCTGAATGGCATCAAAGCAACAGCACTCTCAACGGTCTGGAAAAGCACAGACAATTTTAAACTTTTTAAATAAGTGGCTTTCAATACACAACCCTAAAAAAGTCTTATTTTTCATACACTCAAGAAAAGTATAAAGTTGCACAAAAATTCACCTATAAATATTCACTACTTGAATCCTTTCAAGATGTATTTTTGCATTGGGGAGATGTTAATTTTATATAACGGGTTTTGCCCTTACCCAACGTATATTAATAAGCACTGTATGCTCAGTGCTTGTCCGAGAGCTTGCGAAAAAACCTCATAAGCTTACTCGGGTGGGACTCCTGCTTACTAGTGCAGACTACATCTTGAAAATAGCTGCTGCTTCACCTGACTCGGACTGGCCAGCCGACCCCGGCAAGCTCGGTGGTCGAGTGGTTAAGACATCTGCATTAGTAAGCAGGAGGTTGTGGGTTCGAGTCCCACCTAAGTAAGCTTGTGAGGTTTTTTTTCGCAAGCTCTCGGACAAGCACTGAGCATACAGTGGTTATTAATATACGATGGGTAAGGGTAAAACCCGTTACATAAAATTACTTGAACCCTCTTGAACAGTTGCAACAGAAACGAAGGTACAGTGGCTAACTTGGATATGTAAATCATTGTCGAAAACAATCGGATAATGCAAAATATTTGCAAGTCACAATTATTATGTACCATATAAACCAAAAGTTTATATTAAACAGAAGGTAGATACACATGTCTGTGTACCTACCTTCCATTTTATATGAATTTCTCCAAGACCAAACTTCCAACCTTTGTATTGATCAAGTGCAATGAGATTTTTCTGTATAAATGTTCCCAATGCCTGGCCAGTGTACTGTCTATGTACATGGCTGTTTGTGCATATAAATACTTGTGCATGTACCCACAATAAGGATCACGTGTTGATACTTTTCCTTTACTTACAGAGGTAGGCAAAAGAAAACCTTCTTTCCCCAGTTATAACCTTTAAACAAGAAGTGGCAAGACAATCTTTCAAAATTAACATGAAAAAATTGAACAGTTGTCCTATTTATGGCCAGAAATATATCCCAAAAATGGGCTTCGGTGAGTCCCTTTAACACCAATTTCAGAAACACTCATTGTGTATTAATGATATGCTGGTGACCTTAAAACATCATATGGGAAATACAGTTGTAAACAGTGTGTATGTTCCACACAAGTCTCGTAGCAGAGGCATGATCAAAATGCAATGTTCTCACTCAGTTCTTGTCCACTATGTTGATTGTTCCATCCATCATATTTATGTGCATGATTTGTTGTGTTTTTGTCATAAAATAAAACATATCCTGGTCTTGTGCAGTTTGTAATTTCGGACAGGAATCTCGAACACTGAGACTTGGTCTCGATGTTTCTGTGCAATAACACGTTGAATCGACTATGCCCGGACAGTGCATTATAAACCTTTCGGGTTATTATTATATGTGTTTATCTATTTTTCTTCAACACATTCAAAATTGTATACTTTGCAATAAACAAGCCCAGGGTTGCTGTCCTTGTCCAGAAGCTTCACATGAATGCACACATTACAAAGTAGCCCACGATTCAGCCAAAGATTCAGGTCTGGGTACTGACTCCTATGGTGACCAAGTTTTTCTATGAATAGTCTGTTGCCACACCGCACGTGAACAGAATGTCACAGAAATATGTTCTTCTCCACCTTCAACGTCTTGTACTCCATTTCGGAAAAAATCTCACAATTATTTCCACCAGCTAAGGGTAAGATTTTAGGTTAATACATCTTACAGATTAATGTATAATATTGTGCATTTTCTACACGTTATCAAAACTCATTTTAATGCATTTAGGCCACAACGATGCCAGTTTACATGTACATAAATATTCGTGCGAGGTTCATGCATGCCTGTCGTGCCTTTCTAACATAACCCAACATAAACACAAAATTTGACCTTACATGTTTCCAAAATTGGCCCAGTTGGTCATGGAAAGAAAATGCCCATTATTCTCTTGTGTTGATTTTCAGGAGATATTACATCATTGTATACCAGTTTCTGGCAAATCTATCTCTAAAACACTAAATGTCGAAATATTTGAAGCCTTTTCCTGAGCACTTTAAATTTAATTTCATTAGCTTCAGCCATTATCCTCAGTCCCAACTAAATTTTTAAAGTTAACAGTACAAAGAAAATTCTGGGCAAAAAAAGGGGACATTTCATGTTCTGTTTGTAACCCCATCCTAAAAGAGGTCTTGAATTAAAATTTCAAATTTAATTTGTTATGATTATGTTTTCCTTTTGCATACTTCAATTGTTCTTTCCTGAGCTTTTGACTTTTCTAGTGGTAAGCAGTGTTCCAGCGGTGAACCTTTGATCTATTGCCTATTCCTTTTGTCAAATAGCCTGCTCTTTCTTCAGTTTATCTCTAATGTTCATGCTTTCCTAGGAGATCACAGGATGCTCTTAGTACACCAGTGTGTACACTCCCAATAAACTTTTCAGAAGATCAGCAGGATGTTGGAACACTTAATCCCTAAACTTCTGCCGAGTGCTCATCTGCCTAGATACTAATCAGTGTTGGAATCGTGTGACTTTTTAAAAGTTGTCCAATGAGAGCCTGAGCTGGTCATGTGGCAAGGGCATGTTCTGGGTGACAGTTTGCCCCAGAGTTTTCGCAAGCCTGGCATTCCAAAGTTTGCTATCATGCTGACTACATGTACATGCCTGCCGAGGTTTGTCTGCATTCTGCACTATTTTTCTTTGGACTGGAGAACCCCAAAATTCAAGTCTTTCCCTTATGTTCATGAGTGTCGGCTCTCTATCATGGGTATTTTGTAAGCTTGAGTTCCTATTTATATCATTTTATACTATTGTGTGTCTTTTCTGGGTTTAGTCACTGTATTTTTCACTGTGACTCCTGATGTAAATTGTGAAAAGAAGTGTACCAATTGATTTTATGAATATATGACGTTGAAAGTTTTGGTATCTAGTAATTTCCACTAGCCAGTAATGTTCTGAGGCTATAGACTTAAAAGAGATGTTTCCTCGGAAAGCTTTGCTTTTACATTTAGCTTAAGAGGTGTTTAGTGAACTATTTGGGGTGGTTTGAGTGCACTTTTCAATCACTTTGACTTATAACTTAGTGGAGGCTGGGAATAAGTTGTGCCCTTCACTGCATTGAGAAATATGTGCATAATTTGTACATAAGTGTACGTCAGGACTTATCGCCTATCATATCTATGGTGTAAGTGATAGACTGACTGTAGTCCTACCGTTTGGACTGATGCTTTTGTAATGCTTTTCCAATGACTATGGTTTATTTGAACAGGGTTTGTGAATATTCGATAGATTCTGATGCGTGTTGAATACATCAGAACTTAGAGATATGAATTGTCTCTTGGTCAAGCTCTAGACTTTGTTTTTCATATATACATATATAACCAGTATGATCAAGAGTTGGAGCTTTCACCAATTGATTCCTACCTCATGATATGTGGGACAGAGAAATGTATTCCTAGGGTGATCCTGTCTAGTTTTAAGATTTGTTCTAAGTCAATGCCTTAGATATATTTTTTCCTTTACATGTTAACTTACATGCAAGATGGTATTTAATTTTGAGGTTTTCATACATGATGTACAGCTACCAAAGCGTGTAACCCAAAGAAAGTCGGTTGTGTTGGTCTGACCTCGTAAATGTTTTTATATTAGTAATGTGGCATGGACCACTATGCTCTCTATCTTAGTTACTGAACTGCATGTTCTGAAAGAGGGTCTGGAGGGGAGTATCTGCAATCCACCTGAAGAGCTGTCCCCAGGCATCTCAGCCACCAAGCAAGTTGTGACTTGCAGACACAGCACATGTACACCAAGGCATCTGTAGCATTAATCACTAGCATCAATCTTGCAAGATCCGCAAGAATTCCTTTGCATTACATTTCCTCTGCTGAACTTTTACTCTTCACTTTTGCCAACTGGCTACACGACATGATGGACTGCTGTTCTGCTACCTTGCAACAACTCGTCGAAACTCATCTCTACATCTAAAACTTTGGTGCCATTTTTTCCCTTGAACTCAAAGTGTATTCTAACTTAACAGGGTCCTGCATTTCCAGTAAATCTCCTATTTTACTTTATGCCATCTGAATTGGTGTTCTCTGGAATCCCTTCGTATTTCTCATATTGATTGACTTGTTTATTCCCTCCAATAAAGCAAAATATCTTTTGTTTGTAAATCCTACATTGTGTGAGGACAAGAGTTTTTCTAATGGGAATTAAATTAATATGAAATTTGGTTCCTGCTATTTTGAAATGTGAACCACGGGTTACATGTTCATCCAAATGTTTGGTATAATGTACATGTTATAGCAGCATTGTACTGAATTTCCATGCCAACAATTCCTCTTTGATGATACATTAAAGAAAACCACATTTTTAAATGTAGCATAATAGCTACATTGTGCGTGGTCTGAAAACTGTACAGGAATTTCCTGTTTCAAAATGAACCCGCTAAAATCTTTGATTCAAACTTTCAAAAACAAGGTGTCAGAGTTAATACATCCACTGCATATAAATTGAAACTAATTCACTCTTTATAGAATTTAAGTCTCATGTCTGTCAAAAACATTATGTCGAGAAACCCATAATAGTTATCCTCTCTACCTGTGACACATGCAGTAAACTCCTCTCCACATGACACTGCTCTGACATTCTGTAAGGACTCAACTTTCTTGGGGTTCTTGTAGCAAGCTGTGTCTCCGTGGCCCAGCTGACCGACCAAGGCTTGTCCCCCCTGCACATTCTGATTATAAAACAACACTTCCAATGATCATTATCAGTGCATTTATCACAAAAAAAGACATCAGAGACTCATTATTATCATATGTACATGTACTTCTCAGACCTAGATGTATGAGCTAATGGAGTCTGAAAAAGCTGAAATTACACACATTGGTCCCATTTAAACACCAATTCTATTCGGTTTTAAATGATTTGAAAATAAACTATTATTGTGTTGCGTGTGTAATAAATCATACATTCATTACAAAATCATGTCTGTACTATGTCTGTATTTTTGAGTTTTATGAAAAATTTCCACAATCTGACTGCTGGCGGGGCTGTTGAGAAATGAAATTTGTATGATGTACCGAAGAAACATTGAAACTGGTATCTGTGGCACAACTCGTTCCGCAACAAATATACATGTCCATATGAACGTGGAGCTGCATGTGCATGTACCGCATACCGGGGATCGATCTGTGTGCTGGGTCTACTGTGCCGCATTATTTCTTTTATGTCTAGAGTCTGTGCTCATTTCTTCATGATTTACAACAATGCCAAAATTGTGCGGCATTGGTGGATGTACTAGAAATTCTGTGGAAGAACCGGTATTGAAATTCTTTAAATTTCCAAAGAAATAGAGCATTCTTCAAGTTCATGCTATCATCTGAGGCTACGCATGCTATGGATGCTTACAGCGCACACACTGTGGAATTTCCTCTCCACGGTAATACATCACAAAAATCAATATTCATTAGATACTAATGTGTTGTGATGACAACAACCATTTTACAATACCGGACTGGACTCCCAGGAAAACTGGGTACAAAAAAATGTGTTTTTATTAAAACAAAAATGTGTATTCCAAGGGATATATTGATATCATCTTCGTCATCATTACGTACATGACAGTCAAGAGCAAGGGACCAGCACTCATTTGGAGACAGTTGCACAGCGTCGGCAACCTGCTTAAGCCAAGTGAGATGGGGATGGTGGCAAGGCCTCCTCCAGGTGGCAGGTCACTGACGAAGATGAAATTGGATAGCTGCGTCGAGGGCAAAACAAGCAGGAGCCGGGGCTTGGAGGCGCTGGACGAGACCAAACAAAGTGTGTCGCCTCCCTGCAACCTCTAAAACGATGTTATCAAGCCCCCTGCGCTGAGAGATGATGGCATTTGAAATGAAGTCAGACCACTGGACGCCCAGTATGCAATGCTGGCACCGCATATGGAAAGCCAGGAGACGCTGTTGATCTCTTTTTCTCAGTGTCCAGGTTTGGGCCCCATAGAGGAGGGCAGAAAGTACACAAGCTCGATTGAGCCTCGCTTCTCCAAAGACGGGTCTAATTGGCCCATGATGTTGCCGGCGATGCCAATTCTGCGTTGGACATCAGTACTGCACAGACCTGAGGTGGTGATAGTACTTCCGAGGTAGCAGAAGGACTGAACAGAATCTACGCCATCAGGGCCATGGGAAACCAGGGCAGGTGAAGGTCCACCTAGGGATTGATCCTTGGTCTTAGCTGATACCGATGTAACTAGCTTCCCGTTCAAAGGTTGCAAGGTGTTCCCTCATCTGTCTGGGTTGTCAATAAACAGCACAGCGTCATCAGCATATAGGAGGTCGGTAAACCTATGATTACCAACATCGATCCCTAGAGATGCCTCACACTGTGACAGAATAGTGTCCATGGCGGCACAGAATACAGTGGGGGCTAGCACACAACCCTACTGGACTCCTGAGGAAATTGAGGAGGGGGATAAATCATTGCCTATCCTGACCTTGGCTTTGGTGTCGGAGTGCAGAGCTTTGATAAGATTCAGAATGGTATTTGGAATTCCCTTTAAGGAGAGGATATCCCAGAGCTGGTTTTGGTCAACAGAATCAAAGGCAGCCTTGATGTCTACGTAGGCGACATTAAGCAGGCAATTGTACTCATGATGGAGTTCAGCGAGTAGACATAATGCAAGAATTGCGTCAGACAAGGAGCAGCTGGGAGTGAAACCTGACTGCTGTGGTCTCTGCAGGGAAACAAGTAGTGGACAAATTCTGGCTAGCAGAATATGCGAAAACACATTGCCAGGAATCAAAAGCAAGGTGATGGGGCGATAACTACTGCAGCCGTCCTTGAACCTCTCCCTTTATTCCTAACCTCCCAAGGGTTGCTGGCCCTAACCTTCCCCATTCACACAAAGTTAAAACACCCATATGGGACTTTGTGCACAGAGGCTGTTGGACTTAGTTTTTCTGAGGTATGCCAAACCCAATGCAAAAGCCAGCTGTTATGGGCCTACCAGACTTATCCCCACAGAATTAAACACTTTACTACTGTTTAATTCTGTGTGGAAGGTTAGGGTTAAAGAAGGGTAGAATTATACCACCCTTCCAGTCTGTCGGAGCCATGTCTGTTGACCACAGGTTGGAAAAGATCTTGTGAAAGAGCTCTGCTTATGGGCACCTCAGCACTCAGTACTCAGAGAAGATGCCATCTCCTGCTGCACGGCCCAATTTCAACTTTCCCATAGCAGCCCGCACTTCACTCAACGATGGAGGGTCGCAGTCCAGATCAGAAACTACAGCTTCAGGAGATGTGGTTGAAAGTGGTCTGGGGGAAGCAGCTGGGCAGTTTAGCGACTGGCAAAAGTGTTCTTTCTAGCAGGACAGCATTTCTTCTGACGAGTTGCAAGGAGAGCCGTCTGCTCTGGAAACCGAGAAAGGAGCTGAATGCTGGCCAACTCCGTGCAAGCACTTCACTGCTTTGAAGGCAGGGCGGAGTTTATTCTGTCTCAGGCCACCTACGGCCTCAGAGACAATGGAGTCATGTGCTACTTTTATTACACTTGGCTCTTCTGAATAAGATTCAATATGAGAAAAGTAAGCATTGTTGGAGTTGGACTATAACAAACAGTTTTTCCAAATCACCTGCCACTCTGGTGATTCTGAAAGAACTGGTCACGCCAATCACCTATGAAATGACTATATAGGTAGGAAAACTGGTTTCTTTGAAAAGAACTACATGTATCATGAGGAATCACAATGTAAGAAGTTTTTCATGTCACCCCAATTAGGAATATGATGACTATCTGAAAACTACTTTGATCTTGAATTTGACCTTGTGGTTCGAGTGTCCTCACAATGATTATAACTCAACATGTTTTGCACAAGATATCCAAAAATTCATTTACAATACTGTTTGCTTTCCAACTTGTTTCGGAGTTATAACACTTGTAAAACGTGATATATGAAATTTGAAGTACAGGTGTACATGTTCATCTGTGTGCAAGATCAAGTTCCAACCACTGAGTAATTGCCGCTTCAGGTGATATTAATGCCCCCCTTGAAAAATTTTCCCCAGCAATTCTCTATCATGCTATGTGCCGGTTTTATGAGATTGCTATGATGTTGCAATTAGTTATAAGCTATGGTACAAAAAGTGAGACATAAACACAGTCATGCTTTATCATTACCTTTAATGAGAATGAGGTATTGCTTCCCATAGATTAGGTATCATTTTAACATTAGATTTCTCTCAACAAAATCTCCTTCAGAGGGCAACAACACAGGATTGTGTTTTTGGTCCAAAGTCAGGATATGTTCTTCTCCATTTCAAGCCAACTCAAATGACCTTTCCAAAGTATTCTTTCTGTTCGAATTTCACAAGACAAGTACTGACTTGTGTATACATGTCTCCATGTACCAGGTACCTATACTCTGCGTAGACCCCTACCATTGCACACTTCTGCTTAATGCAAGTAGGTAAAAAATGTGAAAAACTTTTTGTTTTATTGGAAAGAATTTGTGTTAAATTAGTTCATAAATACATGTATATTGGATGCATATTGGTACATGGCATAGTTACAGAATGAAAAAAACATTTGTTACATAGCCAAAAAAGCAAACGGATGCTCAGAAACCTACATGAATAACAGTAAATGAAAAGTCATTCTTCCAACAAATTCTTTTTAACATCAACTAATTTCATGACAGTAAACTGTCATCACAGTGGAATAACGAACATGACTAGGTCCACACAAACTGTTCAGCATGAAAGTCATTTTTTTTCAGTTTGGTAATTTTTTTTCTAGTGGAAAAAATCCCCAGGCTTCGTAGTGATTTTCACGTAAAATTTTCCACACCCGCATTGCATACACATGCTGGGCAGCTGGTCTACACGGATGCCTGTGGACACATACATGTGCAATGTATCCACAAATGATGCCATGTAAGATGTTTCATCTTTCCAGGCAGCGAGGAAATTTAGCAGCAACTTGAACTGTCACAAGTTTAGTCCCATCCCATAACAAAAGAAAGGCCATAAAAACAAGCATAGCGGACAGAAAGTGAAGTAAATTATTGATAAACAATTTGCCCCATAGTAAAACGAGTTAAATTTCACTACCACAACTTACTGCCCAAGTAAACAGTTCTTTCTCCACAGTTACAGCCGCAAAGTGCAGGTTGCCGGCTGCTACTTGCAATGCTGCGTTACCCTTTTTGAAGATTTCCAGCTTATAAGGTGTTAACCGACCACCTCCCCAGTAGTATACCTGTATTTCAGAATCAACACAATTTATTCATTCTTCATGTGTGTTTTGTGCCTTTCACAGAGTACAAGTAATTATTGTTTTTGTTGTGTTGCTTTAATTTTACAAACATTTTACAGTGTTACCCTGGAAAAAGCATACACTGTAATCTGCTATGCATGTTGGACATATGATTAAGTACAAAACAGAAATACAATATTGGTTAGTGTGATGTTAGGAATACAGCTCAGACATGACACGTACAACAAGCATACACATAGATTTGCAAGGGGTGTAAAAACACATAGCTCACTTGATTCTACATAGACGGTGTGACACTGTAATATATATAGATACTTAGATGGTAACCGCTTTTCCTTGTATTTTTGATGGGAAACATTCTAAATCAAGCAAAATTAAATGCTACACACCTGCAGTACAGTAACGCAACACATTACAGACATTATGCTATCCGGACAGTAAATGGGTACTACAACCCCATACCACATTCACTATGTAAATGTAAGCAGGATCTGATGTTGGGGAAGATTTGGTGGGCACTCACTGAGTTTGGTAATTGGTGTTGTACAGTACCAAGATATTTTATTCAGACTCCATGTAGGGAGGTACAGAGGGGAGGGAATGCATGATATACATGATTTATCAACATCTTTCTGGAGCACAGAACATGTAACACTTCTAAAATTATGGCATTAAATTGATAAGTTTCATCCCTAAAATCAGTTTTTGGGCATAAAAATATGCATACTCTAGGTGCAGTTTTCTAGTTTGTTAAAAAAAATAATGATTTTCGATGGCATTACAGCACAAACCTCACTCGTCTTAGATGTGACAACTGGAATTGTCTCTGTTGCAGTACTGCTTGCTATCCTTGCCTTCCTTGATGAAGCATTTAGTGACCAGACTTTCTTCTCCATGGTTCTATAAAATAAAATCACGGATCAAAATTGTGCTGTCACTCCAAGCAATCTGTACTTCATTGGTTAAAAATGCTTGCGCAAATGCACGGCAACATTACAAGACAACTGTAAAAGTACTGTAGTAATTTTATGACTAAGTCAGAGTCAGTACAACCCTTAAAGCTGCACTCTAATGGGGTTGAAAAACCGATCCATTTTTTACATAGCTCAGCACGTGTACGGGATCAAGTGAAAACGAGGACGAGAATTTATGATTTTTCTAATTCTGCCTCTGTCTCATGATTCCTTCAGATTGTGTGGTTGGCCGTTGTACTAGAACATCCTCGAAGAATCACAGTGTTAGGTTTTTAAGTTCCCGAAAAATGACTGCGTTTGCTGGTAGTGGGTGCGAGTTGTCTGCACCACTAGTGCAGAGTTTTCGGCAGTATGCAGTAAACACTTTGAATTGATGATGACTGACAAGATCAGTCGTCTGGGCTGAAGCAACAACTTGGCCTGAAGACAAGATACATACTCAAGGCGGAAGCAGTACCGAGTTTAGAATTGCCCAGCATAGCCACCAGGACTGGCGCTACTGAACATGCCAATCAGTCTTGTCCAGCCAGACGTTCAAGAAGGGCATAGGAGAAGAGGGAGAAACAAAAGGCTGGGTTTATTTTCTTGGGTTATTGAGCCTTAAATCCTTTTGTATTTCTTTGAAAGTCTGGAGGATATTTTATTTTTAGTTGTAACATGAAGTAGGGGCCCTAAAAGTTTTAAGATTTGTAACTGGACCGAAAACACTTCCTGCCAGGGATTCCGGATCTGGAAACGTATGCTTTGTATGTATGGCTGGGGTCTCCGAACGGGGACAAAGGGAACAGGGCCTTGTAACAAAAGAACGTACTCGGAACGAAAGACCAGGCTGCTGGGTATTACTGACATTTTTTCACTCTCAAAAGTGGAGATAATCCAGCCTTGTTTTGAAACAGTATACCACGGTTTGGGGCATTTAGAGCGAGCGGATTATCACCGGGGACAAAAGTGCTCTACCACCACACCGATGAGCTGCATGCTAATCTGGCCCCTATTGAAAATAGGTCAGCAGCGCACTCAGCCAAGTTCGTGAACAAAAGAAAGTTTTATAACACCGCACAATCTGGGCTCTTTTTACAAGGCTGCAGGCCTGGCTGAAATATTCAGGCATCAATAGATTTTGTCTGTCAGGCTAGCGGGGCCACTAGACAGTCCTTCACGTGTTTGTAAGTGTCCAGTAAAGGAAGATGGGAATTTTTAAAGAATTTTGAAAACAGAAAAAAAATGATAACGAGATGTTCTATGTCTGTTTGCAACAAAACATAGGGCTTTTTCGCTTTTCTTTGAAAAACCCATTGTCGTGATTGCATACCTGCAAAGTTTCATCCAGCTGAGACATATACTTTTGGAGATATAAGGCTTTAAATGATACACCTTTAATGTCACATGACTTGTGTACTGATGATGTCATCATCCCATGAGGTCAATTTTAGTCTTTCACACATCCCCTTCTCGATATCTGCTAACTTTCAACATGCTGGGCCATGTCCTTTTGGAGATAAAGGGCCTTCAAAGGTTAATGTCACGTGACTTGTCTCCTGATGATATCATCATCAGGCAAGGTCAATATACCTTTAAAGCACTCCCTTTTCAAGATATCTGCAAGATTTAAACCCAATCAGACATGTACATGTACTTCAGGAGATACAGGGCCTTAAAGAGTGAACCCTTAATGTCACGTGACTTGTCTCCTGATGACATCATTGTCACATAACGTCAAAGTTCCTCTAAAGCACTCCCCTTCAAGATATCTGCAACATTTGAACCAAATTGGATATACACTTTTGGAGATATTGTACTTTAAATGGTGCACCATTAATGTCACATGACTCATCTGCTGATGGCATTGCCATCACATGAGGTCAATTTCCGTTTCTAAACCTTCCCTTCCTAACTACCAGCAAGGTTTCAACCCAACAAGACATTTACAATACAATATATAATACAAAACATTATACTTACTACTGAAAAGGCACGAATTATATTTTTAAACATTTGTCCCCTTTGGCATTCCATACAATGCAATCTGCTCTCAGCAGCACGTGGTCGGCATTTTGCCAAGTCCCGAGTATATGCCCTACGCACTCTGCGCTGTTAATGTTGCAGGCAGATACTGGGCGTCCACACATACACAGTAGCATATGCACAGCATTGTGTGAAATGGGATTTCCGAGTTGGCAATTTATATTTTAAGGGGGTTTTTGTCGGCAGTGCTTCATGTGTGTGAAAAAGTACACCAGTTATGCACTTCATGCAGCTGAGTCCAATGTTTTAGATGTCCACTCATGCACAATTCACGCTGACATCTCTTACGGTTGATTTTTTACTGAACTTTGAAGACGAAAAGAAGTTTTTATTGTAACTTCCGGTCTGATGACGTCATCAGCCCCAAACCTCACACACGTGTTGACTGGGTAAAGATGATCACCTACATGAATTTTCAGGCAATTCGAACAAACTGTGCCACAGACATTTATTCAAAATTCATTTTTAGGAATTTTTAACCTGTCGCTAGAGGGCGCTCGATAATTAGGTGATGTCATCAGTAAATGATTTGAAGAATACAATACCCGACAGACTAACACCGTTGAAAACAACTTGATACCTATTACCATTTTTAAACAATAGCCCACTTCCGGTTTCGACCGGAAGGGTCATGTAATTTGACCCACACAAGATGAATTCAAGACCACATTTTATCCTGCCACTTGCTGCAAACAGAATGTTGCAGGATTTTACATGGATTTTTATAAATTTAATATATATAAAATTTTTATAATTAAATATTCAATATTTAATAATCATGACATAAATATTTCAGTATTATCTTCAGTTTATAGTTAGTGCTTGCTGTAACTTTGACGACGAAATAGTGCCTTGAAAACGTGTACAAAGTGAATGGGCTGAAATAAATATTTAAATCAATAATAAATCACTTGATGACATCATCATGATGTCATGCTTCGCGGCACATCTATGCAATAGGGTCTTTGCTTACCGCAACTTTGATGAAGACTGACCCTTGCTAAGGGACTAAAGTGCCGCGGAGAAAAACTGTGTACAAAGGCATGGGCACCAGAAGAAAAAGAGGAAGAAGAAGAAAAAAAAACCCCGAACAAAACGAATGCCTTTTTCGCAAACTGCGAAAAAGCCAAATATCCCGGCCCAGCATCATCAACATTGATAACTGACCCGGCAGGAGGTGATTAAGCATATCAATGAGCACGGGTGATTCAAAATCCTGTGGGGAAAATAAGCAGTGGAGTTAGCAGAATGTAACTGCTGTGTGTCCAGGTTGGCCATGTGGGAAGAATTGCAAAAAATAAAAAAAAAATAACTCCAGTTACATGCACGTGTAGGCTACATGATTTTTCAAAGTATGGACTGATCCCAATCCAAATTTTCTGGGGGCAGGCAGACAAACCTGTTTTATTGGGCAGAGCTGTGTTTTTGTGCTTTCTGAAGGGAGGGAATAGAAAAAAATTACTGTGTATTTAAAAACTTGTATGTGCCTGCTTTGCCTACCTCACCCCATTCATACCCTACAATGTCACCCAGATTTGCCCTAAACCTGCAGCCTAATTCTTATACATTCCACGTTTTTTACCTGGGTAATTGTGTGTATTTTCATTGCAGTTTCAGGTACTTCAAGAAGCCTTCAGATAGCACTCCATACAGGATTCTGAGCCTCCTGAAGAATTTGATGCTTCTATAGCATGAGCTCTATTCTGCAGTCTAAAGAAGTTAGCTTGATTTCATTGTGAATAACCAGGGCAATTGATGAATGATAATTGAAGTTTAATGTACTTCGCATGTAAAGTTGAACTTCAATAAGAGCACTGTTAATACAATGTTACTGTTGTAACAAGGAAAGTTAAGTTCCCAGTTTTTTCTTTTTCATTGTTTTCCACTCCTGATAATACATGTACAAGGTTCCTGTACAAGGCAATTTGTAACAGCCCAAGGACTTCTTGAGGTTCGACAGTACATGTACAATTTTGTACATACACATGAGGCTTATACTAGACAGCATTTGTTATTTGAATAATTTCTTGAGTAGGAATTTCAGTATGTACATGTACTTCGCCTTATGAACTTGACAAAATGGTTGTTGCATGATTTTGTCTAAATCAGTCTTTTAGCAGTCATTCATCTGTAAACTTGTATCATTATTACATACGTGTAAAAATATTTTTGTTGCATAGTCCCGTCAAGCTGCGGTTATTTAATAAAAATTTTGTAATTGTTTATGTTTTACTCGATTTTCCTTTTGGATATGGTGAAGAAAATCTTTTAAAACTTTTCTACAGGCAAGTGAACTCAGTGCAGTTGAAGAGGATGTTACAGCCTTTTCCTGCATGAAGACCTGTGATTCCACCAAGGCACCCAGTCAACAATGGTTCAGAAGAAGAGCACTGTTCATAAATTTACATTGCATACAATGTTTACCGTATCTACTGTAACATCAAAAAGATTAGGTCGCGGTCTTTATTTTTCTTTGTATATGTATTCAACTCATAAAAACACAGGTTTCTGTCATAAAAAAAAACCAAGGTACATGGTATTCATAAAGTTCCAAGACCTCGGATTGGCAGGGTGATAATGTAGATGCATTTTAATTTTTTATTTATTTATTTTTTTTTGAGGTCCAAAGAATTATTCAGTTCCTGCACCTCCAATGTATGAAATGAAGGAAAACCACAGTATATGTAAAAACCCAGATAGGCGTACATGTATTTGGGGCCCAATTTGAACAAATCAATTTTAATTTGAGGATTCATGTCTGGAAAAAAATCCACTTTGAGAGCAGGAACAATACAAAGTAAAGGAAAAAGATATGACTATTTTATGTGAGAAACTTCCAAAAAGTAGTTGTTTCGTGATATACATGTGCAAGTTGAGAGCATTATACTTACTTTTTAGGCACGGATCAAAATTGAATGGCAATAGACATAGGTTCTGAAATAATATACTCCTCCACAAATATACATGTATGTACACAAGTACATGCTTCATGCTGGTATGCTTGGTTTATTTCAAGGTATTACATATGTAATCATACAATATTTAATACATGTACATGTACTGTAACCACAGTGTGGATTTGAAAACCTGCTTGTAAAGTTATAGAATAAGTTGACAGCAGTGAGTCGAAAGCAGCAAGTTGTATTGAAGAGAATTAAAAGAGTTGGAATGCACAACAAACAAGATGGTGTGATGTGTTTTCACCTTAGATACAAAAAACAAACAAAATCCAACTGAGGATATCGGAATCCCTTGTACTAGTCATCTACATTTGGATACATTTGGGGAATGTTGTCCATGATGGCAATGGGACTGTAGTGGCATCCAACCTCAACATCACCGAACTGCTTGATGATATGCCGTGTGGCGATATTTCCTGAGTAAAAAATAAAAACACATGAAAAGCTAATGATAACTAATAATGTGAAAAACCAATAATACTATTTTGACGCGAATAAAAAAGTTTGACCAAAAACACTATAAATAAAATATAGGCGTTTGGGCTGGGCTTTAAAGAAACTTAGTCCGAGCAGGGTAGTGACATAAAAATGGGCTTTTCTTTGACAAAGAACAAAAAAACTTGAGTGTAAGAGTGTAACATGCGAAACACAAATATACCCACAGTAAATAAAATCCTAATCAATATTGATCATCACACTCCCCCCAAAAAATCAATAAAATGCATGAACTGTACATACTGGAAAAGAGTGCCCTGGACAGCGTTTCTGCCTAACAGCGCCCACAACTCCACCTACCAAAAAAAACAAAACAAACACCACATTAGGAAGCCCAGTCATATTTATGTGTGGACATAATTACAATGAATATGTAATATTATAATGCACATGGGGTGAAGGTCATCATTAATCCTCTAACAACTTGAATTTACTTATAATCAAATACAGTGAAGACATTGTCAAGAGAAAGACATGGTATTTCCATTTTTTTTCGTACGCAAACGTAGGAGTTGACTCGCAGCCGATCAGTAAACATGTCACGTAGGCCCTGGCTATGTACACATTGAACCAAAAACGTGAGACTTCAAAAGTTGGAATTTCTTCCATGGAGTACATGCAGTAATGAGTGCATAAAATACGTGTACAAAGTCAGGTTCTAAGGTATAACAGCCATTTCAGTGGCAACAAAAACTGTGATTTAGGCCTACCACTTTACCAATCTGTGTTCCAAAACCGATTGTGCTCTTGTCCACCCTAAAGCTGCTGCAGCGTTACCGCCCCCATCGTCATCGGTATGATCCGGCTGGCTCGAAGCGGTAGGCCTCGGCACTGCATATTTCAACTATTTTTTCATCGCCCTCGAGGTCATCTGGTTGGTCCAAATCTGATGAATCTTTGTTGCTGGCCTCAGATAAATCAACTTCTTCCTCGTCAATGCTGTGTTCTTCCCAGACGTCTTCTTTTTTTGGAATTTAGCGCTGTACATCTACATGTACAGTACAGTGTGCACCAATTGAATGCCACCTCTTACATGTACATCATCGTTCATTCATGCATTATGCAGGACATGCGCATGCAAATTGCTGGATGACGACACTGCCATTTTTGCAAAAGGCTTGTTCAGCCTGGACAAAAGGGCCCAAAACTCTGCTTTCTTTCTGACTTAAGAAAATGCAGGAAATGTTTTGTTTGCAAATATTTGTGAAGAATTACAACAGTACATGCACTCCTGCACCGTAGCTGTGGGGACATACTCTCAACATTTCACTTATTTTGTGGGGACTGAAAATGTTGTGGGGACTCAGAAATGTCCCCACAACTCGGTTCAAATTTCCCTAACAAAAGAACTAGTCCCATAACACGGTGAATGCCTACCCATGCTATTTGAGGGACAAAATCACAATTCTCAACTCCGTTTTAGTGCAGCTTTAACAAATACATGTATTTCTATATCAAATCTAAAGACAGGCCCCTTTACAAGCAAGATCCTTGATATATAACCAAGCCCCATCTGCCTTGAGTTGATGGCAGCCCTCATTAGAAAAGAAGAGATGCCGGTGGGAGGTTTTCTAAGTGGGACTCATGCACATGTGAAGACTGTACACGCACACCGAAATTAATTGCAAGTACTCAGTGCATCCAGTGCCAACTGACGTGCATTAACATGCACACACACGTAGTGAGTTCCCACCAAAGGGATGCTGTTGCTCTAAAACACACGCCCTCTCTTGGTCTTGCTTGGAGCGGATAGGTGGCATGGTCTATTCTTTATGAACAGACAATGCAGAACAAAATAACCTGACCAATTTTTACTTGCATGTACAGTGCTGTGCACTGGGCACCAGTTGAAATGGTATCCACCATTCCCCTTCTTCATTCAATGAGGGAATACTTGGGTAAAGAGGTTGCAGCAACACCATGTAAGGTTATCTCTATTTATAACACCTTACTCACAGATTCTGTATTTTGACTGGTCAAAAGGGTGTCATGTGACGCTTGCTGGTTTAACTATTTTTAAGGGATGTTTATTTTTTTATCTTAAAAAAACCCACAAAATTGGACTTTCAAAAATTTAAATCAGATTTTTAATTTTCATAAAAATGTGAGACAAGTTGGTTTAAATGTCTTTTCAAAAGCAAACAAATTAGCTGCATGTTTAATAGTTTTTGTTAAACAAAACAAATTAAACAAATTTGGATTTAAATTAAGAAATTTAAATCAAGTAATTTAATAAAAATCATGAACTACCATGTCTTAGCCTTAGTGAAATGCATGCAGTAAAACACCTATCAGTACATGTACCCTCACAGAAGACACTTCCTTCAGAGAAGTATGTGCACATATACCGAGGATAAAGTGCATACTCTTAAGTTTTGACAAAATTAGAGTTCACAAGAATTTGTTAATAGGGTACTTATACATGCATCAAATGACTGATGAGTAAGAAACATGGCATGAACAACATGTATGCATTCATTTTGCATGCTACATGTGTAGGTACAGCATGCGGAAATTTTACCTTACTCTATGTGCAAAAAGCAGTCTCATTTTGTTTGTGATCCAGCTTCACACAGCAATGACTTAGGCTTGATTAAAAATCACTTCATTAAGGGCATTAATTTAGTGATTCTAACACTACAGGTATAATGACTAACGTTTCTTATCTCAATAAAATATATGTACACTTGTAGAGATGTCAAAGGTTGATGTACACCGATACTTTACCATGTTAAACCATCATGGAGGAAGGACACAGAAGGAGTTTGAACTGCCCAGGCTATAACATCTGGCCAGTTACCGCTTTCTGGCATGGCCGGTACATCCATAGCCAGAGCGCAGTGAATGCTTGCTACACACCATCTGTTTCCCAACCATAAGCCCCTTTGTACTCTATGATCAATGCCACAATTTTTCACTAGTAATCTGCATCCTTAACACGTTGTGCACTGCAGTATAGGAACTTGAATATTCATACCATCAATGGTGCTTGGTATGACCTGAAAACAACATCAAATTTAATGCTTGCACAGTTGCTTAGAGTAGGCTGTGTGCCCTTAGTGTTCATGTGCAGTCATTGCCCTTATCGAATGCTTTCTTCCGGAGTTATTTGGGAATGAATAGCCGAGTTGTTTAAAAGATATTGTGTTTTATTTTAATCATATTTATTACGGTATTTATACAAAAAGGTACAGTACATTGCAATTTGAAAGTTAACACCAAAATGGGAAATCTTTTCACTTCTTTTTTCTCTTCCCAGGGAATTCCTTTTCATTTCACAAATTGTGAAAAAGTGTACCAAAAGTGGGAAAATATTTTCACACCTTTTCACGAAAGTGGGAAAATATTTTCAAAGATTTTCTCCAAATAGGAAAAGATTTTCACACTTTTTCCCACAAATGGGAAAAGATTTTTCACAGATTTCCCACAAATGAGAAAAGATTTTCACACTTTTTCTCACAAGTGGGAAAAGATTTTCACAGATTTTCTCCGGTGGTAGTGAAATAATTTTGCAAGCTTTCTCCATTAAATAGTATTTGTGCATGTACACATCAGGAAGTTTTTGTTCTCTGTGGTTTCAAACATGTGCATCTCTGAATGCGGAAAGCGGAGAAAAATCAATCTGAGACAAAAGCACTTTAATTCTCTGGAATATCCAGAAGATAACTTGAGGAAGACAGCATTAAAATTTCAACGCAGTATGTTTCTCAGTTTTGAGCAAAATACAATGCGACAAGCCAAATCAAAGCTGGATATGGTGGAGGTCGGAGACCAGCACTGAACACTGAACAGCTGAATTACAGTAGATTCCCGTTATGGCGCTCTGAATTGAGCATTATAACTACACAGCCTAGCGTAAAACCAACATGGATGGATGTCCAACATACATGTGCATGTATCCACATGTTGTCATGTATGTGAATCATGTTTACATGTATTGGCAGATGCATGTACATGTACCGTAATTTCGGAAAAAATGCCTTGTATCCAGTTGTCTCAACGTTTTCATGACGGCGATCACCAAAAATCATCAAATCTCCAGATTTGTGGCTGTACAAAAAATCGAGTATGGACATAAACCAGTCAGTTACTATCCCAATTCTGATGCCATATGTAGCCTGGCCTGGTTCATCCAAACACTGGCCCTGTTTGTTACCCCAGTGCTGACTGTGAGAAGGCAGTACGTAGTAGCTAGAAGGGCATCCCGTGTGAATCTTGCTAGTTATGGTACCATGCACGGTGTATTGGGATGAGAACATTAATTTACAACCTCCTTGCCAACTTGACCACTGTATGGACTTGCCATCATTGTGAGTTTCGCTTTCCTGACTGCCTTTTCGAGACTTTTGACGATCCAGTGACACCAATGATAAACAGCCTGTGTGCCGACTCCTCCCCTTCTACACCTCGTCCGCGAAACTACATAAGTGCCCTATTACTGAATGCACGATGTGTACGTAACAAAGGGATCGACTTGGTAACTTCACTGTCCATTAACAATGAACCCAGCATCCTTGGCATCACCAAGACTTGGCTAGGGCCAAGGGGCACTGACTCGATATTAGGCCTGCCTCAGGACTACTCCATCTTCAGAAAGGATCGGAAGGGACGAGGCAGCTGTGTCCTCATCGCAGTTAAAGAGAGCTTGCAACCTGTTCGATTAGACGAACTCCAGACCTCCAACATCGAGCCAATTTGGATCTGTATCTCTGTTCACAAGTTCAAATGGCTAATTGGAGTTTTGTACCGTCCTCCCAATGGAAACACAGCCATCAGTAGATATGCTCCTTGGAATTTGTTCATCAGTAGAACTGGCATTAACCAGTCATGGTATGGTTTTCTTGACATTATTGATGCAGCTCTGAAAGATGCCCTGCCTGTAAAACTGGCAAAATCCAGAAAGATGAACTGTCCCGGGGTTGATGCTAATATAAAGCACCTGTGTGGACCAAAGCACCATCTATTCAAAGAGCCAAGAAGTCCAGGAAACCTACGAGACTGTTCGCAACCGTTTAAAATCCCTTACTCGCAAAGTTAACAAAACTTATGTTGATAATTTATTTCTCTCCAAGGACAATAAGAAAATGATTCTCGTCCTTTGTTAGATGCAGAAAATGGTCCCCTACTCAACTGTCATTTAAAGATGGTGATAACCTCCTTTCTAATCCACAGGAGATAGCCTCTGCCTTTAATATCAACTTTGCCTCTGTTTTTTCTGAACCAATTGTATTCCTGATGAACCACTTCCTTGTGATTTTCCTATTGACAGTCTTCCTTCCATCAGCTTTTCTGCTGGTAGCATACACAGGATTATTTGTTCCCTGCCATTGGGAAGGCTCCTGGCCCAGATGGAATTGGTGTGAGATTCTTACGTAATACTGTTGACACGATTTCACCAATTTTGTGCAGAATCTCCACCAGTTCCATTTCCTGTGGCAGACTTTCTCATGCATGGAAGACTGCAAACATTACCCCAGTTTTTGAATCTGGTGACCGTCGCAAATTGACAAATTATCGACTTGTTGCTCTCACATCCATCGTGTGTAAAATCATGGAGAGAATAATTTCTGATAATGTTCCAACTCATTTACAGGACAATTGTCTAATGTCTACCTATCAACATGGATTTATTCCCAGTAGGTCATGTGTCACACAGTTGCTCAGTGTGTATCACGCATGGGCATCTGCTCTTGACCAGCGTAACCCACCAAGAATAGATGCAGTATTTCTTGACATGAGTAAAGCATTTGACTACATGCCTCACGACATCCTCCGTAAACTAGCTTCTTCTGGGTGTAACATAAAAGGTGCTCTCTAGAGGTGGATCAAGGATTTCTTAGTGGACCGTCTCCAGAGAGTAACTTTTGTTGGACAAAACTCGGAGTGGTGTGCGGTGAAGTCTGGCTTTCCACAAGGCAGCGTACTTGGACCTCTTCTTTTTCACATATTTGTCAATGACTTCACCCATAATATTAATTCTGATTGTGCTTTATTCACTGATGATATACTATTGTATTGCTTCCATGCTTTCCTTTGTCTTTGGTCAAGTCTCCCTGAACACGTTTGTATTGCCATTAGTTTACAGTATTTTTAAACGTTTCCTCCCCACTCTTTGAAACAGTGTTCTCTTTTCATAAATTCCAACCACATATTTGAGTCACACGTACATGTAAGGCTTATAACTTAAATTGAGCCTCCTCTCTGCCAATTGTCAATTATATTTTATCTGATTTGTCGTATATGTTTATATACATCTTTTCTCTTATGCATGTATTTTTGGTATTTATTGTGTCTTTATTGCTAACTCTGTAGTTCCTTAATTTAATCAATTTCTTACATCATTTTTATCCCTTTCCATTTTTATTTCTAATGTTATTCATTGCCAGTGAGTCATCTCCTTTTATTTCGTTTATATCGAAATATTCATATGTTCTTATTTATTCCATAGACCTGGAGGAGAAAATACAATGGACTACCAACTCCAGCCGGTGCACCGCGCCTTGCACGTAAACATGTTCCGTCAGCCGGAAGCTCTGGAGTTGCCAGCACAGGAAACTTCCAGTTGACCTTTGTAGCATTGTTCACGTGCGATTAATAATAGCGACCGGCACTGCCATAATAATTTTGCCTCGGATCTTACCTTTTTCATGGAAAAAAATTGCAAAATGGACAAGATAGACAGCATACAAGTGTGTTATGGTTTGTGAGAATTACGGGTAAACTGACATGAGAATTATTGACAATTAGTAAGCCTTTTAGACAGGGAATGCTGTTTATGTATTCTTTTCTCATGTACCAAGTACTGTATGAGTATGATGTTTACTCACCATCAACCCTGCAAAACCCTTTTTCTGAGTTGTAAAGCAATTTCCAGAGTTATAATACTCATCTGGTGGGGTTTTCTAATTTCAAGGGGAAAACTAGTGCATGTTCCCCCGTTCAGATCTAAGTCTTTTAACAATATTTTAAATGCAGGGCCTATGTCATGTACATGTATGTGCACATTTTGTGTTCTTCTACAAGATTATACTTAAAATTTTAATGGGTATATAAGAAAATGTGTGGGAAACATGAAGGCCCATAGCATAATTTCCCCAATGACTTTGTACATGTACATACCATACTTCACAAACTGTACGTAATACTAATAGGATTATTATAAGCTGATAACCTCATAAAAATGACAAGATGCATCAGCTCTATAAATTGTCAGGCAGATTATGACAAGTTTCTGGCTTCCCTTGGCCGGAGGAGCAAGCAAGCACTTCTGAAAATTACTCAAATTAGTTTGTAATTCAACTACTTCCTTCAAAAATGCCAAAACACTAAATATATTAAAATAAGTGGAGTTACAATGTACACGTACAAACATTGTATTTTTCCAAGCATCCCATTTATTATACATATACAAGTTTCAAAGTTGTCTCTGTCAATTTGTCAAATAAAATTGTGGTTTCATCAAAACATCCTGTATGATACCTTTTTTGGTTTTAATTGAATTAGTCCATATTGATAAAAGGAATTCATGTAGGTGGCATAACTGAGGACAGTGGTCTCCCCAAAGATGTGGAATGGAACAGAGTTCTTAAAAAAATCTGCAGGTACTGATGTACAAAATTATGTGACATATTTGAAATGTGTAAAGTACACTAGTCATCATGATACTTGACTTTTGGACTCTGGCTTCAATATCAGTGATTAAAGAACGCCTCCTAAAATCTTCATTCTTTGAAATCAACTGTTTCATTTTTCAAGGGGGTAAGATGTAATAAGTGAGGAAATTGCAATATTAAGTGAGCTTGTCATTTCTTTCATGCAAAATAACTTTATTAACACTAAACACTGCTTCCCTGAGGAAAACACCCCACCGTGTGCTAGGCTGGGATCAAGCACACAACATCCTGCTTACTTCAAAATTTAATTTTTGCTGCGGCCATATGAACCCTACCCAAACTATACAGTGACATACATTATATGACATACAGTATACTGTGTAAAGACAAACGCAGAAGAAGCAAGCATGGCACACTACTGTGCTGATTATTGTTGATTGGTCAATTGAAATCATTTTTGCAACAGGAACTGAAATAACATATGAAAAACTGAATGAACTTAGTGCATACGCTCAAGAATATTTCACATCGCTACAATTATACAATTCACTTGAGATGCCACTGACTCAGTGATTAACAGTGTTACAAGTGTCATTCCATGAAGTTGAGACAGGGATACGGTGTCCATGTTACATGAGACAATTTTTTCTAATTCTATATACATGTACAGTATTTGCACTCATGGATTTTATGCAACAACTGCACTAAAAAATATTTCCAGTATGTCAAGAAAAACTGGAGCTATTTGAAGCTACCATTATACACGTAGTTCTTCTTACTGTTTGTGGCATCCTCCAAATTTACATTGCATATGATTGCGTTAAGTGCACCTGCCAGTGTTCATGAGTGCAAAGTGGTTGAAGCATGTGGCCTGTTAAAGTTTCATGCTCCTTATAGGTGTTGCAAGTTGCTGAAATGATCAATCAGTGCACTCCTTGCAGTCTGCTGTCAGTAGCTGTTGCGTCCTCAACATTGTGGCTTCCCTTCGCACATCGTTCAAGTCCACGTGAGCCACCAGTTTAGGGGATAGTACAAGTGATGCTCGCACAACCTAAAGGCGTGAGATTCAACAAAGTATAAGTATGAGTGAATAAAAGTTCCCTTGAATTGGGTTCAAACCCAAGTATCTTTTTTCACATACAAGAACTAATTCCACTTGCATTATTTTCAAAGGCCAGTTTAAGGCATGGCAACATTCTGAACCATTCCAATCAAAGGGTCACCTAAAGACCATATTCCGATTAGTGTGAGGGAACGTACATGTACATAATTAAGGTAATTCAAAAGATACAAACACAAAAATGGTTCTTAATTACCCACAAAAAATAAATCAAAAATAAAAGGGCTCAGACCTGCTTGGTTGGATTGGCCCAATTTGATGACATGAACCTAAGATATGGCATCTGGTCAAGAATTACTTTTCAACAGGAGTCAAAATCTTACTTTATTGCTTTTGAAAATTTATAGCAGGCATAAAATTCTGGTTACTACTCAAAAATTTACAGAGGGGTTGACATGAGGGGTTTACATGTGAACATCAACAGAAAAGCATGCATTGCAGTGCAATATGAAAAAAACATCCATACTTGGAGCCAGACACAAGAAAATGCTTGAAAATGAGAACACAGAAAAAAATAAAAATTGTTAAAATGACTATTTCAGAAGTCATATTTCAAATATTTAACCCTAACACTCCTCAATCCTTCACCTGTTGGAGGTCTGAGGAGTGTTAGGGTTAACACAGGAAAACTCAAATGAACAACCAACTCAACCAACCATCTCAATGCACTTACCAGGACTCATTTTGATGACATACTACATATAGTGAAGATGTGGGCAGAAATTAAGTGAATAGGCTATGATGCAGGCACCTGCATATACCACAAAATAAAATATAAGGAGACTAACGGTGAAGTGCAAAAGAATACTGCACCAAACTACAAGCAAACCAAGTCATTTTTCCTTATTAATTTGTTTTAATTTTTTGTACATGCGGTTTTTATTAATGTTAATGTTATCACCACAAACTTTGGCACAAAAACGACTTGTACATCATAAGCTGACAATGTTTCAACTGAGTCGAGGAAGAAAACACTTTGGTCTTTAGTCCCTAATGTAGTAAATGTACAGATATTTAAATCTATGAACTCACCTTTTTAACAACGCTATGTTGACAATTGCAAACTACATGTATTGTGTTGCCTTCATTCTTGTCGTTCGCTTTCTGTTCCGCCTCATCTTTTTGCCGCTTTGGGGCTGGATCTGACCTCTTCGGTATACCACAGAAACTCAACCCCAATTTGTGTCTTTAGGCACTGCTTCCAATTTTTGCACAATTATTACCGGGACATTTATGCAAATTTGAGGAGGAAAGATCAACACCTTATGCACGCAGCACGATTTAACATACCGACGACAGCAAAACGGAAGTTGTCTGTGCCAGTAAATTCGGCACTTCCGGTTGACGCAAGATTGACGTGCGCCCGCTGGAGTTGGCAGTCCATTGTATTTTCTCCTCCAGGTCTATGTTTCTAAGACAACACACAAAACACAACTTGAAACAAGTGATTGACTTTAAGGGCATAGTTCTTTGTGCCGCTTATCTTTTTCTTTGAGTTTCTAAATCATAATTTTTGGCATAGCCTAAATTGACCATAAAACATGGGGGCACGCTTGCCCAAATCCTAACCACGCTTAGCATCCTGTGGGCCCAAAAAACATGGCACGCTTACCAACCAGAAAACTAAGCCCATTGGAAGAAATGGGTGGTAGTCACAGTGTTTTTCATTTGGTTTCTTGACTAGAAGTTCTTATTACGTGGCTAAATTACTTATCAAAATGAATTTCAGAAAGTACACCGATTGTTTCCATTGTTGGCAAATACAGTCAAAATTGGAAGCCCAGAACTAGCGAGGGCTTGGCGTACTGTTGTAAAGATTGAACGCTAATTTGTTACCTTAACACTTTAAGGGCAAAGTCAAAGTCTTCATCTGAGCTATTTGTTTATTTATTTTAAATTCAGGCACTGTTGCCTGTCGCTCCCAGACATTTCCTGCCATATGCGCAGCGCACGTCCTACTGGGACGACCGGCAGCATCATACACTGAAAAGTCTGAATCGTCATCAAAATGGCATGCAATTGTGTCGTGTAACAGTTATGAAACTCTAAACAAACGAGGCATTAATACAGTTGTGAAGGTTGGGCCTGAAATGTGTGTTGTCAGTATCCGACAGGTGAACACCGTTGTAGCGGAAACAGCCCGAATTGGGACCACTTAAACTGTGGTGGTTGAGCACCGACACACCGAAACGACAGCCAAGGGACGTGCCCACTTATTTACACAGTGCCTCTTCAGTGTCTAGGACCCTTAAAACCAAGGGTAAATCCCCGAGAAAATCTTGTCTGAGTGAATCTGCCGCTGACTCATACAGATAATGTGCCAACCACTGCTGAAGAACAGCCAACTTAATGGGTGTTGGAAGCACAAAAATTCGCTTGCGGGTTCTGTTTATTAGACCTAGTGCTCGTGCTAGTGCCCCGCATTGCTGGTTATCGCCGGCCGGAATGCTCTTCACATTCCCAACGCTGTAGATGGAGAGCGTGTACGTAACACTAATGGGAGGGATTGAATGCTTGGCGGTGGTGCCTCCTTGCATGGGAGGCTGCATGCCCGTTCTACATGACCCCGCACCGTGTCCCAGCCTTGTGCACTGACTGCAACGATGTACATACCGGCAGGGATTCCACCGGCAACCCAAAGCGGAATTAAACGCAAAGCAGATGTGCTTAGTCCAGTGGTTTGAAGCGGCCTCAACAACTGTATTCGCAGAAGTATTAACCGTAGGTAACAAGCTGCCACCCGCAGCGACAGTAACCCACAGTTCCATGTCCATGGTAGCCCATGAACGGGACAGGTTCGCTTCCATATGCAGGTGGAATTGCTCATCGTAAATGCGCCAGCCTAGGCCAGGGAATTGCACAGCGGCCATGCAAACTATTTCTGCATATTTTAGCAATTCTAGCCTCTGGCGTGGCATCTTGGAAGGTAAAACCCCTCAGTTTAGCCCGCCGGCAAGTGGGACAGTTATTCCTCCGACGTAGGCCTATGCTATACACTCAAGAGAAACACTGCTCTTACAAGGCCAAAATGCTGGAGTGGCAGTTGGATGAAACAACAATATTAAGAAAACTTGCTACAGCGCCTCCCGAAATAACCTCGTATAGAATTGTTTGATAACAACTGCTATCGAAATGGCCTTTAAAATCCTAACTTCTCTGGTGTCCTTAGCCTGCTCAATACTATTTACAGGTCTTTTGCCTCTATATTGACAATAGGCTGCAACCTGGATCCTGGCATGCATAATGTGTGCCTGCTGATGAGAATAATGAATTTTATCTTAAAGTGATGAAATGAAGCATTATTATTTTTATATATTCTACCTACATGTACCTTGATGAGGAGCAGCAGGTCTTCTTATCATTTTAAGTACTATTTCAGCCTTCTGTTTGTCAATTATCCTGTAGGCTTTCATTACATTTATCGTATACTTACATGTACCTACTCTTTTCTTACACATGTATCATTTTGTATTTAAACTGTTTATCATGTCCTTATTTATTGTGTAATTATCGTTTATTCATTTAACTTATTTAATTTCATATTTAATTGCTTACATTATGTTTATTCATTTCCAGTCATTCCTCTTTTCTATTTAATATTTTTAAGTTCTAACTATTGGCTTCAAATACTGTTATATATTCGTATTTTTATTTAAATTTATTTACTCTGTACACAACTTGATGTGGAATGGCAGGTCTTTGGCCACAGTGATTGTCATAGCTTTTGCCTCTCCTTTGCCCATCTTGTATGTGATGAAAAAGAATAAGCATGAATAAATAATAAAACACGCCGCCTCGTGCATGCTGCATCGTGGTACACACACTGCATCTACACCCACCGCGACATCCTGACTGCTACTGCATGCCCATTCATGGTCAAATTGCTGACTTTTCCCAATAGCCATGTGACCACAGAAAGTGACATGTCATCAGAAAACCCAAGTGAAAACAGACCTGATATGTCATGCCGAGCACAATCGGCATAAAGACGAGATTTGCTACATGAAGATACACCTACAATTAAAGCAGCTGATTTTATTTTCGGTAGAAAGCAACCTTTTGGTAAGATACTACATGATGTAGTATCTCAATGTTGATTATTTTGTGTGCCAAACTACACCACGAGAATAAATAAAAAGTGGGCAAATAACCCATGTTGCCACAGCAGAGCAAGTTAAGTTTATTTTAAGACACAATTCATGTGCTCCGTGACTTCATAACTCGGGGACAACTTTTAAAAATTTATTCTTCAACATTGACAAGTATTTATTTATGGTAATCCAAGAAAACCACTGCGCCATGCAGACGCACCTCGCCGTGGTGAGCATGTGCTCTCGATAGCGCTGCATGGAGCGGACGGCTTGGCTGAGGAAATCGCTACTACTAGACTACAACTGCACACTCCATGTGGTGAGTTGGCCCCGACCGGCCCCAAGCGCAGCACAGCCTGCGTAATGTGCATAATGGACTCTTCACTGCATATGTGCGTGGGGCCAGCATGGAGCATTTGCTGCACCATGCTTCATGCTTTCGCATTTTTCCGCATAATTTTCAGAACCTTTCCAACTGCTTTCGCAAAATTTTCACGCCGTGTTCGCAAAACATTTGCACTGTTTTCGCACGTCGTTTGTCCCTTTCGCATCCAATTCACTGCAAATTCACGGGGGGGGGGAAGTTGTCGTCAAAATGCCAAATGCGAATTGCTTTCGCATTTTTTCCCATTCCTTTTCGCAGCATTAACTTTCAAATGCAATGTTCATGAGATTTCTTGCGCACTCTTTGTGATAAAATACTGCATTTTGTTTATTATAATTGTCCAGTGGTAGCCAACTTGTTGTTGGCCAGTCTTAGCCAAATTCATACAAAGACTTTGAAAACTGATGTTTTGGAAAGACAAAATAAAATTACAAACATTGCATGGATAACGGAACAGCGTGTCAAAGTAAAAAGTTTGCTGGCAAAAGTAGATCTAATGCTAGTGATTTTTCGTTCTTTATTTCCTGGTCACAGTGATAAGTTCTAGTTAATTGCAAACAAAATAGGCAAAATTATGCTAGGATATTACCAGTCCCCACTTGTATGGCTAACCTGTAGGCAGTAATCGGGCATTTTTGGAGTGTTTATTATTGTTTGTCTGACCAGGTGGCAATGCTCATCAGGTACGTTGAAGTGCCAGATTTCTAACTCATTCGGTGTCCTTCCTCTATGATTAAACTATGCAGTGGGCAAATTAAATGAAGTAAAATTAAATCATGATAATAAATCCTTCGCATCAAATACACTTACTGAATCCAAAAAGGTGATTTAATCAAAACAAGTGGACAGAATTGAACATAAAAATCTTGTAAACCCAGATTTTGTGTAACACATGTGCACTCATACTTCTTTAACCACTGGCTGCCAGGTGCTTTAAAAACTGCAGTGCACACATACGGGAGATATTCCAGATTTTCAGTTTTCAAAATTCTTCAAAAATTCATAACTTCATTGACTCCTGAGTATTTCAGCCAGGCCTGCCGCCCTGTAAAGAAAGCCCAGAATTGTGGGGTGTTGCGTAATTTCCCTTGTCCCCAGTGAATGCGAGTGGCATCTTTCAAAACACGGCTGGATTAGCATGCAGCAGTGCTGTGTCGCTCATCAATGGGGCCCTGGAGAACTTTTGTCCATGGTACTAATCCGTGGGCACCCTATGCCCAAAACAGGGGTATACTGTTTGAAAACAGTGACAGATTACCTTTGGAAAATGCAAGCCGAAAAATGATGGCAATTCCCAGCAGCAGGTCTTTTGTTCAGAGTACTGTCTTTTGTTACACGGACCAGCTCTTTTGTCCCATTTTGAGCACCCTGACTCTGCGTATAAACCCATGGTGCTCGAAATGGGGTTCCCCAGCAGGAAGTGGCTAATACTAGTAACTGGAAGGCTCATGGGGAGGGGGGATCTACTGTTTGAAATGTGCAAAACCTGCAAACATTTCAAATCAGTCAAAAAATATTGAAACATTTTGTCTTTTTACCCCAAAAATTAAATATGTTGACTTAAATCAGTGATTTAAAAAAAAAGCCATTTATTTAAATTGGTGATTTGCTATTTTCGTACCACCACTTTAAAGACTTTACACCTGCAGCTTTCCTCTGAAACAGAACTATACCCTTAGCAACCAAAGAACTATATCTGTATCAATAGGCACCGTCAATATCGTATATTTGCCGATATCAATTTTGCGGTTTTGTATATCGATATTATTGACATATCAAAGTTTATTCATTTCAACTTTCATAACAGTATTATAACAGGCGTGAATTGCTGATAAAATTCCCTTTAGTGACATATCCCAGTGTTCGTATTGCGTACATTGCCTACAGGGAATGGGATACACGCAGCCGTGCATAACGATATCTTCAGCACGTAGTATTAGCTTACGTACTTTTGGTTAACAAATAATTCTCTGTTTTGGGGATAAATTTGGTGATTTTTTGAGGCAATGTGTATGTGAATTATTGAGTGCGAGACTATGGTAAGATGGGTGACTGAATTTATTCTTCATTATCATTAGTATTAGCCAACCAGAGTATAAGCTACAAGAACATTTTTCACTCAGTGTGAGAACAAACATAAGCCGTGGCTTATCAAAACTTATGATAATGTGACGATGCACCTTCGTATTTTTTAAGAAAGTTTGTTTGCTAAGTAGTGATATTTTCAATATCGATGTTTTCAAACGTTTGATATTTTTGATATATCGATATTACCAAATTACTAACATTGGTGATATTGTTATCAAACCAATATCGACAATATCAATATATTGATAGTCGACAATGCTTACGTAGTAACGAAACCAGGACAAGTGCCCGGCATGTATTTTGTCTCATACCATGAACCATGTTTAAACCTTTATCTGTCACTCTCAAATAGGTTAACCAGGCTCTGTACCAGCTACAAATTGAATAAGTTAAGAGAACAAAGATGCAAGTAATCAGGTCAGGTACGTGTATGTCACACACTGTATTGTATGTTGTTGGTACACACTTTCTAACACTGACGCATTGCTCTCTGGTGTTTTCATTGATTTTTAGCTTAAATTGTAGAGAATCTGTGGATGAAATGTTATAAAACAAATGGTGACTGCTTTATCTCTTGATATAGTAAAACTAGTCACCCTGGGTGATCCATGAGGCATTCTATTTTCCTGAGGCAAAGCCAATTTGCCTTGGGCTAGTTTTACTATACCAATGGATGCAGTCAATGTCTGTATATTGAATATCCTAACGATGGACAGAGCATACTGTCCAAACGTTGAGTACCCTCTGGTTCTTTCAGAACCACACATATTCAGAAAGAAATATCCTTACACAGTGCTACCGCAAACCTCTTTTCCTAGTTTATCCAACTTACTCATTGGTGGCCTCTGTCACCAGATGCCTCAATAACTCAACTGCAGTAGGTCTCTTTTCTGGATCCTGGTGATACCAAAGAGATAAGCTGTCACATCTTCCATTCGAAGCATTTTACAATTTCTCAATAGATCAGATATGAAATGTGGAAAATTTACATGCACTTCACAAATATCAATCTAGAAGTTTCATGACTAATTAAATTGCTATTTAATGCAAAATCCATGCCAAAATCTCTATGAACTCAGAAAATAGTCAACTAATCACATAATGGCTTGCACTGTTTTAAATGCAGTGCTTCCCCCAAAAATTGTCTGTCTAGAGAGTATGAAATAAAAAACCCCAGAGTTAATTTTGAACATTTTTATTGTGCAGATACGATTTGCCCTTGCTCATGCCTTTCTCAGTGTTACTCAATTTCATTCACACCTGACTCCACTATGGTCAGTTGATCATAACAGCTTTTTGGATGGTAAGACTAAATGTGAAGAGTAGCCCTGAGTTATTTTGCTGTCTTTTTTTCTTTTTTAAGCAACAACTGTAACTTTTTTTGTGGAGACTCCAGGGCTATGGAGGTACACTCTTGATCACTTGCCATCTGACACCTTGGCCTAGGCACAAAGCCCCAAATGCCTTCCCTTCACACAAGATAAAGGATATTTACGCAATCGACCTAACAAAGCACTTCATTTTAATAAGGCATGATACCTGGGCACAGTTCCAAAATAGGCATTTATTTGAATTGTACATTCAGGAATCAAGGAAATTTTATAAAACTACTGGTTTAGATGAGGAGCTAGGAGTACCTGCTCAATATAAAAATCTTACAAATAAATTTTGTGATTTAGTTGTTGTTTAATAATGAAAGCACAGATGAACCCTTTCTGTGGGGCATAATGTATACCTCTTTGCACTTCATAAACACACACACACAAATAACCGCCAACATTAGGTCACAGAAAAAAGAGCCTATCTTCCTTTTGTCTCTTCATGTTGTATCACCTTTTTATTTAAAGAGGCCAATATCCTAAACCAACAATAAGACTCTTTCCTGTCAAGTTACAGAAATAAATGGTGCCTATAGGCCTTTTCACACTACACAAAATCTCTGGGTTGGACACGGGTCTAACCCGTGTAAAAGTCACCAACCTTTTCCCCCTACACCATTTGAACATGGCACTAACCCGTGTAGAGCGGTTGACCCGTGTCGAAACCAACCCTGCTCGGGAGGTGGTTTGAGAGCTCTCGACCTGTGTTGAGACATCCAACACGTGTTGAAAGCCATAGTGTGAACTTAAGTGGGTTATTGTTCGACCCGTGTAAATATCGTGAGGGCGAACTCACATGCACACTGTCGTAATAGGATGCCAACAAAAAAGGAATTTACCTTTGACGTGCGACATGCCCTTATTTTTGCGTGCATTCTTGGTAATCGTACTGGCTTTGATTTTGCTCTTGCAAAAAACATCCAACATGTCAGATAAATTAAAGGCTTTCAATCTGAAAAAAGGCCGACATGGAAAGAGAAGGTGAAGGCTCTGTTGGCAATTTGGGCTGACAGCTTCATCCAAAGCCAGCTTGATGGCACGACAAGAAACAGCAAGTCGTTTCTCAAAAGAAGCAATTTGACCCGTGTCGGATGCGCGGGTGTTTCGTAAGTGTGAAACAATCACACAATACACGGGTCCAAACATTACACGTGTAGCAAAAATGCTGGCACTGTGTTCAGCAGTGTGATAGTGGGTGTGAAAATGGGGCGGAATTGAACCGTGTTGAAATTTTAAGAAGTCAACATGGGTTGGAACTGTGTAGATTTCGACATTGATAAGACGTTCATAGTGTGAAAAGGCCTAAAGTGTAATATGTAACATTCCACTGTAGATAGCATGCAAGGTAGATACATGTAGAGTCCATCACTGCTAAAGCGAACACAACAGGGTCCGCACAAAATGTTTATTGTAGTGGAGGTTCGGTATAGCAGTTTCAGTGGCTGATACATCCATTCCCAACACTGGCCCATTCAACATATGGTAGCCTGCCTCAGGAATGCTTCTTCATAAGGATTTTGGGTTAACACTTCCAACTAACAAGCCAAAAATCAAGTTAAAAATAAATAAAACAGAAATTCAAGTATTTTGTTTGATATACATGTATGTTCATTTCCTTCAATATTTTACCTTTCTGGTAATTCTCACTGGATATCCAATTGCAAAATGAAATCAAGTTTCCCATATGAGTTTTCCTTGAGTCATTCATGTCAAAATGACATGCAATATGCGATGCAGTTAAACTCATTTTCCCACTGCTAAATTGGAACTATCATTGGTGGGCCGTGATTCTAGCAATGGAGCCACAACGATACATGACCACAGCTGGCAACATAAGATGCATACATGTATGTCAGGCAAACTTTCTTAAAAATTACTGAAACTAACAAGATATCTAATGAAGTTTTCGGTGAGTGAAGTCACAAAAGCTAATCTGTCTGTGTGTGTGTTTTTGGTTTGATGATTTTTGAGGTAAAATCCTTGCTTCTGTAGTAATAACACAAAGCAAGAGTTTCCACATCACAATAAATCCACATACAAGCGGGCTAGTCTACACACATACATGGTCACACATGCATACATGTACATGTACCTACAAATGATATCGATTGTGCCTCATGTTGGCTATTGTTCCTTTGTGAGTGAGACTGTCCATCCTAAATCATATTTAACCACTTCGTGCCGGGGCATTTTCCAATGTTGATGATGCTGGGCCGGCATGACAATCATTTTTTCCGTTTTCAAAATGCTTCAAAAATTCATCATTTCATTTAACGGTTGTTTATAGCTGCACGAAGTAATCTTCAGGCACTATTCTAAGTTGATAGGTGACTTTCATTGACACCCAAGTATTTCAGCCAGGCCTGCAGCCTTGTAAACAGAGCCCAGATTGTGCGGTGTTATATAACTGTCTTTTGTTAGCAAACCCGGCTCAGTGCACTGCTGACCTCTTTTCAATAGGGGCCAGATTAGCGTGCAGCGGTGCTGTGTGGCTCATCGCTGCGATGGTGGAGCGCTTTTGTCCCCGGTGGTAATCCGCTCGCTCTCAATGCCCCAAAGCCTGGTATAGGGTTTCAAAATAACGCTGGATTATCACCACTTTTGAGAGTGAAAAATGTCAGTAATGCCCAGCAGCCTGGTCTTTTGTTCGGAGTACGGTCTTTTGTTACAGGACCTTGTTTCCTTTGTCCGAGTTTGGAGACCCCGGCCACGCATATAAACCATACGTCTCCGATCCCGGGGTCCCCGGCAGGAAGTGGTTAAGGCAAATTTCAGTATTTGGGAATGTGGTGATATGGGGACAATGAAAATGATACATGATTCAATGATACACGCCATTTTGTTTAGTATGGTGATCTCAGAAAAAATAAATCCATTCTTTGTCTGTCCTCCAACAATCGTTTGCAGTCCATCTGCATTTTTGGTTTTACCCGGAAATGTTTGACACAGAATAAAAGGTGTACAGATTTAACCACTTGCTGGCAGGTATTTTGAAAATGCAGTGCACAAGAGGTATTTAAGATTTTCAGTTTTCAAAATTCTTCAAAAATTCATCATTTCATTAAATGGACGTTTACACCCACGCAAATGACTCTTTGGTGGCTACTCTAAGCTGACAGGTAGCCTTCATTGACTCCTGAATATTTCAGCCAGGCCTACCGCCCAGTAAAGAGAGCCCAGAATTGTGAGGGGTTGCATAATTTCCTTTGCCCCCAGTAAATGCGAGAGGCATCTTTTTAAACGTGGCTGAATGAGCATGCAGCGGTGCTGTGTCACTCATCAATAGGGCCCTGGAGAACTTTTGTCTGCGGTGCTAATCCATGGGCGGTCTATGTCCAAAACAGTGGTATACTGTTTGAAAACAGTGACAGATTACCTTTGGAAAATGAAAGCCAAAAAATGATGGCAATTCCCAACAGGTCTTTTGTTCCGAGTACTGTCTTTTGTTACATGGACCAGCTCTTTTGTCCCATTTCAGGCAACCCGGCTCTGCATATAAACCCATGGTGCTTGAAACAGGTTCCTCGGCAGCAAGTGGTTTAACAGCTAACCTTGTGGTACCTATTATTGAGATGAAATAAAGTATACTCACCTTTGACAAAAGTTGACGTACCAAAGACTTCATCTCAGATGAATACATAGCATCCAAGGAATCTGTATCAATTTCCTTCTGCACAATTTCCCAAACCAACTTAAGAGGGTTCTAAAAACAAACAATTTAACATCAATCACTGTCTGCAAAGAAAACTTTATAAATGGAACTTCTACATTACAGCAAAAAAAAAATCACATAAAACCCTCAATAATCAGGGGTGCACTTGCCTTTGAAGTCTTATGAGCTATAAACATAACTTTGAAATTATTTGGGGCAACTTCCTGCAATGTGTTCAACCCATCACACTTCAGGCAACTGTTGCCACAAAAAACAACAGTAGGTTCCAGTGACATATTAATTTGGTCCGATTTTCCTTTTCATTTTTAGTACGGTGAGTGGAGGTAATAATGATTTACTAGAATTTATCACTTTTTTAGAACTTCTAAAAATTTTTGTGGGATTTTTTGAGATTTTTTTAGTAATTATGGTCAAATCATTCACTCATCACCCAGTGCCAGATTCAAGGTGCTGAGTGAAGAGCAAATTTGTATACCCGTCCAAGTTACAATACCCCATGAATACTGAAAACTGAAGTAGGAGGCCTATGTAAGTCTACACATGCATCCTTCGGTTTGCAAAAAACATGGAATTTGTTTGATTTTGTGTGCCAAAGCACATTGTGATAGGCCTTTGTATAAAAATATGTGTTAACAGTAACAAAAGTTCAACTTTTGGGTTTGACGAACCCCCCCTATCTCTGGTCAGGCAACCGGCCTGAAGCTACACTTATTTGAAATGATTATTTCTTTCAAAGACACTATTGAGATACCTACAGGTGATTCAAAAACATAAGGGTTAGGGGCATCATAACATTAAAGATATACTCCAAGTAAACTAATTTAGATACATGTCTGTTTTGTGTTAGTTATAAAATGAACATGAGTGGAACATGAAATAAAGTAATGCATCTGTGTCCTTCTGCCTCGTGGTATACCAGACACATTATTCAAGCAAGCATGACATTGAATTTGTCTTCAAGCAAGCTTGGCGCAAGGTAAAGATGGTACATTATAGGGGCCTATGCGCACTGTACATGATATAAATAAATAATTCGAATGAACTAAAGATACACACGTCAAAAATAAAAACAGGGGTGTACCGCAGCTTAATAATTAAAGGACTCATTGCACAATGAATTCATTGTCTTTGATGTCAAACTTCTTGTTGAATGGTGGTGCCCTCAGATATCCATTAGACTTTGTCTTAAATGTTCAAGAGTTCTTGCTCAGTAGAACACACTTTCAGTTGATCTTGCACGCCATAAATAATGCAGGACATTCAGTGCACCTGGCTTGCCCACTCAGAAGTTTTGTGCTTCAGATTTTCCAACAGATACAATTTCAAGACTCATGCTGCAGAGTTGGTAGCTGCAGAGTGTTTTTATGCATTGTTTTGGATTTCTTGGCATTGATTTCTTCCACTAAATGAGCTGCAGAACATGGCTTACTGACTAAGAACTAAGGAGGATAGTTGCTGTTGCATGTGCCGAGACATGAAAACCTGAATCTTCAGTAGTGGGTAATGAAACATAATCTTGTCCACAGAAACCCTTTTATCCCCTCAAGCTGTCTCCATTTGTGCTCATAGAACGTAAATGTTCGGAATAATTTTAAAGCTATCACTACTACAACTTCAGTAGTAAGTGCATGGGTACGAAGCTGCTTCCAAATGTCTTAACTCCGAACAGGGCCCAATTTCATGGTGCTGCTTACCATTAAGATAATTCGTTGACTTATCATGGCACAAAAATTTGCTTAATTTGCTTTGTTCGGGTTCCAGAGTCTTTAGTTTGAGGTATGGACAAAAAGATTCTTTGCTCCAACTTTTAGATCCCCTCAACCTTCCTTCCCTTTGCTCCTTTATAACCTGGGCATATAAAACCCTCTTTGCTGCCCAGGCTCCCCCATATCTCACCCATCCCTCACTCACCCGTCTCACCCACGCAATTTCTTTCTGTACAAACCTATTTCAAAGGGCTCATTTCCCCTTTTATTTTGCTCCTGTCAATTGGCGAGCTACTCTAAGCATGCTTTCAAGGCAAACGGGGCTCATTTCCCTTTCACCCTGCTCTTCTCTGTCAAGAGGCAAGCCACTCTTTGCCTTCTTTGATATAGCCAAGGCACAAATGCTTGAACTGCTCACATAGTGTAGTTTGTGTGTATGCAGGGCCAGCAGCCAGCAAAATGGCTTTTACTAGGGCCGGACTAAGATTGACCCCCAAAAGTAATTGATCGACATGATGCTCAGATGTTGCTTCCCCTTATTTTTATGATAATATCAAATTTTGCCATTGTTTGCCCATCCTCATCATGTACCTTCAAAGAAACGGAGTCAGAGATTTGGAAGAGAAGCCAACATTTAGAGGGCATTTCCTGTTTTGCCAGGCTTTTCCGTGACTTTTCTATGCTTCAGTCTTTCATTTGGCGAGTCTATCTTTGCTTTACTTTGACAGCCAAGGGGCTTATTCCTCTTTCAACCAGTACCTTCAAAGTAATGGAGTCACAGATTTGGAAGAGAAGCCAACAGTTTCCCACTTTTGCTGGGATTTCCCCTGACTTTTCCCTGCTCCAGCCTTTCCTTTGGCGAGCTCATCTATGCTTTTCTTGATTAGAGCCAAGGGGCTTATTCCCCTTTTCCTCATGCTCCTAGCTTTTCCGTGGAGTTAAACTTTGTTTGCTTTCCCTCTTGGACTAATGGGGGCTCATTCACACCTCATCTGCTCCTGCCTTTTCGCTGAGCCAATCTTTGATTTCTGTCATAGCCAGAGGGCTCCTCGCCTTTAAATATAATTATACACACTGATATACATGTATATAAATTGTCTTTTCCATTTCTACAGTATTTGTTACTGTTTTAAGACTCCCTTTTTTGGGAGGGGGATGTGTTAAAACTGTTGCGAAGACATAAAGCTAAAATGGTTGGCTATGATATAGGTCAATCACCATCCCTGGCCATGATCACTGGGGCCCTGATTGCCTTTCATTGCACCAATGCCTGGTCGACCGGTCCCTTGTACTCCTTGTACACATTCCATCATGGCTCAATCAGTGCAATGTCAACTTTTCCTTTTTTTTTTAACACAGAACCCATCCTAGATGAGTGAGAAAGAAAGTGTTTTGGTGTTTTCCGATCAAATATTAGCCACAAAACCCTAAGAAAACAACACCAACAAATAAAATCAAGGATGGCAGGACCAAGAGTAAAGCTTTAATTTGTATCCCCAACATCATATTCAATGCGTTCAAAACTGCATTTCTCTCTTGAATTTGCCCCCCGACACCCGAAGCTGGATCTGCCCCTTAACCACTTTTTCTTACTTGATGGTCTTGTATGTAATGCAAGTGTTGCATTATCCACTTTCTGCCGGAGACTCCAGAATCGGATACGTATGGTTTATACGCGTGGCCGGGGCCCTGTAACAAAAGACTGTACTCCAAACAAAAGACCAGGCTGCTGGGCATTATCGACATTTTTCACTCTCAAAACAAGGTGATAATCCTGCCTTGTTTTGAAACCGTATACCAGGGTTTGGGGCATTTAGAGCGATCGGATTACCACCAGGGACAAAAGTGCTCCACCACCGCAGCGATGAACCACACAGCACCGCTGCATGCTAATCTGACCCCTATTGAAAAGAGGTCAGCAGTGCACTGAGCCAGGTTCGTGAACAAAAGAAAGTTACATAACACCGCACAATCTGGGCTCTGTTAACAAGGCTGCAGGCTTGGCTGAAATACTCAGGCATCAATGAAGGTCATCTGTCAACTTAGAGTAGTGCCTAAAGATCACTTTGTGTGGCTATAAACGACCGTTAAATGATTTTTCAGTGTTGGCTCACGCTAACAACCTCTGTGCATAACACCATTAAGCATTTAAAGGCTGTCTACCACCAACGCAGGGCCAGCTATCTCTTGAAAATGCCTTTGCACTTGTGTATTGTTGAGTATTTAACCTAGGGGCCTGTCTATCCATTTAGTAATTACCATTTCTCGTATATCCACCATCATTATTATTCAGTCGTGACACCATAAAACACTAATCCACATATGTGTGTCAGTGTTTTCATAAGATTTTGCAAGTGTAATAAACCGGTAACCATCTTCATAAAAGTATTGCACTGAGGCTTCCCCAAAGGTCCACATGGACATCTTCCCGCTCCAATGGGCCCCAAACTGATCATCATAAAATGGCGTGTATGGCAATTCAACCCTACTTGCAACAATGTCACTTAAGTCTGAATGGCCCAATGCAACAATGTCACTTAAGTCTGAATAACCCAAGCAACCTGAAGAATTGGACTAACAATGCATGCACATTTGACTTTAAGCACAAGCTATATAGTTGTTCAGAAAGTTCAGATAAGGCTGCAAGCACATGTGTGTGGCACAAATCAATTAAACAGCGTAACAACTTTTTGTCCTATACGTTCTCCAATCCTTGGTCAAAGCAAGGGACAAACCAAAGGATTATGCAACCTCCTATTGTGATTGTGACTCGGAAAAGCAGTTGCCATAGACCAAACAATGAATTCAATGCAAAATTAAACCCAAGAAATGCACACTATGACACTGGCTGACCTAGCTACTATACCTATGCAAATGCACTATTCTAATGTAAGCAAATGGTCGAAATGTTCCTTCACTGAGCCTGTAAAGGCTACACACCCTAGCCCTTTAGGTTGACATTCCGTGTTTGTAATTAAGTCAGTGGCAAAAGCCAAATATGCCCTTCAAAACAAATGCTTTCCACCAGAGACCTTGTTCGCCCTGAACTTTTCCTGCCATTTTTCCTATTAAAATCCATCCATCTTAGATTAGAGAAGCACCGTCAAGGTAATCCCGACCGGGTCCTTCACATTGTGTGATAAATTATACCTAACATGAATTATCCTCACACAGCATTAATCATATTCTTTACATAACTAGTCATTAAACAAGGTCATCTCATAATAAAGTGAAACATGGAAACTATGTTTATGTTGTCTTTGATAGGTCTGCTGTGCTGCCCAGAACAACTTGCAAAACCCTGCACACATAAGACTACTAGAGTCGATTTTGATACTACTCGTTGCTTAGTTAAGACCTCTTCCACAAGGAAGCTTCCATGATGAATGTAATCTCGGGCTTGTGTGGTGGGTTCCTATACGCTGGGGGGGGGGTTGTATTAGCTGTGCCCTCAGCCTGGTATGTGATAAAAGAACATTCATGCACATACACAGAGTCAGTATGCACCGATTAAGGTTGTATTTGTAGGGCCGCTGATAGCGCCGCACCCTCCGATCTTAGCAGCTGCTCCCCTCACAGAATGCAAATAGCGAGCCAAATGAATGAAACCTGAAGAATATTCTCTTGTAAATACTGAAATGCCCCAAAGAGATGGAAGGAGATCTAACCATGGTCTAAACGCCTCACTCCCTGGGCGTGCAAATTCAAAGACCAAAATGGGGTTTGGATATCTCCTACCTGTTCTCTCTGGATTTAAATAAACCTGCCCTCTTGCACCAACTCTACCTCCACAACAGAGGGAGAATGAACCATTAACCTCATCCACATGGCCTTTGCTTAGCGTGAATTTAAAACTCGCGGCAAGCTGACCAATTTAGAAGGATCATGGAAATGGCATGAGCACAACCGAAGCGAACATGCAACACACACGACCTTGAAACAACCTGATTTTAAACCGATGGCTACTTGTACCCTCACACTCACAGCGATGCAAATAGTAAGCATATTTCACTGTGAACATTTTACAGTTGCTGTGCTTAGCAAAAAAATTGTAGTGGGTGTGTATAGAGATTTGCACAATTATGTCACCAAGCAAATTTTTCCTCTGAAATAGCGTGCCTTTTGTTGTGCTTACTGCTTATGGTCTTCATGAATGAGGTGAAGCCTCTGTTAGTGTTAAATCATGTGCTTAAGCAGCATGGTAAAATTTAGCCCAGCAGGAAAGTAACAAGTCTACAGGAAATAGATGCAGTTGGCCAACATTTTCTGAGGGCCATAGGTTTTCCAGCACATTTCAAAGCTTTTTTGTCAAATTCATACATGGGTAACTTCAAATTTGTCTCTTAAATTCACCTTTCATATCCCATGTTTAATTTCATCTTCGGTTGCTTCAGTTTTGCACTTTGCTCTGATAATTGCATACATTTATCATACTTTGTCATGAAAGACCTTTTAATTTCATTGTCCACATTTGTTAAAACGATAGATGAAACAATTTCATTACTTGTGAACAAAGTCTTATAATATAAATTCAATTCAAATTTGTCACATGCTTGTATATTGTCCTTGGTATCTTTATGTTTTCATTTGTTCATCTCTGCTTTAAGCTTATTTCCTTCATTTCTGTGTGCCTGTTTAGTATTTTCCTTGTTAAAAATGGGGCTATAAACTTAAATAAGGAAAATTTTATTTTTTCCATACTTACATGTATTTGTCTATTCATTTAGTTCTTCAACAATTTTATGTGTCAACAACTGGTAGAAATAAGGTCCATATATAGGCAAACAAAACTGTATACTTTCCATATAATGCAAGAAATGGGTAGGTTTTACTTATGAAAAGCAAAGTGTATATATATTTTCACATCTTTCACAGACAGGTGATTCAGTTCTTCTTATCCTTTGGATTGGTTGATCAACCTTCAATTTCTTTTCTTGCAATACACCACCAAATATGTCTGTGCAAGTGTGTATACTATGCACTGAATTTGATCAAAACATTCTTAAAAAGTTAGAAGAGAGGATAACCACTTCATGCCGGGGCATTTTTCAATGTTAATGATACTGGGCCGGCATGAATGTCATTTTTTCCGTTTTCAAAATCCTTCAAAAATTCATCATTTCATTTAACAGTCATTTATAGCCGCACAAAGTAATCTTCAGGCACTACTCTAAGTTGACAGGTGATCTTCATTGACGCTTGAGTATTGAAGCCTGGCCTGCAGCCTTGTAAAAAGAGCCCAGATTGTGCGGTGTTATGTAACTTTCTTTTGTTCACGAACCTGGCTCAGTGCACTGCTGACCTCTTTTCAATAGGGGCCAGATTAGCGTGCAGCGGTGCTGTGTGGCTCATCGCTGCGGTGGTGGAGCACTTTTGTCCCCGGTGGTAATCCGCTCGCTCTCAATGCCTCAAACCCTGGTATATGGTTTCAAAATAACGCTGGATTATCACCACTTTTGAGAGTGAATAATGTCGATAATGCCCAGCAGCCTGGTCTTTTGTTTGGAGTACAGTCTTTTGTTACAGGGCCCTGTTTCCTTTGTCCGAGTTCGGAGACCCCGGCCACGCGTATAAACCATACGTATCCGATTCTGGAGTCTCCGGCAGAAAGTGGATAATGCAACACTTGCATTACATACAAGACCATCAAGTAAGAAAAAGTCCACTGGAAGTTGACAAATTGAATGGACAAATATTTAAAAAGATCAACCATTAATCATTTGGAATGACCAATGACTACAGGTTTATAGTAGCATTTGGGTCATTTTATTAATGTAGGTTCCAACATTTTTCTGTCCCTGTTACACCTAACCTGCATAATTTGACAAGAGATATTTAATTAATTGAAATTGACTTCAAACTGTCGTCATTTGTTTGGCAAGTAATTTGCATTACATGTACTAATCACTCTTGGAAATTATAGTACAAGTTGTAAATTTACAAATCATATATTTCAGACGTAACAAGGACATGGGAAAAACTGGACCCCAAATGTGTAGAATGGCCCATTTTGTGTCTGCAAGTCTTCTCAGGATGAATTTAAAGGTAACTGTGTATGAATTTGAACCAAAAAATGTGCAAATGTCTGGCAAAACCTGAATTTTGGGCCTTAGGCAAGACTTCAAATACAGCTTACATACTACATACATGTACTGACTTCACACAGATTATTTCCAAAGCTTTGTAAATATGAATCTTTGGAAGCAGCAAATACTTCTTTCATTAGGGTAACTAACACAAAACAAGTGTTCTATCTTTAGTGTCCTTCCAATGTCTTGCCATTAGAACAAATTCAAAATCTCATCTCCTCTTTTAATCTGTTGCAGTAAAATCCTCCTATAACAAAAGTCATTTCACAGCCAACTTGTCTATTTTTACACACTGTGGGGTAAAATACTTACTGATGCATCAAAACTCCGTCTGAGTGACAGTAGTTCATATAACACACAGCCTATTGCCCAAATGTCACTTTTAATGTCATACCTGCACGAATACAAAAGATACAAGAACATGTAAGCTTTATGCAAAGATAGACAATTAAATGTTGTACTTATTGTACTTCTTAAAAATGTATCGTGGTCACTTTCCAAGTGGACTACTGTATCAATTGGGTATTTCTGCTTGTCACAGACTATTTCTAAACCCTGTATACTCATTGTTGCCCAAGGTTTCTGGAAAATTCATGAGCTTTCATAGGTGGTAATCAAACCCATGCACTAAGGCTTACTAGTGCAAACAGAACACAATTCTCCTTGATCAGTACAAGCACATAAAACGAACAACTTTTACATATCCCTAACCAGACATTTCTTCTGTCTGTCAAGAAAAGATCAAAGCATTTATATCAGGTTAACTCAGATTATGTCAAGAAGCAACATACTGTACATGTACATTTCCTTTCTTTTGAAAATATGTTCCATATATCCAAAACCACCATAAATCTTATTTTAGCAAAGTATTTATTTCATGACACTTTGAAAACTTCACATGAATTTGATAAAAGACACAAGTTGAGTGAGCAAACTGTACAATGTACTTTATTATGGGATACTTACTGTTGACCCCGCATGAGCTCTGGGGACATGTAGTACGGAGTGCCTACCACCTGCAACGATACAGGGAAATTGTGTACTTGTCAACTCATGCATGTTTAACAATAGAAGACTTATACACTTAAATTTTTTTCAAAATCCCTCAGTAAAAGTTGTTGGCCCATTAGCAGCAATGTAAAGAGAAATTACTTGTAAGCAATCTAAAGACTGTAAACTGTTGGGATTATTTTCTCATTCATTATAGTTTCTTTCCTACCTCAGCATCTTTTAATATCTAAAATGGAAAGAACCTGAAATATGCTACTTAAACCATAATACACTTTCAAAGTTGTGGTTTTTTTGCATTTACATTATCTTAAATCCAACTCCCATGCTGAAATACAAAGTCTGATTTCAAAAATAACTTGAAAGTTTGCATAGCAGACATCATAATGTGACAGAGGTTTGCAGTGGAACCACATGAAATCTCTTTTGTGAGTCTGAAGAGAACTAGTGGACTCAAGTAAGCTCTTTCTGTGGTCAGTGGGAAAGCATACTATCTGAAACCAAGTCCAACCGGTTATTTTCAGAACTGCACTCACTCACAAGAGATTTCACTTGGTTCTAGCACACACACCATCACACAAATTCAAAATATCTACTCATACAATGTTCGCTTCAACCTCATGCTGCCGGGTGTTTTTAAAAATGCAGAGCACACATATGGGAGACTTTCAAGATTTTCAGTTTTCAAAATTCTTCAAAAAGTCATCATTTCATTTAATGGATGTCTACACCCACACAAATGACGCTTTGGTGGCTACTCTAAGCTAACAGGTAGCCTTCATTGACTCCTGAATATTTCAGCCAAGCCTGGCGCCCTGTAAAGAGAGCCCAGAATTGTGAGGGGTTGCGTAATTTTCTTTGTCACCAGTAAATGCGAGTGGCATCTTTTCAAACGTGGCTGGATTAGCATGCAGCGGTGCTGTGTCACTCATCGATAGGGCCCTAGAGATCTTTTGTCCACGGTGCTAATCCGTGGGTGTGCTATGCCCAAAACAGTGGTATACTGTTTAAAAACAGTGATGAATTGCCTTTGAAAAATGCAAACCAAATAATGATGGCAATTCTCTGCAGCAAGTCTTTTGGTCCGAGTACTGTCTTTTGTTACTTGGACCAGCTCTTTTGTCCCATTTCGGGCACCGCGACTCTGCGTATAGTCCCATGGTGCTCGAAACAGGGTTCCCCGGCAACAAGAGGTAAAAAAAGTCCTTTAACAAGACCACAGTCTTCATACAAGTGCTTTAATTTTGTAGGCTTTCTTTTGTTTCAAGACTAAAAAATAAATTGTTCACTTAACTGTTTCTGCTACTTCAGTGTTTTTCAATACTTTTGAGATGCCAAAGTCACCCAACTTGATCAGGTTCTGCTTTGTTAAGAAGATATTCAATGTCTTGATGTCTCTGTTAAGAACAAGATTACTTGGAACAGATAATTCCAGTGTATCAAAGATCAACATAACAGTATAAAACTAAATTATTTCAAACAAATCAAATTCAAAGGTCATAAAATTTAAAAAATGTTGTGTTTACATGTATCAAAAATGCTTAGACTAAGTGATTGCTGCTATTGAATTATTACACATGCATCATGAGCGGCACTTGAGAAAAGAGTACCATATGATCCAATCCACTCCCAGCAGGAACAACTGCATTCATCAACTTGTTTCGGGGCTGATGTGTTTCATTATTTTTGCACTTGATTTGGTAGCAAATTGGCATTAAGAGGCCACATCATTTCATTAAACAAGTTAGATGGAATTTCATGCTATTCATGGTGAAGGACAGCAACAGGTGGAAAGGCTTGCTGTAGCACTATGCGAAGGAATATATCTCTCTTATGCGTATGTGTGGTTTAGAAAAGAACCAGGAGTATACCCAATATTTCGGACAGCGTGCTCAGTCCGTTGTCAGGAGACTGAAGAGAGGCTGAAGATGGGGCTGTATATATATAAGGTGGCTGGATGCAGCGTGGTGTGACGAGTGTCCTAGTAGAGGACCCATTCAACTGGGAGGTGAGCTGGGGTTGCCAGATGTCACTGATGGAGAAACCGATGTCTTGGGGAACGGTGTCGTGCTTAAGGATCTCCAAGGCTTCTCTGATGTGTCTACCTACCAGTTCTCCATGCTAGTGATGAGGTGGGCTTGATCCCAGTCGATGCGGTGGTCTTCGGAGTTGGAATGCTTGACTATCGCCGACTTTCATAGTCTCCCTTCCTGCCATGGACCTGAGTCTGGTGGGGAGGTCCCTACCAGTCTCGCCAATATACACTTTGCCACATTGGCAAGGGATCTTGTACACCCTTGGTTGGTGGTGTGGATCTTGTCGGTCCTTGTGGGATGTCAACATGCTGCAGATCTTGAGAGGAGCTGTGTGGAACACCTTCATGCCGTGCTTGTTCAGGATACGCTGGATGTGGTGGGAAGTACAACCGAGGTAGGGAAGGGTAACAGAACTAGGGGCCTTATCTTAGTGGCTTTGGGTACAGGAGACCCTTCGGCCGGGAGGGGATCTTGGTCTTGGGTCTTGAGTCTTGATCTGCTGGAGCTTGTAGCCGTTGTGTTGAAGTGTCATGGAGATGTGGTGCAGTTCTTCGGTGAGGTCACGCAGAGGACACCCCCACCCTGCCTATGGGTCTCCTGTACCCTCGGCCCTCACCCCGCACCTACCTATGCCCAACTTACATGCCTCCCGACCTGCAGGACCCTGTCCCGCATGAGCGCCCACAACCAGCATCCTCGTCACACCATGCTGCATCCAGCCACCTTCTATATACAGCCCCATCTTCAGCATCTCTTTAGTCCCCTGACGACAGACTGAGCACGCAGTCCGAAACGTTGGGTATACTCCTGGCTCTTTTCTGAACCACACACACTCATAAGAGAGATATATTCCTTTGCATGGTGCTACTGCAAGCCTTTCCACCTATTCAACAAGTTGGTGGAAACATCTGATGGGACAGTCAGAATTAGAAGGCATTACATGGCGGCACCATGCACGCATGAAGGTGATACATTGTCTCAAAAGTGAATGGCAGTCATCCATTTTGATGTTACTTTGAGAGGGTAACAGAATGAAATGTAAATGAAGCAAGCTTTTTTCACCAATTACGCAGTGTGAAAAAAATGCCAATATGGCAACAGCGCATGCTCAGTGACCTTCGATTGGAACAAGTAAATCAAAGCATGATCAAGATCCAGTGCAAATGTGATACAGTTTATTTGTTGTTATAGTAGCTCCCTGTGGTTTTATTCCCCTTGCAATAATGTAATGTGGACCAGGATCTTATCCATATCAGATCCTCCTCTCTCAATTCCCCTTTCAGGAAGGTAAAAATTATTATTTCAAAATTAGTTTAGTCTAATTAACAGATACTTCAGGTACTAAACCATGATGTACATTTGCCCCATCACTTCAGGCAACCACCAGTGAGATGCTTCATCACTCGCTTTAATACTGTGACGAAATGGCTTTAACAAGTTTAAGTTTCAGTCAATGGTGACATCATTCTTATTTTTGTATAGGCACAGAGAATGTGCGAGACCACTGTACTGGTACCTGTGTATATTAGCATTAATCTGTGCGTAATTTCCCAGGTAAATGTACATGTTTAAGACAGTGTGGGACTGGCGTAAATTTATGTTTTGTCTAGTTTGTTCCATGCCACGCATGGTGCAGTCAGTCTAGTCTAGCAGAAGTCTCGAGGCAGTCTGGAGGCCTGGTTCAGTGAGTCAACAGCACTAGTGTGACCGCTTCTTTTGTGTGTGTTACCGCTGACAGTCTGCGAGCAATTCAGATACTGGTTCCGTAATCTAAGCAGTTAGTAAGTAACCGTAACGATTAAGAAAAGTATATTAAATAAGTTGATCTTGCCGGTAATATCTTGTGTACGTACATATTCATTGTTGTGCCAGTCGACCGGGTCACCAAATCAATTACCAATCAGTGGTATATTTCCGCCAAAACAACCCTGGACGTTAGATTGCTCATCAAACTCAAGGTCAAAGGCAGATAGTTTAGGTTTAGGTCAGATGACTTTCCCCACAGTTGGAGACAGTTCACCCGGACTGGCGGGACCTAGGCTGGCTCATGGGAATAAAATGCCACAATACATTACTTGTGCAACTTACCTGTGCAATATACCATTGTCGTGTATGTGATTAACTGCAGATGCAATTTGGAACAAGTACCACACAACTTCCTGACAAAGAAGATAAAAAGATGTTTCAGGACAATATGAAACAAAGATGCCATGGTGTCAATTCTATGTATATCAATACAGACTACTAAAGGGTGATGCCATTTTGAACCAGGAAGTGTAGTGCAAATGGATGGAGTAAGTGCATGCCTGTTGGTTCCTGCACTGATTTTCATGCGAATGTTTTTACATGCATCAATGTGCGCACACATTGGAATATCCTTTTGGAGAAAATGCTTTTTCGGGACCATAGGGCATTGCTGCAAGATGCCCAAAAACCAATTTCCTTGGTGCACTTCTCGGATCTAAGTGGAATCACTGTCATTTGTTGGTCGAGACCATGTGGATTACAAAATCCACAATTCTAAACTCACCAGTTATTTAAACATTTGCATTCTAATTATGAACATATAATGGGGCACCCTCTGTTGACAAGGGTTGAAAAACCATGTACATTTCCTTTGGGAAGATTTTTTATTACTGGTTTGTAACAAAAGGGACTGTTAGTGTCTGTTTCAGTGGTAATCATTGTTTTCAAGTGAAAAGGGATTGATATGTCAGCAAGTTTATCACAATTCCCACACACTAGTATCAGTTGTTACGAAGTCAAAACACAAATGAGAATAAATGAAATCATTTAATGATGACTACTGCTTTTGTGGAAGGGAGATTTGAATGTGGTTTTTTGCATGACACTTTTTCTTTTACAAGCTTCCTTAGTTTAGTCAGCAACTTGTCTGGTACCCTGTATCACCTTATAGTTTAGCATTGCTCATCGAGCTTCTTGCAGTTAACTGTTCAGACTGGTGCGTGCTACTGAAGAGTGAGCATTACCACTCACAGCTCTCTTCAGCCTTCCCACATTTGCACTTTTCTGCTCTTGTCACCAGTTGCAGCTGGGGTTTGTGCCTGATTGGTCACTCGAGTAATCCACTTGTGGCACTGTGTTGGGTTATTATCATATTTCTATTTTTTTTCATTTTTTTTACTTTGTCCTGACCTTCCAAATAAATCGCGACCCAGTCTTCCTGATCCAGGTGTCTTCAGATCTTGTTACTTTCCCAAAGTCTTGTGTATTAAGTTAGCGGGGCAAATTTCCAGGTTACATTTTTTTTTAACTTTTTTTTTTTTTGGTGCCGGAACCCGGGAAGACTGATTTTCTGAGGAATTTAGCCATTTGTTTGTACGGTCAAAAACAAAAAAAAACAAAACAAAAAAAACACACATCACTCAGCCCAGCACAGTGTCATAAGTTGGGGAGTTCTTGTGGTGCATGATGGCGTCAACTCCATGCTGCCCGCCTGACTTCAACCTACCATACTATGGCCCCGACGATAGCCTTCGTCTGCCACTACCCATGATACCACAACCGAGTCCACCCTTCCAGCTGTCGCAACCAAAGGTCACACCCAGTGAGCAGATCCAAGTCAGTGGTGATCAATTTACAAAGATGCAGCCCCCCCAGATAGTGTCAGAGGACAGCCATGAACTCTGTTTCCCACCGAACACCAGTAAGCCTGTGCCAAGTCTTCAGCAGCCGAGTCATCTGAAGGAATTAAGGAGTTCCTTTACACCGACTCAGTCCCAACCTCATCAAACAGGACTCTGTGACCAGCCGAACCTTAGTCCCCTACAGTTGGCTGGTTTTGATCCACCCCTCCCAGTTGCCGAGCGCCATGTACCGTTTGCATATACCACTCATCAGGTCAAAGACGTTGCGATGTTCTCAGGGTCAACCCCCGAAAAGCACGGTCTAAAAGTTGAAGATTGGGCACGTGACATGTCCTACTTGCTTGAGGCAAAGGGACCACAACCAAGCCAGGTGAAGTTCCATGAAGTGGTGAGGCACACGAGGGGGAAAGCACGCGATGTCATTTTAAACCTTGAGAGTCGGGGAGGAGAAACCACAGCAGAGGCAGCTATTACGGAACTCATTGAGGAATTTGGTGAGGGCTGTACTGCAGTGATGCCCATCGCTACATTCTTCGCGAGAAGACAGCGACCGGATGAGAACCCAACTGAGTTCGCAATTGCATTGGAGGCGCTGTTAAGGCACACTGAAGATCTTCAGCGAAGACAAGGGAGGAAAGCATCACTCTGTGAAGACCGAGATTTGCTACTGACAACGCAGTTCATGACAGGCCTTCGAGATGAAGCGGTGAAGCAGCGACTCGCTCCGATGCAGCCTCGACGCATGAGCTTCAAAGGTCTCCGTCAGGAACTACGTGTGATTAGCGAAGAACTTCACCAGGCAAGGGAGATGAGACAGCAACGTTTCCAGTTGTGCCAACAAACAGCCAAAGAGGAAACAACTGGGACAGCACCGGGGCGAGCCAAGACAAAGCAGCAAGGCAACCAGGATGCAGGCAATGCTAATTCAAGTCAAAGTAAGTTCACCAGTGACCAGGTTACCGAACTGACCACCCTAGCCCAACGGCAGTTGACCACATTGGATCATTTGATACAAGGGCAGCAATACCTTGGTCAACGAGTACAGGAACTGGAAGGACGCATCTCAGGTAGCCGGGTGAATCAGCAAATATGGAGACAACCAACAGGCCCACTCGCTTTGCATAAGCGTGACACCTGTTGCTACTTGTGTGGGGCACCAGGCCACTTTGCTCGCCACTGCACCCAGCGGAATGGTCTAGGCCAGCATCAGTTAAACTAGAGATACCCACTGATGAGGGGCGATCAAGGGGTAATTTGGAGCTGAGAAGCCCGGACGACAAAGTGAAGGGGACATGCATGATTGCCTCACAGGGCTCGGAAGGCAGTAGGGAACGCAAATCAGCAGATGAGCACCTTGTCGGCCCTGTGAGCACTACTCAAGTTACTGTGGCTGGGCGGACATGTCAGGCGCTGTTGGACACTGGATCGCAGGTGACTACGATCACAGATCGGTACATGTCAGCACATCCCAAACTGCAAGATAAAGTCATGCGCAGAACAGATGTTCCTATCTATGGAGCGGGTGGCCAGAGTGTCCCGCATGGTGGGTACATCGTGCTGGACATTGTTGTTTTGGGTCAGACAATCTGTGATGTGCCTGCCTTTGTGGTGCCTACCACAGACTTTCGACAATCCACCCCTGTTCTCTTGGGAACCAATGTCATTGTGGCCTTACGTGATAGACTGCATCAAAGATATGGCCGGTGGTTTATGGCCAGGACCAGACGACGTTCTGACCCCTGGTTTAAGGCCTTTCAGTGTGTCAACAGTGATGGGACTGACTTTGCAAACAGGGATGGTGAAATTGGCCCACTTAAGTATGCCAGCAAGAGAAGGTTGGTGATAAAGCCCTGTGCGGAGGTAGATGTGCCAACACAAGCCCCAAGACGAACACATGGAAAGACCTTCTGCGCACTTGTGGAGCCAGCCAATGCAACCCTTGAGGAGAATCTGGTCGTTGGTAGAACTTTTTCGGAGGTTAAGAGGGGAACGACCACTGTTCGAGTATGCAACCTCTCTGCACGTGAATTCATTTTGAGGCCAAATACCTGCTTGGGTACCCTGTCGGTAGTCGAGGAAATTGGCAGAGTTAAAGCGGACAAAGAAACCCAATCGAGCTGCAACACCCACTCAGCGGTATGTAACCAGTCGACGGTGGAACCCCAAGTCCCAGAGATTGATGTCAACTATGAGAACCTGACAGACAAGCAGGCAGAACAGGTTTTCCAGCTACTCTCCGAAAATAAGGATGTTTTCTCCCGAGATGATCAAGACCTGGGCTACACTGAGACGGTAGAACATGAAATACCCCTGATTGATAATACTCCCTTCAGGCTGCCCTACCGCAGGGTCCCACCAGGGCAATTCCAAGAAGTCCGACAGCATATAGACAAGCTGAAGGCATCGGGAGTGATACAGCCGAGTCAGAGCCCTTATGCATCCCCCATTGTAATCGTATGAAAGAAGGACGGTAAAATCAGGCTCTGTGTCGATTATCGCCAGCTGAATGCCAAGACTGTGCGGGATGCATTTCCACTGCCCCGTGTCGAAGATGCCTTAGACGCCCTTGGTAAAGCCAAATACTTCACGAGCCTGGATCTGACGTCCGGGTACCTCCAAGTCAAGGTGGCTGAAAGGGATCGACCCAAGACGGCTTTCACGTCCCCCATGGGCCTGTATGAGTTTACCAGAATGCCTTTCGGGCTGATGAACGCCCCGGCAACATTTCAAAGGCTGATGACCGCTGCCCTTGGGGACATGAACTTCGACTCCCTCCTTCTGTACCTTGATGACATAATCATATTCAGCAGCACTGTAGATGAACACCGGGAGAGGCTTGCAAAGGTTTTTGAGAGGCTGCGCGAGCATGGTTTGAAGCTTAAACCATCCAAATGCCATTTTTTCCAGTCACAAGTTCGCTATCTTGGTCATGTTGTGTCTGCAGATGGTATTGCCACCGACCCTGAAAAGACCTCTGCCGTCGTGGATTGGCCCAAGCCGAAGACCAAGAAGGATGTCCGTAGTTTCTTGGGGTTCACTGGCTACTATCGGCGTTTCATTCACAATTATGCTCGAATTGCGGGACCACTTTTTGCCCTGATAGGAGGCAAGCGTGGAACGAAGGATCCACCATTCACCTGGAGTCAGGAGTGTCAGAAAGCTTTTGAACTACTGAAGCAGAAAATGACTTCAACCCCGGTCCTTGCCTATGCTGACTATTCCCTCCCATTCACTGTCCAGACGGATGCCTCGGCCGATGGGTGTGGGGCAGTTCTCACACAGGTGCAAGGTGGACGAGAGCAACCAATAGCATACGCCAGTCGCACCCTTACACCGTCAGAGGCCAAGTACCCTGCTCATAAGCTGGAGTTCCGAGCTCTTCATTGGGCAATAACGGTAAAGTTCCGCGATTACCTATATGGTCAAGATGTCACTGCAGTTACCGACAACAACCCACTCACATTCTCAAGACGGCGAAGCTGGATGCTCATGGTCAGCGATGGGTTAGCGATTTGTCTCAGTTTAAGTTAGACATAATCTACCGGCCTGGTCACGCCAATGGCAATGCAGATGCACTGTCACGAATTGTCAGGGATGAAGTATCTTGCATCTTTGGTACCAATGAAGTGGGGATGGACAGATCGGAGGATAAGTTGGCCGGCGAAGAACAGAATGGAGGAGAGAAGGTATCAGCACAGGTGCACGCTCAAGAAGTAACGTCGCCAAGAGAAAGTCCCAGTATTTCGGGTGATGAATCAGTTTCAACTACCTACGACAACCTCATCCCAGGTACAAGCTTTGGTCAGGGTGTTGACCTCCTCTCAGCACAGCTGAGAGATGAAGCCATCTCCAGGGTTATATACCTGAAGGGCATACAAGAAGGAAGACCATGCAAAAGGCAACTGGGACAAGAGACCAGGGCTGTCCGTCGGCTGTTGAGGAGTTGGGACCGATTGGAGGTAAGACGCAATCTCCTTGTTCATCGTCCGGGTGGTGATGCAGCTGGCCGGCAGTACCTCCTTGTCATACCAGTAGACCTTCGATCGCAGGTGCTACAACACCTTCATGACTCGATGGGGCATCTTGGTCTCGACAAGACACTACACCAAGCTAGGGAGAGGTATTTCTGGCCTGGCCTCTATTCTGACATCCGTGCTTACATCAAGAAGTGCAGACGGTGCACACTCAGGAAGACCCCAGACACCCGAAGACAGGCAACGCTGGAAAGTATCCGCACTACACGCCCGCTGGAGCTAGTCTGCATTGACTTCTTGAGCCTAGAAAGGTCAAAGGGTGGCTATGAACACGTTCTGGTCTTAACCGATCACTACTCCAGATATGCCCAGGCATACCCCACCAAAGATGAAAAAGCGACGACTGTGGCCAAGGTGTTGTGGGAGAAATTTGTGGTCAATTATGGGATTCCAGAGAGGCTGCACTCTGACCAGGGCAAGTCCTTTGAGTCGGATGTGATAAAGGAGTTGTGTAAGCTGCTTGGGGTGAAGAAGACCCGAACCACACCATATCACCCCCAGGGGAATGGAATGACAGAACGTTGGAACCGGACGCTGATGTCAATGTTGGGGACACTCCATCCGGAGCAGAAGGTCAACTGGGCTATGCATGTGGGCGTCCTGACCCATGCATACAACTGCACCCAACATGAGTCTACTGGGTATTCCCCATTTTATCTGATGTTCATGCGGAGGCCCAAGTTACCCATAGACATCCTCATCCCATCAACTCAAGACAACGAGGCAGAGCAAAGGCCTGACCACGATTACCCCCATTATGTCCGGCGCCTCAGACAGCACATGCATGACGTTTACCGGGAAGTCCAGACGACAGCTGAAAGGGCCAGGGTCAAGCAGAAGGCCACGTATGATCAGCAGGCAAGTGACTGCATCCTCCAGGCTGGTGACAAGGTCCTTGTTGCTAACAAGTCTCAGCGCGGGAAAGCCAAACTGAAGGACAGGTGGGAAACAGACCCCTATATCGTTGTGAGGAAACAGCAGGGCATCCCAGTCTATGTGGTCCGGCGGATAGGCTCTCCCAACACCAGGACTCTTCACCGCAACATGCTCATGCTCTGCCCATTCGACGTAGTATCGGTACCGGGAACTTCAGACTCTGGAGAGTCACAAGCTAAATCTCAGCTGAGGCCAGCAGAACCAGCCTTTGCAGATGCCAGTACAGAGAATGGTCAGTCCCGTGACAGCTCAAGAAGTGAACTGCCAGGTCAGAGTGAGTCAGAAGGAAGTGGTCACACTAATGACAGCAGAAGGCACCCACATCTACCCAGACTCCTTAGAAGACGACGTCCTGTAACACCACAGCTGGAAGAGCCTGGTTCCAGTACAGACACCGAGAACAATGACTTGTCATTTGAGGAGGTACTCTCCCGACGGCGTCCTCCACGAAGGCGAAGACCACCTCAGCGCTTTGGGGAGTGGAAATAAGTATTGTACTGTGATAACTTAGGTTAGATGGTGCATTTCATGTATTTAAGCTTCCCTTGTTGAGGACAACAAGGATTTTAAGTGGTGGCGAGTGTGGAAGGGAGATTTGAATGTGGTTTTTTGCATGACACTTTTTCTTTTACAAGCTTCCTTAGTTTAGTCAGCAACTTGTCTGGTACCCTGTATCACCTTATAGTTTAGCATTGCTCATCGAGCTTCTTGCAGTTAACTGTTCAGACTGGTGCGTGCTACTGAAGAGTGAGCATTACCACTCACAGCTCTCTTCAGCCTTCCCACATTTGCACTTTTCTGCTCTTGTCACCAGTTGCAGCTGGGGTTTGTGCCTGATTGGTCACTCGAGTAATCCACTTGTGGCACTGTGTTGGGTTATTATCATATTTCTATTTTTTTTCATTTTTTTTTACTTTGTCCTGACCTTCCAAATAAATCGCGACCCAGTCTTCCTGATCCAAGTGTCTTCAGATCTTGTTACTTTCCCAAAGTCTTGTGTATTAAGTTAGCGGGGCAAATTTCCAGGTTACACTTTCAATGAACGCTTTTATTTTTAAAATTGGTTCCATTTGAAGTTCACTGGGATTCAAGAGCCGGACTCAAAGATGTATTTCCACCATGATTCCAGTAAGCAAGAAAAATAATTGCTCTCAAATTACAAAGATGGGGGGGTAAATCTATCTGCTAGTCTGGAGTGACTGTTTTGCATCATACTTGTAAAAGGCTCATGTTCTCGCTGACCACAATTAACTGGTGTCAACAAACATTATGACATTTGTTGATTACCCCCCCCCACACACACACGCACACGCTTACATTACAGACCTAGTGCAGGCATTCCTTTCTTTTCATGTAGTTAAGAAAACTCAGTGAAATTACTCGTTTTTCTTGAACTGGGAACACGATTTTCAGCTGGCTTTTTCTACAAGGTTTCCTTGACTATTCCTCTTCCTTTTACAACCGATGACCCCTACTCCAAATGCCTCTAAACGTTTTTTTCAGAGAAGAGGAAACGTCCTGTGGGCATGTGCAAGTCCACAGAACGTATTCCTTTTCGGCATGTTGTGGACATCTTTTGTTCACAAGTCCACACAAGGTATGTAAGGTTAGCGCACCTTTTTGAATACATTCTGACATCATGGGTCTGAGTTGCAAAGTGAACAATTTGCTTGAAAAATATACAAACTGTCTGTAGGTTTGCAATTGGTGGAAATGATTCAGCGACTAAATTGAATGATGGTTTACGATCTCCCTCAAACAAATCAAAGCAGGCACCAATAATTTTAAAATTCATTCCTCTGAAATGCTACTGTTACAATGACAGTGAAGTAGCACAATACAGTTTGCTGTACAGGGGGCAAAAGTCAAATTTCTTTTTTGGTGTTATTTAAAAAATGTGCTTAAACTTTCTAACCATTTAGTAATTTTAGACAGATACGAAAGCAAGTCATTTTTAAGCCATTGTTATTGTGACCTTTTTCACTATTTCTAGAGATATTGCAAACTGCAAACTTAGGAAATTTCACAAATTAAAGATTCAGTTGTCATACCTCATTGATAAGCTTTTTCCTGAGGATTTTAGACATACCAAAATCCAAGCTGCAGATTTGCAGAAAATCAATTTATAAATGCTCGTTTTGTGGTGACAGCTGGCTTTTTAATAGTCTTCAACATCTCAGTCATTATGTGCTGGTGAAATGAGATGTTCTTCACAAACCAATGACATGCAAATTCAAAAACACTGTTAGGAGCAGGGGGAAGATCCATTCGGCGGATTGTTACATTACTGCCAATGATCTTCCATCCTCATCCATGTGGGGTCAGCATCTCAACACATGGATCCAGAGCCCACTTGTAAATGGCTGCTTGATAATTAACCCTCTGAATATGCAAGCTCAAGGCATCCATGTTTGGGGCATCAAAGACTACAACACAGTACTGGAACATGATGTATCTGGAAGATCAAAATACTTTGATCTTACAGTAAGAACAATTTTAAGTTCTGAAACTTACGCTGTCTCATACATGTCATACAATATAACCACGTTTTATGACTAAGTTAAGCTTTCAAATTTTAGTAAACAATCTTGAGCTTGGAGTAGATGAAGTCCTTAAAAGGAATATTTGGTCATAGGCAGCTATTGAGTCATTGCCGGCAAATTCAACCAAATATTTTTGCTGGGCACATGTCCAGTAACCGTTTTTTTTTAACTTCCAAATTCTTACTGCGACAAATCTTAGTTTGGTTTTGTGCCAACATAGTCATTGCGACTTGGAATCAGACGATATTACAATTTCAGACATTTTTCCCTTTACACAAATCCTCCAGAGCCACAAATCAGAAAAAAGTAGTATACTCTGTCATTACATGTTGGATTCAATTCAAAACAAAAAAGAAGAAAATTTCTGCTGGAAGTATATCATGGATCTCAAGATGCTCACTGTATCCACTAGACCACCAAACCTACCAGGAACTGAAAGAGGAACATGCCTTTTGCAAATTAAAATCGAATGAAAATCTGGCACACTGAGTTTTAGGCCGTGGGGCAAGCCGTCAAAAGGGTGTCAGAAATTGAGGTCCGTCTGTCACTTCTGGGGGCAACTTGAAAATAGGTTTTCTAGCCCAATTCAAGGCTGCTGATTCTAAATATGCTTGCTCCAGAGCACAAAACTTGCATGTTGTTTCAGTTAAGATCATTTGGGGGTAATGAAAAAGAATAAAAAATATGGGTTTTTGGGGGGGCAATTTTGGGAAAAAATGAAAGCCCTGAGAAGATAATTGCACATTTGATCTCTAGAATAGGTTTTCTAACACATCTCAGGGGTGCTCATTCTGAATATACTTGTTTCCAGTCTTGAAAATTGCACCTTAATATTGTAAAGGTAGTTTTTTGGGGGGAAAAAAACACATTTTTTGTCAATTTATTTGAAAACACACTGACTTTAGAATAGGTTCTCTAAACTAATTTAGAGATGCTGATTCTGAATATGCTTGTTTCCATGTGCAAAACCTGCCCTTTCTTTTACAAGAGGTCATATTTGGAGTAAAAAATAGCCAATTTTTAAAAAATAAACACCACAAAAAACAATGCATAATCCATCTTAAGTACAGGTTTTGTAACTCTTTTCAGGAGTGCCGATTCCTAATATGATTGTTTCCAATGCAAAGATTTTGCATTATTTTCACAAAGGTAATTTTTGGGGTAAAAATCATGTTCTTGGTATTTAAAAACACCATAAGAAGAAACCTGCACACACTAACTTTTAATAGGTTCTCTGACCATATTCAGGAGTGCTGAATATGACTGTGCTTGTTTCAACATGAAACAGGTGCACCTTAATTGAGTAGAAAAGATTTCTGGGATAAAGCTCATAAAATGAGCACAGCACATGCAGCGACCTACTAGTTACATTGGAATTTGTCTCAAAATCATTTCCAGTAATCTCTGTATTATGCCTTTCTCTAAGAATCAAAAGTCTGAATTTAAAGAAAAGTGTGGAAAAGCTTATGCCTTGTACAAACACGTGCATGCACATATTCATTTCAATTTTACTATCTTGTTTACAGCAGCCATTAGGCTGAATTTAAAACAGCTTTTCTGTGTTTGTAACTGCCAATTCGAACCAGGTATTAAAGTGATCAAATAAGAAAGACTTGGTTTCGTTTCTATCAACCCCTTCGCACCGGGAGGCGGCTAGACACGCCGTAAAAATTGAGATCCTCAGCCCGCTTTTCAGCTATTATTCTCGGCCCACACACGAGCGAACACGGTGAAAGAAGGCAGACCCTGGCTCCTGTATATATGGTAATTGGTCTTTGTGCGTAGCCCAGAAATGAAAAGACCGAATTTGCATCATAATCACCAGCTTCACAACAGTCACCACTTTGAAAAGAGGCAACGGGAATGTGGAAAGGTGAGTAGAGCCGCATGCAACCAAACAATCAGCCTTTTCACTGTGTAATTCAAAGCGTGCAGAACACGCAGGGCCACAAACCAGAATTTGCGGTTTGGCAGGCAGCCTTCGTGGCCAAGTGAGGCTGAAATTCTTGGAGTCGGCTTTCCGGAAGAAATTCCCGTCATCAAGGGGTTAAGCCCTACCGCACACTGTACAATCCAGTCATGTTTCAACTGATCAACGACTTCATTTTAAGGATTTAACATGTCGAATCTCTGCTATTGGTTGGATACCAACAATTACAATTACAACATTACGAAAGTCAACGGTCATTTGCAAAGTTCAGTGCATGACAAGTCAGCCTTCTTGCAAAGGCATCTCAATGAAACACGGTACATGTCGTCTTGTTTGATGTTTGTTTGCATCTTGTTTGCATCTTGACACGAAGGTTCATGTTGAGGTTCTTCCTGAAAGACAGTGATGAATGAGTGATTCTGAGTAAAACATTTCACATTCAATAAATAATAGCAGTTTTTCCACAAGCACAAGCCGAACGACAAATTTACCTCATCCCATGGTGATTGAAGGGTAAGAGGTCACTAACAACCCCTCATTGCTTACCTTGGTATTGGCGTAACTACAATTTTCAAAACAAATGGATATTTTAATTAGTAGGCTGACAACCGAGATATACATGTATGCAGTTATACATGTACATTTGTGTTGGGATACTAGACCAACTTATATGTTGTCTGCTCACAAGCATGTGTAATATGAAAATTGCTGTACTATACAGAATAAATGCCACACTATCACTTGATATGGATAGATCAATCAAGATATAGGATTCGAATTTGCATTAAAAAAAACAGTAAGTGCAAACATATACTTACACGGGTGTATGCTTTGTAGCAGGAACCATGGTTCATTAATTTCACTTCAAGGTCTTTTTCCTTAAATATAAACCAAGATGCCTTCACTATGTTTTCTTTTCACTGTCTTCAGAAGCAGCCCATCTACAGAGGAACAGAGTAAAAAAATGCAGGGGAAATTCCACACAAGAGGGGACAAAGCGTCAGAGTAATGTTGATTTCACTACTTTGTTATTTGATTTTTATGAAATAAGTAAAAGTAGCTCAGTAAACTACCTTTTGGTTGGCAAATGAAACTTACACAAAATAATGAGAACAATGTGAAACAAACGCAATGCTGAGACCCTTTGCGTTGCATTGCCAAGAGTAAGAATCCAGCAATGAGGAAAACAGGGAAAGTTCTGCTGCTGCATGTGGTACTACTTACCACATTAAACGTTCCTTGACCAATTTGCAAGTTGCTGCATCCTTGATCCATTTCTCCCTTTTACATATGAAGCATATGTATGCAGAAGAAGAAGCATCTTGCAGGAAGAACATGTTCAATTTGCAGTTTCCGTATGCCCTGGTGAGTGAGCAATCTTTGTGATTTGCGTGGTGGCTCTGATGGTGGTCTTTCAACCTCAGCTGTGCCCTGTAGACATCTTTCAGCCTGAGCAATTTTGGACTTTTCATAAAATCTGAAGAAAAGAATATGAAAATATTGTTAAAGGCCCAACGTTTTCCAAAGAAGGCTCATCTTAACCCCTTGACAACGGGAATTTCTTCCCAAAAGCAGACTCCTAGAATTCCAGCCTCGCTTGGCCACGAAGGCCACCTGCCAAACCGCAAATTCTAGGTTTGTGGCCCTGCGTGCTATGCACGCTTTGAATTACACGGTGAAAAGGCCGACAGTTCAGTGGCATGTGGCTCTACTCACCCTTCCACATTCCCGTTGCCTCTTTTCAAAGTGGGGACTATTGTGAAGCTCGTGATTATGATGCAAAATCTGTCTTTTCATTTCAGGGCTACGCACAAAGACCAATTACCATATATACAAGAGCCAGGGTCTGCCTTCTTTCACCGTGTTCACTCGAGCGTGGGCCGAGAATAATAGCTGAAAAGCAGGCTGAGGATCTCAATTTTTACGGCGGCTATAGCCACCTCCCGGTGCGAAGGGGTTAAGTTAAAACAGCACTTAATACAAAAGTATCTACTAAAAAGTAGGCCTAATTGTCACATTTATGCTCAAAGACAATTGCCCTATTTTCAAATTTTCTGTGCCGTGAACCGGCTTCAACATTTCATGACTATTGCGGTGTTACCTCCAGTAGGCATGCACAGTTGGCTTAATGCTCAACAACATTTAACACTGTATACATGTAGCAATTGCTGACCATCTTTAATTCTGTATTGTTCTTTCTGATTATCAACTGAGACACGACATGTGTTCATGGCACATAAACTAATTTATTAATGTCAGCTGATGTGTTATATTTTCCCTTCAGTGGTCTGGATGAACAATATTTTTGACCTGCACTTTCAGAAAAGCAATACTGTTTGTATTTAGTTGCTATCATTTAACAGTTAATATAAAAAAATATATTTTATATACAATAAATATTGAGTTGCATTCCATGGTGTTTCCCCACACTAAGTGGATTTGCAACTTTTGCTTTAAAGTTTGGTCAGCATGGTCAGACATCAATCAAACATGAAATGAAACCATTCTCAAATAAGAGCCAGGGGATTGTATACTTGGGGACCCCCTGTTTTAATTATAATGGTATTTTAATCTTGCAAAACTGGTAAGCCCCCCCCCCCAAAAAAAACACAAAGGCAACACTCTTTATTTTGCTGACCCTATTTTTTGGAAGTTCAAATTGTAAACTGTGAGAAAATCTGACTTTCTCCCTGATAAACTAGTCATGCAAATTTTAATCTACCATGTGTTAAACACTCACAGTTCCCCTCATAATTTCCATAAAAAGTCAAAACCCTGCCCTTTTTTTACTTTAACCCTACAGTTATCGAGCATGTTGTCACAGTCATCTACCAAGGTGAATTCACAAGTTAAAATGTAGCTCCCCTACAGGGTTTCCAAATTTACAATCCCTAAGATTCAAGTGCTACCGGTACAAAAGAACCATACTTTGCTATAAGATGCACGTTTACCTGCAAGTTGTTCTCAGTTTTGTTTTAATGAACATTTTGAGTGTGCCATGTTTGAAAACACTCAATTTTTTATCTGTTTCTGAACACTCGTTTTTTGGACTTTCAGCCCATATTTCGAGAGAAGAAATTAGTTTTAAATTAATTAAATCAAGTAACATGCACTGCACAGTATGCAAATTGACCTGGATGAGTTTCAAATAGAAACAGATGAGGGTTTATACAACAGAAAATGGAAAAAAGCATGCGACTTACTTGTAGGCCTTGTACCATTGAGCAAGTGCGATGGTAGCCCCACAACGACTTTGGAGTCACTTCTGCAGCAAATACTACTGTATTCTGTGCCACTTCCTTTTCTTTTCCATCGAGCAGCAACCATTTGTTAAGGTTGTTCCAAATTTTTCCCAGCTGACTGTGCTGAACGGGCCAATTTTGTCTATATTTGAGGAGGCACTACATGTAAAAACAACTGACGGGCACCGAGACATTGATCACAATGTGCAAGCCTTATAGCTTTGATTCAAGATGCAGGACTCATTGATACACTATGCCACCGCACAGAAGATGTACGTTATAGCACGCAGCCAGCAACTGCGTCAAGTGAGGATGCATTTTTATCATTAGCCAAGACTAAACAAACACTGCTGGCTTGTCCGAGATTTCACCTAAAATTTTTGTTTCTTTTGGGAAGTTCTGCAAGTTAACGTGCAAAAACTGGAAGTGGGACCAGCAAAAATCTTGAAAAGTATATTTTAAACTATAACTAACTTTACACAATTTGTAGGTTGCCCCTAATTTGTCAGATGAAACGGAACGATATGAAGGGTTGCCCCACGGCCTATTACCTGATCGCACCTAAACATAACAATCTGAGTTCCCTCAGGCAAGCTTTTGCACAGCAACTACCATCTCTGGAATGGACTGGTTTCTTTGTGCACTTCTTATCCATTAAAACAGTGTATTGGTGCAAGCCGTCTCTTATGTAACTAAGCAAAGCTTGCCCAAATTACGTGGTATAGCAACAGTACCTTCAGTATGGAGAATACTGTATGTTCAAAGAATTCAAGAGTTCAATGCACATTTCATTCAAATTGAACTTGCAACAGGCTTACTTAAGAAAAGGCTACACTCATGTATATGTATCAAAGAGGGGGCTGTCTACTTGTATCCAACTAAACACCATTTTTAAAAATTTGCCGGCTACTGCTACATGTATTACATGTAGCAGTAGCCATACAATCACATACAATCACAGTGTAATAAGGCTAAAACAGTGGATATTAAAATATCCACTGTTTTAGCCTTATTACACTGTGATTAAAAAATATCCACTGTTTTAGCCTTATTACACTGTGATTGTATGTATTTTGAAAAAAGCCTGAACTGAAAATTATCTGTTTCAGACCATGTACGTGTACATTTACATGTTTTTTATTGTGCATATATATTCCATACAGTGTACATGTACATGTACATGTAAATATGTAGGTTGGCAAGTGGTTCAGTTACAAAAAGGAAAATAAGCAAACCTCTTCACTAAACAGCTGTTCACCTTGGTGAACGATCTTCTCATAGAGAGTTCCACCTGCATTCAAAATATCAATAGTGCCAATTTAAAGTTAGATTTGACAACTATTTGATAAAAATTATTGTCGTAATGTTTTACTCCCTAATTACAATGTAATGGTAATACAATCCATATCGGCAGCAATCATGCTTATCTGGCCACTGTTGACTTGTCAGAAAATGAAACCTCTTTAAACTCTTGAGTGATAAAAAGTTCCTCACATTTTGTATTTTTCATCAACCCTTCTGAATGCAATAAATTCTTTCCATCTGGAGCTTCCTTTTACATAAATTTATACTGGTTTACATTGTGCATGTTGGGTTAGTAGGGCCAATCTCATTACATACGGTATCTTCAAATAAGGTTGGTCGGTCAGCAAGTTCTTCTTGCTGATTTTCATGTATATGAATAAGCGGGTTTCATATCTAATGACGAGACCACATATGCCATCAAAATCTGGCCAATAAAATAAAAAACATTTTCCTCAATGAAAAGAAACATGTTTCTCTTCTTCTCTTAGAACGGGCGCCAGCAAATTTTATTCAACCGGAAAGCGACAAAAGGTTCCATCCCATGAGATTGTTGATCGTCCATCGCTCATTGAAGATTGGGATTGCTGCCGGCCCAGGGCCAGTACGTTTGGCCACAGGAAGCATTTCCGGGTCACCCAAAAATGCATCTATTCAACCCAACAGCGACAAGAAAACTAACTGAAGCTTGACATTTGGTAGAGGCTGCAGTTCACTAAAAGGACCATGACAGCAATTCTATGCTGTACGTTTACAAGAACAGCAGTTTTTAAAGAGGTCGCGTGACTACAGTTATTCAACCCGAGAGCGAAAAGCACCAAACTTGGCTTTTTACAATTTATGATCATTGCCAAACACGGACATACATACCAATAACAGCAATTTTCTCCTGTACTTTCCCCTTGACAGCAACTTTGTTACTTTGACTAACACCTATGACCTTGCAAATTCAACTTACAATTTTTCTAATTTGTTATTGGGATGCACGTGTTGAATATTGTACTCGTGATAACAACTGTTTCTCTTGGTCTACATTTTAATGAAGTTTAAGACCTGCACTTTTTCACTCTCACCAATTTCCAAAATTGGCCGAATGCATGCAGTTTTACCAAACGTCAGATGCCCTTCAAACTGCTTGGTCAGTAGTGCGCCCGTGTTGTTACTTGAAAGATAAATGACGAGAAATCTTGATAGGAGACAAATCCATCTATTGGGTTGAAACCAGGGGGTATTTGATTTACAATCCAAATACATACTCACTGTGTATTAATAATGATCAATCAATAATCAGGCGGGGTTTTTTAATAATGGAGAGACCTCTTATCAGTAGTGCGGCGTAATATTGTTTTTTCATGAATAACTATATACATCCCAGAGAGTGAAGATTCCAGACATGCTACACATGGTTAGTTTTTTTCTACAAGCAGTTGTCATTTCTCGAGGTTTGTAAACCCACCCTAAGTCTTCGTGTCGACTTCGGGCTGAAAATTGAACAGGTGTTTGTTGCTAATCTTGCAAGTTGAAGAAATAGCAAAGAAAAGGTTGCCGGGTTGCCAGGTTGACAAACACGGATAGTGAGGTAAGTGGACGTGTATTATTAATTTTTCATTATTCCGAAGAGTTAAGTCTAATCCCAGTAACTTGGATCCTTATCTCACCTTTAAAAAATGGAGAGCACAGTCGCATGTCTGGCGATACATACAGCAGGGTCTAAGTAAGACTTTGATATTCCACTTAATTAATCACTCCACAAAAACTTAACATTTCACCTGGAAAACTGCCTCAAAGCATTAAGCAAGGTTGTACAAACCTCTGAACCTCAACGCGGGACGTACATGTAGGTGGCAAATCGGGTAATGTTAGGCAATTTTGCAGGTGAAATCTGTCATGTTTTGGTGAATCATTATATAAATGGAATACAGCATTGAAGTTTGAAATGGGACCCAACCGTATTGCCATTCAGCCTCCAAACAAGACATTCAAACAACCTTTCCCAAAACTCCACCCTAATCTGTCAGTCAAAAATAGCAACTTAATACATTTTAAAACATTTCTTTCTTTTAAGCTGGAATGAAAAAGACCCAACCTTTTGCGGCTCGTTTATTGAATCATAACAATTGACTCCATTTGCGATAGGATTAGCCGAATTTGAAAAAGAGTAAATATAAGACAGTTTCTCAAATAACATAATATGGAACCTTTTCTGATCCCCTTTTTTCCAACACCTCTGCTTCCATACCCTAAAGGCCTAACTGTCTGTTTTCTAAGCATCAGGGCACTTAGTCAATGTGTGGGTTTGCATTCAAAAGACCAGAATCCTTGCAATCCCCAAAAGTAGCTGCACGCCCAATTATTTTTATTTCATTTTTCTGCTTTAGATTTGTTTTGTGTGTTGGAAGAAAGATGGTGGGGGGCTGAAACAATTCAAGGGCGATGAACAGTGGGTAAGAGTGAAAAATGCTGCGGAGCGACGAACTTGCCTACAAACCGACATTTTTCAAGAAGAAACAGAACAAGTTCAGAATTGCTAAGACAGTTCTAAGTTGCGATATCACTCGGTCTGTCTTAGCAAATTCAGTGCTGTAAAAAAAAAAGGAAAGCTGAGGAAGAAAGTAGTAAATTGTCAAGCCCTGCTAAAAAGACAAGGTCTGTTTCTGGCTTGTTAAAATCAAATTCCAGAGGTGTCATGGTCGAAAAACGCTGCATTTTCTGTACACAAGAAAAGAAACGGTTCAAAGGTGGGCAATCATTTGAACCTTTGAGTCTGATGTTATCTATGACTGGCAGCAAAACAGTTGAGGCTTCCGCTTGAGCAAACCCAAGTGCATCTTCAAGTCGAAAAGTTCTGGCACTTGTAAGAGGTACAGACGACTTGGTGGCTCCCGAGGGCATGTACCACAATACATGTCGCTTGAAATTCACTCAGGATAACGGTGCTGAAAAAGGTAGCGGCTATGATTTCACTATACCCTCAGCTATTCATAAGGTCACATTCAACGCAATAAAAGGATTCATAGAGTCCCATGTTGTCGAAAAGGGCAATCCCGTCAGTGTTGCATCTGTAATGGATTTATACAGATCAGAATTCCAAGCCAACAGCGGGCTTTCCGGAGATATGGAAGGGTACACCACACAGAAGTTACTTGATAAAATAAAAAACACCTACATGTATAAGGACAAGATATATCAAGGGAAGGAGTCAAAGAAAGTGGGAAATTTCATTTACCTGTCATCTCTCAAATTTGATGATGCTGTCACGGCTTTGAAGAATACCAGTAGAGGTGAACAGGAAGTACGATCCACTGCCATGCCTCTCAGAGCGGAGATCCCCCAGATGGAGAAGAACAAAATTCCCAGATTCTTTGAAGAAAACTGCCTCAGAAGTACCTCCATTGACGAAACACTTCTACAAAACACTGCTTTGTGGCATCATCGATTCACCATCGGCCACCAAGAAAAGAAAAGTGTGAAGCGCTATCGTCAGATGCAGTATACACTGCATCACAGAAAATGTAAAACCCTGGAAGACCACAGCACTTGGCATTGGGTTTTCTTTGATGTTAGGAAGCAAGAGTGCTCTAACAGTACTCAAGAGACTTGGACATTCTGTGATCGATGATGAGTGCAAAAGGCTCGTTTCTGAAATTGCCTACACCTGTGTTTCTGGAGAGAAGGAAACACCAGTGGGACTGCTCACCGATTCCAAACTTGCACCTGGTAAGCTATAGCCAAATATTGTTATTATAATAGCAATAAATTTTGATTTGAAGTATAAAAAAAAGGAACTAAAATTTATTTTCGGTAAATTGTTCCTACACGTACATGCAAGTCTACATAAAGCCCACATTCTATTAACGCACTATTAGAAAATAATTTTTCTATTTTTGTTTCAGGAACAGCGGGGACAACTTTGGCTTGAACGTTGAAACACTAGATGGTAAGAACAGTCTACATAAGACCGTAGGTATAGCTTACCAGAATCAACACATACCAAATGGACAACTGACTGAAGGCTTCACTGGACCATCAAGAGAAACGGCAAATGAGACGTCAACTATCACTGGGAGAGCAAGGAGAACCTTTGAAGGTGTTGTGAAAGAGTGCCCTGCTTTCCGCTTGAACTTACGAGCAGCCAAGTTCATACTTTCGATAGCCAGCACTTCAAGTGCCAGCAATGACTATATTGAAGCACGCATATTGGATATTTTGTGGGTGATCAAGTCCGTGCAGGAAATAGTACCGCAGTTCAATGGCTTTTACTCCTCCTTCGTGGAAGACAGCCTTTCAATGACAGCAATAGTGTATATGGATCTCATAAATGAGTCTCCAACAGTCGGCAAAGTTGTCCAGGCTACCATGGAACGATCTCTGAAAGTGGCTGAAGAAACCAGTCAAACATGGCACCCAGTCACATACGATATGAACTTTGCCAAGAAGGCACTCACCATTCAAGCTCTCCGCACGCCCACATTTGATAAGCTTATCATTTTATTGGGCAACTTCCACATCAAACAAGCATTTTTTGGTGCCGTTGGAACCTTCATAGTGGATTCTGACAGAGGGCAAGGTTCTTGCCAAAGGTTCTTTGAATGGTTTTGTTAAGGGTAAATTTTATAACCGATGTACCTGCATTCACTAGATAACAGCTGGAGTCCTGGAGCAATTACTACATGTACATGTATATGAACAGTTTCTGTCAGAAAGAAGTGATCACTATGAAGAGGTACTCACAGAGGTAATGTCGACAGGTTCTGGTGACACAAACAACCTGCTTCAACTGTCGACAACGGAATGTTTCAAGCGGCTTGTCCCTGACTACGAGAAGTATTTTCAGGACACCATGAATGGCTCCTTTGGCAAGACAGCGGCATTTTGGGCTGTGTACATCTACCTCATCAACTGCGTTTAGCGAGAGCTTTAAAGGGCTGTGCGACCCAACGATGTCAACCTGTATGTGACCGTCCTACCTCATCTGGTGGACGTTTTCTTCGCTCTGAACAAATCAAATTATGCTCGGTGGGGTTCACTCTATCTGGATTAGCTGCGGCAGCTAGGTTCATCTGCGATGGGCATGCTAAGAGCCCGTGCCTTCAGCACAAAACGTACAAAGAAGTCGTACTTCCGCAGTGCAATTGACCTAAGAAGGCTTTCCAGCGGTGGTGTGTTAGCCTCACTCAACGCAGCATGGCTGTAACTGAGTTGAAAGAGATGTGTGGAATCCAAGGAGGACAAATACCGCCAAATCAGCTGCCAAAACCAACGTCAGCGGAAAGACAAAGAAAGCACTGACCGGCTGAAGCAGAAGTTCATTGAAATATGCAATCCTTTTGATGCCACCACTCCACATACCATCATCAATTTGACCACAAGGAAAAGTGCCCGAGAGGTGACAGCAGACTACCTTACCACAACTCTTCAACGGGGACATCGCATCAGAAAACACCAGAAAAGCGACCAAACGTGACAAAGTTGGTACCAAAGGTGTGAGAGACGCCTTTGCTCACATACTGGCGATAGATGTGGTACGAGAAGCTATCAACCTTCGAGATCTAATGAGCCATCCAATTATGCAGGTTCCCTTGTCAATCGCACACAGTAATGGGTCACTGACAAAGACTACCAAGTCAGCGCTCACAAAAGTGCTGAAAGGAAAGCAGAAAGAACCTTCTGTCCTGTCAGTGAGGCCGTCGGTATATCTATAAACATGGTGATTCTGTGACAACAGGGCCAGAACAGAGGCAGAAAAAGAATGTCAGTGATCTCCTAAAAAACTACATTGTACCACTTCAAGAATGCCTTCCTGAACTTCATGATGGAAGAGGTCCAGAACGAACAGTATGCTTGCTATCATTGAGTGCAAAACAGTGTACATCTCTCATGGAGGTAGCTGAATACAACTAAAGGTGAACAACATGGGGCTGCTGGAGGTGTCCGTTCCTGAGAAGTATCAAGGCCAACATGAAGAAGCAGACACTCTCATTGCATACCATGCTGCGACGGGGATGTCAGGTGAAATAACCATACATTCTTCGGACACCGACATTCTAGAAATACTGCTTCCAATCGCTGCAAGGCATTCCTATGGCATAATACAAGACTACGGAAGTGGAAACAATCACCGCTTCATCAACGTGTCTGAAATCACTCAAGAATTACATGTAGAGGACAATAAAGTGGGAACAACAGACGCTGTTGTTGGTTTTCACGCTCTAACAGGATGCGACTACACTTCGGCCTTCTACCAAAAAGGTAAACAGAAACCATTCGAAATCATGGAAAAGGGTCATGTTCAAGCTCTGCAGTCTTTGTGTCAAGACGAAATGGACGCCGTGGGTTTGGAAAGATTTGTTTGCCATGTGTACGGCAATAAAAGTGCCAAATGTATTGATGAGGCGTGAGAAGATGGTGGGTGCGGGAAAGTTTTCTGAGCAAGTTAGAAAGATAAACTGCGCTTCGCTGCCACCGTGCAAGCGAACCTTTCTGCAGCATCTTCGTAGGGCTCACTACGTCTCCTTGATGTGGAAATCTGCTTCAAAAGCAAGCCCAAATGCCGGAATAGATCCCACTAACTATGGCTGGGAAGTGGATGCAGCTGAAAACGATACATTTCAGAGGTTTCTCGGACCTGTACTACCTGACGAGTTGAAAAGACCTATATGTACTGCCCTGGAGACTGTGGAGTTTAAAGAGGATTCCTTTGAATGCCATCCAGACATGGGGGACAAGGAGAACACATGGATACCATGGATACACTCTTACCTGATAGTGATGGTGAACCCTGGAGTGAGGATAGCGGGAGCAAATCCAAATGACCGACAGTTTACAGCGATCAATCCAGTAAAGGAACTTGGCGTATGGAATTCTGTCCATACCATATTAGGACAAGCTGCATACATTGTATAGAGTAAGTGTTGATCTTATTGGTTTATGGGCGACATCATTATTTGTGTCTGTGCTCTATTTCCATATTCATATTATTGGATTGCACTATTAGTTCATGGTGTCGGTTTTGTGTGACAATACTGTTAGGGACTGTTGAAAGAAACAGCTTTTTCCCGATTCTGTGATCAACACGGCCACTGACTGCATAACAAACTAAAAGCCAAGAAAACAACAGTAAAAGGGATTATAAGACATAAATGACTAAAATACGAATCAAAGGCTGCTCTCAAGGCCAACTTTGTCCAACTAAAGACACTTTTGTCAAGGGCGTTTTTGTATAAGGTTGACAATATCTCTAAATCTTACTTGAAAAATCCTTAGCATTTGGGCTGAATAATCATTGGTGATATTATTCAAAGTGTGGAGATCAAGGGTTGCTGTCAAGATGAAAGTACAGGAGAAAATTGCTGTCATTTGGTATTTCATTTGGCAATGATCATAGATTATAAAAAAGCAAGTTTGGCGCATGTCCCTCTCCGGTTGATTATGTGGTCATGTGACCTCTTCAAAAACTGCTGTTCTTGTAAACATACAGCATAGAATTGCTGTCATGGTCCTTTTAGTGACATTTACCAAATGTCAAGGTGCAGTTAGTTTTCTTGTCGCTGTTGGGTTGAATAAATGCATTTTTGGGTGGCCTGGAAATGCTTCCTGTGGCCAAACGTATAGCCCCTGGGCCGGCAGCAATCCCAATCTTCAATGAACGATTGACAATCAACAATCTCTTTTGTCTCTTTCCGGTTGAATAAAATTCGCTGGCGCTCGGTCTATATGTACATGTATGACCAAACATACTACTTCTGGATAAGCACAGGTTGACTGTAGAATGAATAACTAATACAAACCATTTGCATACTCCATCTCGATAAACAAGGAGCTTTCATCCACAAAGTGATTATAGTATGTGATGATATTGGCATGATTCAGCAGAGACAGAATATCAATCTCATTCTGAGCATCTCGTTTCGTCTTCTCTGTTGCCTGTGCCAAGTTGATCTCTTTCCAGACAACCAAGGAGTTATCCTGTTGCAAGATAAATTTAACATCAGATCACTCATGCATTAAATGGAATGGGATTTCTACCAATGTCACCCAGTTCTTCTAAGAACAACATATGTACAAGTAGGACAATTCTCCTAGCAACAGAGGTTCCTTTGGTAGGAACTGCACTTCAGTTGTTCACAAAGGACTATGAAATACTGTGTTACAGTTGCGTTGCTCCCAACAAAATGAACAATCTACACTTACATGGCTCTTTTCAACTGACGAGGGAGCACTTCTGCTAAGGTGGATTCTTCAGAGACTTTAATACTAGTACTAGTTGTACAGGTAAGTCCTGGTATAAGCCAACTGGTAAATACATGTACATGAATGTACATGCATGTACATGTATATGTATGTGCATGCCCAAACATACATGTAGTTTTTTATCACTTTTTTCTGGTAAAGCCAAGGATTCTTGAAGTCAAAAGTGCCAAAAACATTGTAGCAAAATCCTTTGCCAAGCGGAAAGGGACATCAAAAACATCATCAAACTTAATACACTTTGGAACACAGGTATGAGCCAATCACTCTAAAATGTAAAATTTATCCTTCCTTTTTCAACTGTTAGTGTTACAATCATGACTATTGGACAAGATGGGGTAGTTGCATGTAAGTCAGAGATTTCATGCAGGATCAGAGGACAGTGCAACACGGTCATGCGACTGTGCTGACTGACTGATCGCACCCAACATTAGCATGTATCATTCTATCCGACACTCCAACTACTTGACTTCACAATAAAGTGCCTGTGCTGTCTGAGGTGATTTTTGTTGTTGCAAAGTTGCATCCGATATAAAGAGAAAGCATTACTCACAGACTAACATTACAACTGATGTAGTCTGAGTAACTAGTGCCCTACAAATCTACACTTTCAACAGTTGGACATGGTCAGCAATAGTAGACCAATGCATGTCGGAATCAAGGGAGGATCCAGGTGAAGAAGGGGGCCATGCCACTCCCTCCCAATATGAGTCTTTTAATCAATCAGAGTGAAGATATTAAGTGTCTTAAATGGAGGTTGTATGGGCAGAGCCAATTTGTTCAGGAAAATGTTTCTGAGCAGCTGCTTAACTGCGACTGGTACAATTAATTAGTTAATGCAAAAGTGCACAGGGGATGCAGCTTACTTGTTTTTGGGCCCCCCCCAAAAAATAAGGGTCTGGATCAAGCCTTGGTCCAAAGGTTAAGAGGCGATTTGTAACGTTAGATTCCTACCTCTCCTGTAGGCCCTACATGTACATGTATACGTACATGTAGTTACTCGTGCTTGGCCTTATGCAATTTTAGTGATGATGATAATGTGAGTGTTAGCCACCCCCAGAAATGTGGGCTTGTCGTCGTGAGAGAGCAGCAGACGACAAACTCCACAGTTATGGAGGTAGGCCTGAGCATTAATTAGCATGTTTGTGCATACTTAGAGAAGTCTAAGTCACTACTCCATGTGACTTAGAGGTGTTGTTATAATAGGGTCATAACACTGTGTTTTTAATCTCATTTTTGCGGGGCTGATCCAGTAATGAAAACTGTTAATTTTTTCAATAAAATTTTCCCATGACAGCAACCGAGCAGTGCCTATAGCCCTTGGGAACTTTCATCTGGAAATTTCAGACCATGAGACTAAGTAGTTTTGAAAAATCTGACATTTTTACTCACTAATCTCTTGTTTCCATCCAAAGCTGAATGCACCATTCATGCCCTTTGTGTTTATTATACTGCGCATGTGTTGCGCTGGCTAATGGCCAAGCTTGCTCTGCATTTTGCATCTATCATTTTTGGAAGCGGGGAATTGAATCTTGTTTTCACTGCGTGACCTAAACTGATACCATCATGACACGCTGCCCTGTGTACATGTAGCTGTGACAGATTGCAGATTGGTCGAACCAAAATGTGGAGCAAGCTTGGCCATTGGTTGGCCAATGCATGTGCAATGTGATGAACACAAACAGCATGAATGGTGTGATCGTCAGGTAGAAACAAGATCGAGAGACTGGTGAGTAAAATGTCAAATTTGTAAAAAAAAATTCTTGGTCTCACGATCTGAAAACTTCCATTACATCATTTTCGATCAAGAGCTACATGTACATGTAGGCTTTTAGCCTACCTCATAGGTATTCTCACGGGAAAAGTAATTGAAAAAGTAGAGTTTTTGCTGCTGGATCAACACTTCAAAAACTGGATTCAAAAGCAAATGGACAGTGCGGACATCCGAGAGTTTCGCAAAATGGTGGGTAGCAACCGATGAAAACAACCACAATGAACATGCACATACAATATGTACATGTACTGATCAAAGAAATGATTTTGTAATCCAATTCTTTGACTGACTGGTTGCTTTTGAGTCAACTCGTGCCTTGGATGACTCATACATGTACCTTGGATGACTCGTACCCTGGACAACTTGTACCTTAGACAATTTGTACATGTACCTCGAGTTAAGACCACTTATACCTTCATGTTTGCAATTTGGTTGTAACTTTCTTGCTCTTCTTTTTCAGCCTGTTTAACCACTTGCTGCCAGGGAACCTCGTTTCGAGCACCATGGGTTTATATGCAGAGCCAGGCTGTCAAAAATCAGACAAAAGAGATGGTCCGTGTAACAAAAGACCTGCTGATGGAAGTTGCCATCATTTTTCGGCTTGCATTTTCCGAAGGTAATCCGTCACCGTTTTTAAACAGTACATGTAACCCACTGTACTGTTTTGGGCATAGCGCGCCCGCAGATTAGCACTGCGGACGAAAGTGCTCTGGGACCCACTGATGAGCGACACAGCACCGTTGTACATGATCCAGCCGCGTTTGAAAAGACGCCACTTGCATTCACTGGGAACAAAGGGATTTTGAAGAATCTGAAAACTGAAATCTTGAAAATGGCCCGTATGTGTGCACTGCATTTTTAAAAGCACCCAGCAGCAAGTGGTTAAGATCACACTTGACAAACATATCAAGTTCAACCCGTGGTTAACATTTCAAAATAGCAGGAACCAAATTTCATATTAATCTAATTTCCTTTAGAAAAAAAACCATAATTCAGAATTTACGCACAAAAGAGATTTTGTTTTACTTAAGGGAATAAACAAGCCAATCAGTGTGAGAAATATGAAGTGAATCCAGAAAACACCAATTCAGATGGCCGTAAATTAAAATAAGAGATTTACAGAAAATGCAGGTTCTTGTTGAGTCAGAATACACTTTGAGCCCAAGGAAAAAAATGGCCCCAAAATTCTAGATGTAGAGATGAGTTGCGATGAGTCATTCCAAGGTGGGAGAACAGCAGTCCATCATGTCGTGTAGCCGGTTGACAAAAAGTGGAGAGCAAAAGTTCAGCAGAGGAAATGTAATGCAAAGGAATACTTGCAGATCTTGCAAGATTGATACTAGTGATTAATGCCACAGATGCCTTGGTATACTTGTGCTTATCTGCAAGTTACAATAGCTTGGTGGCTGAGATGCCTGGGGACAGCTCTTCAGGTGGATTGCAGATACTCCCCTCCAGACCCTCTTTCAGAACATGCAGTTCAGTAACTAAGATAGAGAGCCAACACTCGTTAACATGAGGGGAAGACTTGGATTTGGAGGTCCTCCAGTCCAAAAGAAAATAGTGCAGAGCAAAATTCGGCAGGCACGTAGTCAGCACACAGTTTGGAATGCCAGGCTTGCCAAAACTCTGGGGCAAACTGCCACCCAGAACATGCCCTTGCCACATGACCAGCTCAGGCTCTCATTGGACAACTTAAAAAATGTCATACGATTCCAACACTGATTAGTATCTAGGCAGATGAGCACTCAGCAGAAGTTTAGGGATTAAGTGTTCCAACATCCTGCTGATCTTCTGAAAAGTTTACTGGGAGTGTACACACTGGTGTACTAAGAGCATCCTGTGATCTCCTACATGAAGGAGAGCATGATCAGAGATAAACTGAAGAAAGAGCAGGCTATTTGACAAAAGGATTAGGCAATAGATCAAAGGTTCACCACTGGAACACTGCTTACCAGTAGAAAAGTCAAAAGCTCAGCAAAGAACAAAAAGTATGCAAAAGAAAAACATAGTCATAAAGAAATAAAATTTGAAATTGTAACCCAATCCCTTTTTTGGGACGGGGTAACACAAGGAAAAAATGCTATTCCATTTCCCCCAAGATTTCTATGTATGGTAGCTTACATCCCTTTGTTCTGACCTAAAGTAAGGGCACAGAAGGAGTTTGAACTGCCTGGGCTATAACATCTGGCCAATTACTGCTTTTTGGCATGCCTGGTATGTCCATAGCTAGAGCGCAGCGAACACTTGCTACACACCATCTGTTTCACAACCACAAAACCCCTTTGTACCCTATGATCGCCACCACAACTTTGTACTGGTAATCTGCATCCTTAAAACTTTGTGTACAGAGGTATAAGAAACTGAATATTCATGCCTTTGTTAGTGCTTCGTATGATCTCACAACAAACATCAAAATTAGTGCCTGCGCCATTATGCCACGTGCCCTGTACATGTGTAAATGTACATGTGCAGTCATTGCCCTTATTGAACGCTTTCTTCAGGAATTATTTTGGGAATAAATAGCCCCACTGTTTACAATATTTTGTGCTTGTTTGAATATTTGTATTATGGCATTTGCACAAAAGCGTATTTTACAAGATTTCATAATCACTCCCTGTGATGAAAGAGCATTCGGTTCCTTATGAACTTAGCTTTCCAGCAGTAGTCAACATTTTGTTGGCGAGTCTTAGCCAAATTCGTACCAAGTATTTGCAAACTAATGTATTGGAGGGAGGAGAATAAAATTACAAATTTGCATGAATAATGGAACAGTGTACCAACATTAGAAAAGTTATTCAAGATGGCAAAAGTACATGTAGGTCTAATATCAGGGACTTTGCTCTCTGTATTTCCTGGTCAAAGCAATAATTTGTATTTAATTGCAAGCAAAACACTAAGTATTGCTAAACTCTTACTGGCCCTACTTGTCCGTCTAATCTGCAGGCAGTATTCGGGCATTTTTGGCATGTTTTCTATTATCCGTCTGACATGGTGGTGGCGACCATTAAACACTTTGAAGTGCCAGAGTTGCAACTCCTTCTGTGTCTTTCCTCTATGGTTCTGAGTACCAAGAAAAAAAACCATGCCTTTTCAAAAAAAGAGGTGCAAACATTTCCTGATCAGCGTCCGAGAGTCATGCGGTTCACATGTGTACTTGCGAAGATGAGCCGCAACCAAATAGTTGACTACGGCTTCGATCAATAAACAAGACATGAAAATTGGCTGCAGCCGCTTTCCATACATGTGTGTGTAATTCTTAGCCACTACTGGACTGAACGGTTGAAATGGCAGGCGCACTGGGGGTTACACTGACCAGTCACAGGGCTCCTTATTACTTATGCTAGAATTTCAGGACAAACAAGCAACCGCCATTAGGTGCTAGTGCACATGAGCGTGCTATCGCACAGTGAACGATTTCTGTTGAGACCGCACGTGGATGCGGACATGCAGCGTTCTTTGCCCACATCCACGTGCAACCTCAACAGAAAAGTGTTCACAGTGCGACAGTGCACTCACATGCACTGGCACACAACGGTTTTTGCTTGTCATTCCTACCATTTGGGCATAAATAGTGAGGAGCCCTGTGGTTGGTCAGGGTTACCCCAGTGCACCGTAGCCTACTGCCATTTCAACCAGCACAGCTAAGAATTAAACAAACACATACAGAAAGCGGCTGCAGCCAATTTCCATGTCTTGTGTATCAATAGGCAACCATTTGGTCAAGACTCGTCTTTGCAAAGTACACATGTGAACCGTATGACTCTCAGACACTAATACTAATTTTTTCACCTTTTTTTTAAAAAATGGAATGATTTTGGCCCATTTTTTCTTGGACCTCAGAACAAAAGCAGGCCTCAAATTTCCCGATGGCAATGGCCATCAGTGCCCTCCCATTTGGCCGTGGTGCCTCCGAAAAGTGATTGTGTTTCATCACCAAGGTGGCAGTGCCCTTTTTTCTCTTGGCCGTAGTGCCCTATACATGCATATCAACTGACCCCGTTCGGCGATGTACACAGAAAGCGGCATGTAATGTGACACACGTATACACATCGTTCCATATGATCTTTCATTCAACCAGCACACAGCACCACCCAAGTGCATGGCATGCATGCAGGGCGTATATGCACTGTGTGTCTGTGGGGATATCATACACTCTGCCCGCCGCACACCGCGTCATGCACGCTGCTCGATCGCAAGTGCGGCACAGTACAGCCAGTGTTGCCAGGAAAAACCCGCCGACCTATCCAATGACTTCACATAACAGCGCATGCCCAAGCCAAACATTTCAATGTACCATGCAATAACTTTGGTCTAAAACTAAGTGCTATAAACGAGTACGCGAGTCAGCGGTAAATGAGCTCCACGTTTTTCATGCACACTGGACAATTGTATAGTCGTGGCCATAATTTAACACCGCAATGTGGTGTTTGCAGTTTAGTGCCATGTGCAATCTGAACTGTACATGTACATGTATACGACATGGATCAGGACTACCGTGATTCTCATGTATATGTACACATGTACGTTGTGTGCAAAATCACTCACTTGACTGGCCTGGCCAATTTCTTTGGTAGGCAAAATGCTTAGGAAAGAATGGCTGCAGCTGAAGCTTTTCAATACTCGGCTGCTGGTTCGGCACTAATCACGGACATGTTCAGGTATAATGCATGCATATCTTACTTTTTCTTAGGCCTGAATGAATATTGATTTTCATGCAAAAATACCAGGATGGCATGGATGGCATTAACGCCCAGGAGTTACTTTAGTACACTGATGACATTTATGCCCACACATTTGGCATCATTCTGTCAGTGCCCTTTATTTCAGCCAGTCCACCCATGCAATGGCAAATGGCAGTGACCAAACAAAAATGATATTCCAGGCTTGCAAAGGTATATACATGTAAACTACCCTACATAGAAATCTTGGGGGAAATGGAGCAGCATTTCTATGGACACACAACTAGAATAGAATCCCTGTTCGTGCAGTGTTAAATTTCATGATGTAGGCCTCAGCCTATGGCAAAAAAGGCTCATTTTCTGTCATGTCTGTGGAGTTCGTGGGAGCATAACAGCGGAGCGGACATCGCAGACCCCACAGTTCTGAGGTACAGTCGAACCTCGTATATAAGAGGTCCTTTGGACTTGGCAAACTACCTTGTTATAACAGAAACCTTGTATTATCACGAATGAAAAAATGAAAAAGAAAGGATTGGGATCCAACAATTTCCTTGTCTTAAGCAGGCTCTTGTATTAACAGTGCTCTTATTAACGAAGTTTGACTGTACAACCTCTGGGCTAGCCTACTCCCAGAACTGTAGTGTAGGGCACTAGGCCTAGACTAGTCGAACCCCATAGTTTTTGGGGTAGCCTAGGCAGGTCATGCACATAGCGGCAGGGGTTAACCTGTTTTCGTCGTAGGCCTACTTCGTCAATGTCATGCCTGGCTGTAGATATAGCCTACCTCAGTTTTACTATAAAGAACCGCTTCACCGAATGCCCCCTTTCCTAGCACTCTGACATGATTGTAACGTTCTTCCTGTCCAACGTGGGCAGATTCAGCCAGTGAATTTGCATTAGAATTCGATCCACTCAACATGCTCGGCGAGTCTTCCATCTCTGCATCCGAGCCGTTGTACACAGACAATTAATAATTACGCGACTTCTGGCAACTGAAATTATCCATATCAAGCCTGCACACTACTTACGGGTGCAGTGTCCCAATTCAAGGAAAATTCTCCGCCCGGCGGTGGCGCACAAAAAATACCCCCCAACAGATTCTTTCAAAAAGAGGGGTCTGTTTGGGCCAAGAAATGGTGGGATTGTGTCAGTACGGCACAGAATCATCTCTTTGGATTCAGAGGCACCCATCTGGGGGCGAAGCAGCCAAAAATGTGATTGAAAGTTTGTCAGAAGAGCCGCAGAAGGTGAGGGATGTCATTTGAAAAATGGCCGCTGAAAAGATTTGGAACATTCACTTTTTGAGGGGTGAGTTTGTTCTGGGCAGATAATTAAAAAATTCATTGGTAAACCTACTAAAAATTCAAAATCAAATGAAATCTGAAGGACCAAACAACACATTGGTTTTTTTGTTTGAGGGGCCTCAGGGTCTTCAGTTGCGCGCCATATGGCTCCAAACTTGGTTCATGTTACACTATTTTCAATAGAGCTTGAATTGGTTCAGTGCACCTTACATGGCAAAAGCCTAGTGGTATTGGTACAAGGTGCATATGCCTATGCGGGAACCAGCTTCGTGATAGTCTTGCTTCGTGTCGTACAGTGCGACATCGTTTTTGGCCCAAGACTCAATCGATAGTACAGTCACAGACGCGTACAATAAAATCTGGACTCGCAATGCTCTTAATCAGCTTATAGGGGGATTTCACATTAGCTCCATCTGCGCATATCTGCATCGAAACCGAGGCTCTCTGTGTGGAACTTCGTCGCGCGCGCCCGCAGAGTCGACACTGTACATGCAGTATCCGGTTCGTAAATGTGGCGCCACTTCAATTTAAACCACGCCCACCGCACAAGATACACGACCATCGCAGGTACATTAGTTCGTGGTAAATTGCCATTATTTTTCTTTTGATTTTACGTGCTGAGTCATCCTGAAAGACTCTTCCACAAAAAGTTGAAGCCTGGAAAGTCTGAATGTCACTACCTTTATGTATTTTGTGTCTTGACTCCGTACTTTCCATCGTCTGATCGTATTAAGAATTGAAGCTAACACATACAGCCTCTTTTTCAAACGCGGAAATGCGCAGATCGATGCTAAAAGCGTCGTATTGGGATCCCTCTATAGACTCGCGGCCATTTTACCGAGCCGAATACAAAGCTTTCCTGGTAATGCCCGCCTTCGTTCTTCCTGACGTCATTAGAAGGGAGCCAACCCACGCTTTTGTATTCGGCTCAGTGAAATGGCCGCTGGTTGGTTTCTTTTTCATACAAAAGCGTTGCAAGTCCAGGTTTTTTATGTACGTCTGGGAGTGGAGTAAGTTTAGACCGCAATTTTTGTAAATTGGGACGCCCTCTAGTACACCAACCCTCGTAAGGCCAACCTCGTTCCCATGGGAACGATCTTGCCCCGCCACGTTGGTTCAAACCATGCCTTATTCCTACTTTTATTATTTGGGATATTTAAATTAGTATTTCAATCACTGTGTTTACGCAACAGCTTTTGAAATATGTGTGCAATTGACCTTACATTTACATATATTCTGAATAGCCAGTCAGCTTTTGTAGAAAAATGCTGTGTAGCATCGTGATCAGAATATTGACAGAAATATAATATACAATCAGTGCACTGAAATACGTGATTGCCGAGTTTTCGGTAACTGGGTAACTTCGTCAGGGCAAGCAGATTCAGTTCATTTTCATATTCAGCATGACCAAGCTTATGGAGCGTCAAAAGTGGACAACCCCATTTTCTCATTTTTTGCTAGTAGATCTTCGGGTTCGGGGAATTTGCGTAAAGCATTTTCAAAAACTCAATTTTCTGCTGGCAGAAATTGGGATTTTACTTTGGCGGCGCGTCGTGTGCTGTTGCCCTTCCTTAGCTTCATGGTGTTATAGAAGGCGCCTTTACTGTTTTCTTTCATTTCCGTCCACCTTTCTTGCAAAGTACATGCAATTCGCTCTTTGGTGTTGATTTTTCATTGTTTTTATCTCATCGATTCATTAATTGGGATTAATTTCAGTCATATTTTATTGAAAAAATGATAGAAGAGCAAAAGAAAATCCTAATAAGAAGGAACTGCTCTCTCAAAATAAGTGGAAAATCTTTCTGATTGCATTTGGTTTGAAAAAAAAGGAAAAGAGTTTTCTTCAACAACTCACTCTTAAGTTAGAAAGAATCCACGAAAAAGAACAACAGAATCAAGGCCTGGTACCTATGGCATGTTTTGTGCAAGCACGGGTCGGGGGAAGGAAAGGAAAGAAAACAGTAAAGGCACCCTCTATATACACCATGAAGTAAAGGGCGACAGCACACGACGCGTCGCGTCGTGTCGTGCGTCGCGTCTAGCTTCAGGCGACGCAATGCACGACACGACAGCATGACGCAACGGGCGACGGAAGGGGCGACGTTTAGGCAGAAAAAAATGCAACAAGGAACAGCACGACGTGACGGGCGACGGCACGACGCGACGCACGACGCGTCGTGTGTGTACAAACGGAATGGCAAAAGGCGACGGTTCGACCCGACGACGGTTCAACTCTTCACGAGAGTCAACAGGCGGCGCTATTTCGGTCCGAATTTGCACTGCTTTCTATGGACGCGTATTTGGTGTAGTGCAACCATAAATCCAACCCAATCCATTTTCTATCTTGCGCCGCTACGCGGCGCTATGTGGTTCGGGGTGTGGCGTCACTTCAGTTTAAACCACGTCCACACTGCACATAGAGTTAATGTAGGGGCAAAGTAAGAAAAAACCGTGCTCACCTTTTTGCTAAGGTGCTGAATTTTCGGACCCACTGGGCCTTCATCGGAGCTGTGGGGGGACTAGTAGTTCGAATGCAGAAAAGTCCACATTCAAACCGCCAGCCTCGTGTATCGTATCTCTTGCGGTGTCCACTACAACAGTGAAATGAAACGGTGCTTGGCTGACCGATTCACTGAGCACTTACGAAGCGTCCGACCTCAACTCCCGGGGCACCCTGCAGCTCGCCACTTCACCAAGGCACCACACACTTGTGATGACATGCGCGTGCGTGTCCTTCCGACGAAGGCCTAGTGGGGGCCAAAAATTTAGCACCTTAGCAGAAAGGTGAGCACTGTTTTTTCTTACATTACTGATCATCAGTGCTCCGTAGTTTTCTTATACTTCGTATGTTCACTGCACATAGTGTACCTAAGTGAATATCTCACGCGCACAAATAGTGTGTAAAAGGCCAGAGAAAGCCACCTGCATGGTCTATGCTACTAAAAAAAGTACCTGGTTCGTGAGTGACGTGACACTTCGGTACTCCATAGAGTTACGTGCATTCGTATCGCCGTTTATGGAATCGGAATTTAACGCGCAACTTCAGCGATCGTCCAATAGGAGCCTGCAAATAGTTTCACGTCCGCCATTGTGACGAAGTCATTCACGAACCAGGCACTATCTTTTTTTAGTAGCATAGACCACGCAGGTGGCTTTCTATGGTAAGCAGAATGTTTCAATATTCTATGTTTTCCATATATATATGTGCGATGTTGTAGTAGGGATAGGGACGGAACTGGACCATAAAGTTTCCCCAGGGAAAACTTGTCTTTCAGATGCGTGATGACAACACTCTAAAACCCGAACCCGAACGACTCGAGCCCCCCCGCCCCCGAGAGACACCAGTCGCCACCGAGTGACTAGACGTGAAATGACTCGTTAGTCTGTCGTGTTTTTCGTCCAGAACATGAACCAGCATGCTGGTTACGTTTACAAAATGGATGAGCCTCTTTACTGTTGGCCGCGATCCAGCGTGCCGGGCCGGTTCGGCCGCACCAGAATAGTGTTCCTTTGTTTTGAACGTACATGTACGTAAAACTGTTGCAACGTGAGAATGTTATTGTGCCCAAAGAGAAACTTTACTCGACCCACCCTGTCACAGTTTTCGTCATTGGGCATCGTAAATATTCATGTTTGTTCCAAGCAGTTCTGAAAGAGGGATGCACACAGTAAATCCGTACCATTTAGTACGTAATGCAAATGCTCAACGCGGAGCTACGAAAGAAAAAGAACTGAGCGCGAGAAAAAAATGTAAGTTGAATATACCTTGTCAAGTGTGACTCTCGTAACCACATGTTGCACCAGGGAAGAACATGCAAATCATGTTCCAAGTAAATAACAATGCATTAAAAAATATCCATGATGTTAATGAGCCTCATGCTAACGGATAGAACGATACGCCTTTCATCTCTAGATATTTGTACCAAAGATGAGTGATGATCCATTTAATTTTGTTCCCAAAATTATTTAACTAGGTTTACAGACTATGATATTAAGTGATACTGAACCAAATAAGCCTTTTGCGAGTTAAATTTGAATACAATCTGGTACCCTGAGTTATCTGATTACACAAAAGCATGACAATTCGAAGTCCACAGACTAAAGACTTGTTGCTATTGAAGGGAGGTTCCAAGTGATGAAATTGGGAATACAATTTGTGACTTTGTAATTACCCATTTTAAGAGTTTCCACATATTATACTTGCTTTGATTTTTTGTCGATTACCCCTGGCAACAAAATTGTATACACTTTACCTTTACGTTGTGCTCATTTTTACTACCGCAGTGCTGTATCGACTGGAGTTCGCCAAAACACTCACTGGAGGTCACACACAACCAATGAACCTCAACTGATTTGAATTCTGCACATGTAGTTCGTGATGGTTTGTGAAAATATAAAAATCAAGCAACAACCGGGGAACCAACTTCAGTCATTTAGCTATCGTTAGTAACAAAGATAACTGGTTTTCTGCCGAGTTCCCCAACTTAACGCACGACAAGCTTCCTCGCGTGACCACGAACGAAGATATAAACCATGGGGTTACTGATCCTCCCTTTTATCAAAACCATTAACTTCGCGGTCAACTGCGCAACCACAGCGTGTGGGGTATTGATAGCTCCATGCTTTGACTCACTCTCAGCCACCCCAACCATAACGTATCGGGTTTTTTTAACTTTCACGTGAATTACACGATAAGAAAGAACTTGTCTGATTGCGTCATGCCTGTGCCCGGTGACGACGTATTTAATGCGTTAAACAAGTAAGTTCATTGACGCTCATAGACTGTTCAACGTTAACTCGACCAAGTCGTGCAAACAAGCGCGGGACCCCTTGAGTAGCGGGCTAGGCACCGCTTACATTTACTACAACGGTGCAGACGACACAGGCAGTACAGGCTACGTACCTGTCCTTAAAAAAAAGGCCTTACAAGTTACTCCTTTTTCGGACATGAATTTTTCTTAAAATCACTTTTTGTGTATCTCTGTACTCTTCTTTCATGTGTGAAGACTGTTTGACATCTTTTTTGAGTTATGTGAACTGAACGGTGCACTTTTTGAAACATTCAGGATTGACCAAGCATTTCTGGACAAGTGAGGGCGCTTTTACTATCATGTACAGTATATCCAAGAAGACATGGTTCAGGTTGCATGTTTTCAGGCGGTTTCAAGGAAACTTTAGAAATTGGGAACTCTTACCTCGACTTTTTATCACAGACCTCGCTCGTTTTTTTTTGTTTCCACAATAGAAACTAGTGTATCTCTGTACTCTTCTTTGTATGAAGACTGACATCTTTTTGAGTTACAGGAACTGAACGGTGCACTTTCCCAAACATTAAAAATTGACCAAGCATTTCTAGACAAGTGAGGGCGCTTTGGCTTTGATGCAAACCCAGGAAGACGTGGTTCAGGCGGCATGTTTTCATGTTCAATTTGCAGTGATGTAGTCGAGTACTTTTTGAGAACCAAGCTCTCTACCAAATATTTAACTAGTTAGGAGGGAACAAAGCTGAAGTACATCGGTATTTGATGATACATGCATAAAGGTAAGATTACAAAGCAACATAATGACTTCAGAGCATCACTGTTTGATTAAAATTAACTTTTTAGGACAAAAGTACTCAGCCGAGTACTTTCCGAGTACTTTTCTCCTTAAAACTTAAATTTTACACAACTGGGAGTGTCTGAAGTCTAACATTTATTTTGTAATCTTACTTTTGCACATTTACCATCAAATGCCTGTGCACTCTGGCTTTATTCCCTCTTACCCAGTTCAGTATTTTGCGGAGAACGTTGGTACTCGGAAAGTACTCGACTACAACATTGTCAATTTGTTTACCCCAAATTTGCTATCTGGGAACATTTCCATGAAAAGTATTTTTGCTGGATTATTGCCATATAGTTACATAGCAATAAAATTGCCAAAGAAATAAAATCTGCCATAGCAGTGGTTAAAAAAATCTAGAAATGTTCTGTGCACACATGCAACATTAAGATTCAGTGTCTTGGATGACATCATAGTTCTGGTCATGAATATGGAAATATGCATTAGCATAAAAACCAAAAAAGCATCAAAATATTGATTAAAATTGTAAAACAAAAATTTAAAATTAGGTTAATTGAAAATCAAAGATGCAGTATCAAAGGGTTTTTAGTAAAATTTATAAAAATATCTATACTTCCTGGTTCCTTTAAATTACATTACACAATTTCGGATTGACTCACCCTGCAGATTCGTCCCTTCATATTTAAGTTCATAAGTTCATTCATATGCAAATTCTTTACAAAGAGATGCCCACGAAGCTAAGCACAACCTGGGTAAAGTCGTCTTTTGTTTCTTGTGTGCAATCTGATCGGTTCACTTTTTCTGTGCTCCGTTTCTGTTGCTAGTTTAGGTTTATATTTTTTCGAGAGTTTCGTCGGACTTTTCGCCATGCCTAAGGAAGTCGTGTTCGTTCTACAGCTCCCTCCACGGTCTCCACTCTCCAGACCTCTAGAAGATGAAGCTGTAGACATTTCGGCCGTCACAACTAGAGAGATTATGCAGCAGCCAAATACGGTGCGAGTCACGTCCCAGGCCCGAGGCGGATCGGCTGAAGAGCACTCAGCGCTCGTCCTGTCGTGGACTGGTAACTCTAATAAGGTCAGTCGGCCGCAATGCCCTGACCAAACTTAAGACCTACCGTTGACTTGACCCAAGTCGGGATCTCAGTGACGTCTTCGTTTGAACAGTGTACTTTGGATACATATTACTTTGAGTTCAGTTCAGAAATCCCGACTTGATGAGTCTGCCAACCGTTTGTACACAGCGAATGGGCTCATCTACCAAAAGTGGTAGCAGTCAATCACATTGCCGGCTTGTTTTTTCGTCCTTCATATCTGCATTGTAATTAATGAGTATACAACTCCGACTACTTTGATTGATGGAAATTCTGTGTATATGTAGCGTTTTCCCCCTTGTAAAAATAAGAACCCTTGCATCTACAGTAGACTCCATGTACATTTTTCCCAGCAGTAGATTAGGAGCCTTTAACTTTTGACCCTGTAATGTCAAGCCTCCTAATTGATTTAAGAGCACTCCTACACAAGGACCAACTTTTATTGCTTTGGCCTTCTTACCACATTCCTCTGTCAGACTTCTGGTCTAGGATTTATTACTTTATAATTAGATTTTAGTTAGATTTACCCTTGTTCTTGCGGCCTGTGTTTCCAACCCTATTTTCACCACTTGGTCATTTTTAACCAGTCTCATCACAACCACTCTCCAAGCAACATAACTACGCGCAGTACTCCAACTCTCTCTTGTACAAGTTGTGAAATAGTTTAGAATAAAAGTTCCTTTCTCAAAAGTTAGTACCTGTTGTCAACATTGTTCCTGTTTATACAACACTACTAAATTGGTGACCCTGACGTGATCTGAACATGCCACTCGGAGAAACACCAGCGGAAGAAACACCTCAGCAGGAGACTCCATGACGATGGAACAACTCGCCGAGCTGGCTGACAAAGTCATGGCTGTGTCCATCCCATCTCACGGGGTAAACTCCGTGACACCGGTGGCTACCCCAACAGAAAACCTGCAGAGCGAGGTAGAGCGAGATAAATCGCCTAACTACTCAAATCCAGAAACTCTCGACCAACTCTCAACGCTCCCGTTCTCACTCTCGCAGTCGTCAACCCCGTGCCAGCACTCCAACTCCTCCGGATGACGCCAATGTGTGCTGGTATCATGCCAAATTTGGTGACGGGGCCCACAAGTGCACCCAGCCCTGTTCCTTCAATGCCAGCAACCAGGGAAACGGCCAGGCCGGCAAGTAAAGGCGACATACTCCGCCGGCCACTCCACACCCTCTCGCCTGTTTTATGTAACTGACAGCCACTCTGCACGCCAATTCCTCGTAGATACAGGAGCTGAGGTAAGCGTCATCCCCCCTACCCCGCACGAGCGCACCCACCGTCGCCATGGTCAAGATCTCCAAGCAGCAAAATCATCGACAATTGCTACTTACGGTGAGAGATCTTTGACACTTGACATTGGCATCCAGCGGCCATGTCACTGGGTTTTGTAGTTGCAGAAATTCAACATGCCATATTAGGCGCAGATTTTCTTCGCCATTTCAATTTGCTGGTAGATCTTCGACATCACAGGCTTATTGATGCCACAACCAAGTTGGGCATCACCGGCAAAGCCTCGAACACACAATCGGTTGGTCTTGTTCTCGCGCCACCGCCCCCATCACATTTCGCAGACATCCTGAAGGAATTTCCGGACATCACCAGTAGATCATCCTGTCGTGACACTCCAGTCAAACATAATGTTACGTATCATATTGTCACGACAGGCCTGCCTACCGCGTCCCGCCCACGGCGTCTTGCCCCTGACCGCCTTAAAGCTGCTAAGGATGAATTCCAGCACATGATGGCTCTTGGCATCATCCGGCCTTCTGACAGCAATTGGTCGTCGCCCCTCCACATGGTCCCCAAGAAGCAACCTGGTGATTGGCGGCCATGTGGAGACTACCGAGCCCTGAACTCATCCACAGTGCCAGACCGTTATCCTGTGCCCCACATACAGGACTTTACCAGCTCACTGCATGGCACAACGATATTCTCAAAAATCGATCTCGTCCGCGCACATCACTAAATACCAATTGCACCGGAAAATATCGCGAAAACAGCCATCACTACACCGTTTGGACTTTTTGAATTTGTTCGAATGCCGTTCGGATTGCGCAACGCTGCCCAGACATTCCAGCGATTCATCGATGAAGTCACACGCGGACTTGATTTTTGTTATGCTTACATTGATGACCTTTTGATCGCCAGTGCCGACGCTGAACAACATGCTCAACATCTTCGTCTTCTGTTTAGCCGCCTCAATGAGTATGGAGTGGTCATCAATCCGGCCAAATGTTGCCTTGGTACGGAATCACTTGAGTTCCTTGGACATCGAGTTGATGCTCAAGGGGTGCAACCACTTGAAACAAAGGTCAGTGCCATCCGCGATTTTCCGCAGCCAACTACTCTGACCAAACTGCGCGAATTTCTCGGACTAGTTAACTTCTACCGCCGCTTCATTCCTCATTATTCGCAAGTCCTCCAGCCACTCACCGATCTGCTCACTAATGCAGGAAAGAAATCAGCACCGTTGCCTTGGAGTGACACTGCTACGGCTGCATTTCAAGCGATCAAAACTGCCCTCACTAATGCCACTCTCCTCGCTCATCCAAAGCCAGACGCGCCTCTGTGCGTCATGTCAGATGCTTCGGATGTCACTGTTGGAGCTGTTCTCCAACAACGAGTGGACAACGCATGGCAACCACTCACATTTTTCTCCAAGAGACTTCAACCCGCCGAGACACGTTGTAGCACATTCGGTCGCGAACTGTTAGCCATTTACCTCGCCATCAAACATTTTCGGCACTCGCTTGAAGGTCGACATTTTCACGTGCTTACAGACCACAAGCCGCTCACATATGCTCTCAGCACCTCATCTGACCGTCCCCCCACTCGCGAAAGTCGCCACCTCGACTTCATATCACAATTTACCTGTGATATCAGACATGTGAAAGGTGGAGATAACCTCACAGCCGACGCACTGTCGCGTGTTGAACTTAACACTCTTCGCTTGGAACAATCTTCTCGCATCGATTTCCGCAAAATGGCGGAGTTGCAGACAAACAGTGCGGAACTGGCACAACTTCAAACATCATCGTCATCCTCCCTCAAATTCCACACAGTTCCTCTCCATTCTTGCGACACAACATTAATTTGTGAAATTTCGACAGGACATCCACGTCCGTTCGTGCCAGTAGAGTTTCGTCGCACCGTATTTGACGCACTGCACTCCCTGTCACACCCAGGCATTCGCGCTACGCAACGCCTACTCACAGATCGATATGTTTGGCCATCTATCAACCGAGATGTCAGACAGTGGGCCCGATCATTTATTCAATGCCAACGTGCAAAGGTTAGTCGTCATACCTTTGCCCCCCTCTCTCAATTTCCTGCCCCGGACTGTCGCTTTTCACATGTCCACATCGATCTGGTAGGACCATTACCACCATCCAATGGAAATACATACATGTTCACATGCATTGATCGTTTCACACGTTGGCCGGAGGCCATCCCATTGCCTAACATCACTGCTGAAACAGTTGCTCGTGCTTTTGTCACACACTGGGTTGCCTCATTCGGCGTTCCATCAACTCTCACCACTGACCGTGGTGCATAGTTCGATTCTGCACTCTTCCGTGCCCTGACCAACCTACTTTGCACTCAGTGTATACGTACCACTGCTTACCACCCCATTGCCAATGGCCTAGTGGAACGTTTCCACAGGCAACTCAAATCATCACTCAAGTCACAAGTTGACACAACCAATTGGACAAAGACATTACCACTCGTCCTGCTGGGGATTCGAACCGCCGTCAAGGCAGACTTCGGCCACAGTGTGGCTGAGCGTGTCTATGGAACCACTCTTCGCTTGCCCGGAGAATTTTTCGATACTACCACAGATGCCGTGGACCTCGACCCCACGGCCTACGTTCATCGTCTACAACGCTCAATGCAAAGTCTTCAACCACCCCCCGGCCGTTCCCAACAACGGACTAACATTCATGGTCCCTCAGACTTGCATACGTGCACCCATGTTTTTGTCCGCCGTGACGCGGTACGCAAACCTCTCCAACCCCCCTACGATGGCCCGTTCAGAGTTCTCAGCCGTTCGAACTAGGACATCGAAAGGACACTATTAGCATTGACCGCCTCAAATTTGCACACCTAGACATTGCCAAAGAAACAATTGCTGTTCCGCCCAAGCCTAACCAACCTGCGCCAGCACTCGCACCTAATATTGCTCTCGATAATTATCACAATTCCTCTTTGTCAGGCACTCCCTCCAAGCGTACCACACGCTCCGGCCGTACCGTCCATTGGCCAAAACGCTATGTTACATTCGTTCGTTCCTAATTTTTTCGTTAATTTCTCAAGTCATTTTACTTTCCTTTTCCTCATGTAGTCACTCACTGGAAGGGGGCTCCTGTAGCGTTTTCCCCCTTGTAAAAATAAGAACACTTGCATATATAGTAGACTCCATGTACATTTTTCCCAGCAGTAGATTAGGAGCCTTTAACTTTTGACCCTGTAATGTCAAGCCTCCTGATTGATTTAAGAGCACTCCTACACAAGGACCCACTTTTATTGCTTTGGCCTTCTTACCACGTTCCTCTGGCAGACTTCTGGTCTAGGGTTTATTACTTTATAATTAGATTTTAGTTAGATTTACCCTTGTTCTTGCGGCCTGTGTTTCCAACCCTATTTTCACCACTTGGTCATTTTTAACCAGTCTCATCACAACCACTCTCCAAGCAACATAACTACGCGCAGTACTCCAACTCTCTCTTGTACAAGCTGTGAAATAGTTTAGAATAAAAGTTCCTTTCTCAAAAGTTAGTACCTGTTGTCAACATTGTTCCTGTTTATACTACACTACTAAATATATTATGCAAGATCATGTCGTTCACATGCAATTTTGAATAATTACATATCACTAATGGGGGTCCGATTGGCTTATCCATCAAGTCGGACTTACTGACTGGTGACGTGTGACATCATTGAACAATAAAGAATATCCTATAAGGGCGCATAATAAGGGTTATGCGGGCTGCCAGCCTGAGGGCGACAACCGTGTTGTGCGTACCGCGTCGGCTGAAGGGACGGCTGACTAGGGGAGAGCAATGTTCCCAGCTCTATAGTCCGATTTAATCCAAATCTAGACCTACCGGCAATGGCAGCCTCCTCCAATTCTTTGTCGGCGTTCTTTGTCGGTGTCGTCTTCCTCTGTCACTACACCAGGCTTGTGAGGTAACTCGGCTGGTTCTGTCACTCCGTGTTCGGATGGCAACACTAATCCACCGGTTTGTCCTCCGCAGGTTCAGTGGGGTGCACCATTTGTGGGACCAAGGGGCGTGGAATTCTGTTTCCCTGTATCCCTCGACTGCAGCTGGTCATCTGAGCCATCCATGCCTTTGGTGTTCCTCCCTACATGTTTATGCCTTGAGATTTCCTATGACTCAGCCTCCGCCTGTGGCTCCGCAAGGTGCGAATTTTAATTTTCCCGCCACTCCGTCCAGCGCTAATGTCGATACCTTGAGAACTTCAGCGTTCGTAGCAGTGACACCCATGAGGCCTGACCTATTTGGGGGTTAAATTATGACTTGATCATTGAGGTACGTTCTTTCTAGTCGGAGTCACTGTCTGCCTATATAGCTCGCCGCCGAAGAACGATGTTCCCCAAGTTTTGTGCATTATTAACATGCTCTTTCTCCACAGGTTGGGAGGAGATACGGGGGGGGCGGGAGGTTGATGGCGCGATAGAAAATAATTTATTCGCGGTTGAGTTGCGAATTAGCGAATAAAAGAGTAGCATCCAAGTCGGATAAGATAAGTGTTGATGTAATATATGGTACATTAGTTAATCCTGCAGAAAATCGTGACGGTCCTACTGTACCTCATACAATTTCGGACTCAATTGCAGAGCATGCTGTCCCGCACAAATAGTCACACAAAGAGACCAGTCACGATCATTATGCTCATACAGGGACAGTAGCACATTGCCTGAAAGATAGTGCAGTAGGGCTTACAGAGGAACAGTTGGTGGAAACGTGTATAATATATGAGGCGCATTTATATAAAAAAAAACACACACACAAATGAGTATTTGCCTGCAACTGGGGATCCCCTATTGTTCCTCTTTTGTTTGTACTTCAACTTTTAGAAGACAACCCATATGTTTTGTACAAAGTTGTCGTAGCGGACGTTGTGTTTTAATTTAAATTTAACCAGTAATTTTGATTACATGTATTAAGTATACATGTACATGTTTTCCTTATATTTCAAGAAACTCATGTATGCTTATTTCATTCCACTGTAGAGACCTAGTTACCCAACTTTTCTTGACCATCCCTGGTCCTTATCTCTCGATCCCTGAATTCTGCATACCTTTCTGCCAGGCCTTGGTGGCTGTTCCCATAGTAACTCTCTCCCTCTCCAGACCACATGCTCCCTTAGGCTACAAATCTCCCCCCTGTGAGGACCCTGACTGTGCTTTGGCCACAGTTCCCTTCCAGATTGACCGTCATATTGTTGCCCACATCCATGGAGAAAGGTCCCTCCTTTTCTTTCATGCATCATTCCTCCACGTTTCCAAGTCTTGAATCGATCATCTTTGTTAGCCAACACCCCCAGCGTAGTAAGTACATTTGATAGATTTCTTAGTCAACATTTAACTGTTTTGATACTAAACATCATTATGAAGAATTTCTTAATTCAGATCACTGATCAATGATATTGTTTTATTGCTCAGACAACTTATTGTTTCAGTTTACTTTTGTGTCATTACTTATATATACATGCATAGTTATAGCTTGAGTTTTTGTTCATTTGTTACAGCAAAACCTTACGACTTCTGACTTCCGACTTAAACCTTCCGTCATAATAATCTCCTGTCTTAAATACGTCCAAACTCCTAGTCAGCTAGTACCTCCAATCGTTCCTTGCTCTATGCTACAATCTTCATTAGTCTGAATAAAGGAAGTGTCGTTGTACTACGGGACCAAATTACATTCCTCTTGCACCAATCATTCATTGTCAAGGTTCTGTAGCTGTAGTTGGCTACATTAGTTTTGTACGATCACTGGAATTCTATGAGTCTACGTCGCAATGGATAACTATGAACATGTAAATACCGGTCATGGAGATCCCCCACAAGAACATGGAGAAACTGGACACGATGACATCAAGGTCGGTGACTCTGCATTCCAGCATGGTAACCGATCGCGCCAACCCTCACGTGCCGGGTCAGTTACTTCATCAGTGAAATCGTCAACTTCAAGTGCCCACATAAGGGCCAGAGCAGAAAAGGCTGTACTTGTGGCGGAGAACAGGTCATTGAGGAGCAAATTGCCTTTAAACTTGAGACTCTTCGAGTTCAAATGGAGATCGAGCATCGTCAGCTCGAATTACAACAAAGAAAGCGTGAAATGGGGCTGAAAGTTAAATACACCAGAGCTGATGCCCTGGCCAAAACGTATGCTGAGGCTGTGGATGCATCTTCAGACGTATGCTTCAAACCCAACCCTATCTTTCAACCCACACCGAAGCGCCCTCTGGAATATGATCACATCCCATCCCAGTCTGCACAGCCCAGCTATACGTCAACACCATTCCTCGTTCCCACACCTACAGCTGCTGCTGCATCAGACCAACCCGACATGGGAAATCTACTACGTGAACTGATCAGTGACACGCGTGTTCATCAACAATCTCTTGTGAACGCACTTCAACTCCCCAAGGCAACGATCACAACATTAGACGGTGATCCCCTAAAGTACTGGACATTTATTCGAGCGTTTGAGAACACTGTCGCAAGGGAGACAATCAGCGATGGTGCAAAACTGACACGTTTTCTCCAGTATTGCACTGGTAAGGCAAAGAAACTCCTCCAGTGCTGCACTGTGAAGGAACCTCAAGAGGGCTTTGCCCTCGCACTTCGGCTACTCAAGGAGAGATATGGTTATGAGCACACCATATCACAAGCATGGATTGACAAGGTAACAACGAGGCCTAACGTCGTCGACAATCAATCCCTGCAAGATCTCGCTGATGATTTGAGATGTTGCCGAGAGACCCTCGACACCATGGGGTTTCTCAATGAAATGAATAATCGAAGCAGCCTACTCCTTATTGTTGACAAGTTACCATACCACCTGAGAGCCAGATGGCTACGAGAGGTACACAAGATAAAGAGCACCAAATTGAGACCGCCAAATATTATAATACCAGGCCAAAGTCCAATAAGGCAAGTGACCGACGAACGAACTGTGGCATCCAAACCACGTCTTCAGCAACCAATCCTGAAGACAAACCCAAAATTAGGCCAACTTCATCACCCCTCGAGCCCTGCCCCAGCTGTGGACAGACCCATCACCTCAACCAATGCAACGCATTCAAGGACCGACTGGCGTTTTTGCAGCGTAAGAAACTCTGCGTAAACTGCTACAAGCCAGGACACCTCCAAAAGGACTGCCCACGGCCCTCTGTGTCCTCAGTCCAAGGATGCGGCAAGAAACACAACAAGTACCCGCACCTCCCACGCCCACAGAACATCTCTCCCTCCTTGGGGCCTGCTGCTGACGACGGCCAGTCTTCATCAAGTGGGTCTTCCAGCACATCCCAGGCACAACCTGCAGATAATCCCACGGTTGTCTGTAATTCCACTGGGTTCGGCACTGGAAAGGTTGCATTACCAATTGTTCCTGTCAAGGTCAAGGGTCATGGAGAACATCACTTCGTGAAAACATACGCCCTGCTTGAGACTGGTTTCACTCAGAGCTTCTGCTCTGAGGACCTAACGCGGCATCTAGGTATCTGTGGGAAGGAGGATACCATCCGTCTCACCACGCTTGACCAGAAAGTGGTCAAAGTACACACCAGCATTGTGCACGTCGAAGTAGCCGACCTTGACGACACCCACCTCTTTTCATTGCCAGGAGTTCTCACAAGGCCCCATCTGAACATTGGCCTCAACAGTCTTGCAGTACAGGAAGACTTGAGCGTCTGGCTACACCTTAGTGATTTGGATATACCAGATGTGAAGATCGATGATGTTCACCTTCTCATTGGGCAAGATGCCCCAGATATATTGATACCGAGGGAGGTTCGCACTGGCTCCAAGGGCGAACCATATGCCATGAGGAAAGCCTTGGGATGGACCCTGAACGGTCCAGTAACACAGTACATGGAGCCCAAGTCTTCATCTTCCTGCTTTGCGACAACAGATGTGCACCTTCAACACCAAGTTGAGAGATTTGGAGAATGGGTGATGTGCAGAATGCAAGCTGTGATGAGACGATGTCCATCAGCCAAAGGAAGGTTCTGTCAATTTAGGAGAACTCACTACATCGTGATGGGACTCACTACACCATGGACATTCCATTCAAAGAAAGGCCGCCACGTTTGCCTGATGACTAGCTGATGGCAGAACACCGACTCAAACTATTGGGTAAACGCCTCTCCAAGGACCCTTCACTCAAGGATAAGTACACCAGTGGCATACATGATCTGCTCGAGAAGGGATACGTGGAGCCAGTTTCTCCAAAGGACATCGACAGAAGAGATGGCTGCATCTGGTACCTTCCCCACCATCCTGTGATAAACCTGCGTAAACCAGGCAAGGTCTGCATCGTATTTGACTGTGCCACCCAATACCAAGGTACCTCACTCAATGATACCGTCTACCAAGGTCCCGACCTGACAAACAAGTTGATCGGGGTTCTTCTGCGCTTTCGACAGGAACGCATAGCTCTCATGGCCGATATTGAGGGTGTGTTTCATCAGGTTCGTGTGTCCGTACCTGACCGAGATGCCCTTCGCTTCCTTTGGTGGAAGGAGGATGATGTGGAGTTACAACCACAGATATACCGGATGACAGCCCACTTATTTGGAGGAGTTTGGAGTCCAAGTTGCGCCAGCTTTGCCCTGAAGCATGTAGCACAAAATCACAATGCCCTGTGCGACACTGCCACTATTAAGACCATAGATCAAGACTTCTACGTCGATGACTGTCTGAAATCTGTCGCGACCGAAGAATAAGTAACTCGACTGGTCACTCAACTACGCGAGTTGCTAGCCCGTGGAGGATTCTGACTCACTAAGTGGTTGAGTAACTCCCGCACCGTGTTGAAGTCAATACCTCAGGCTGAATGCGCAGAGGCCGTCACAACCATAGACCTGGATAACGAAGTACTTCCCTCTGATCGAGCATTGGGAGTACTTTCGAAGGTCGAGACTGACACCTTCGGTTTCGATACCAATCGCAAGGAGAAGCCAGACACTCGGAGAGGATTATTGAGCACAACAAGTTCAGTATATGACCCACTTAGATTTGTCAGCCCGTTTGTCCTGAAGGCGAAGATGATCTTTCAGACTCTCTGCCACCTGAAGATCGGATAGGACGACCCTCATCCAAGCATCATAGTAGAGCAGTGGAAGCGGTGGTTGTTAGATTTACCATTGATTGAAGGAGTCTGCGTTCGCAGATGCATCAACCGGCACATTGTAATGTCATCAAGGCTGAGCTACACCACTTCTGCGACGCATCTGAACGAGCTTATGGGGCTGTCAGCTACCTGAGTATCACCGACACCAATGGGCACAACCACTGCACATTCATGATGGCTAGAGCTAAGCTCACACCCCTGAAGATAACAACAATACCCAGACTGGAGCTTGCTGCTGCAGTTGTGGCGGTGAAGCTGGACAAGCTGATCAAGCTCCATATACAGTTACCATTGGCAGAGCCTATCTTCTGGTCTGACAGCATGATTGTTCTACAATACCTGCGAAATGAAGACAAGCAATTCCACACCTTTGTTGCAAACCGAGTTGCCGTGATACAAGAGCAAACCACTCCAAGCCGGTGGAGACATGTGGATTCAGCATCGAACCCTGCTGACGATGTGTCAAGGGGAATAACCACCCAGCAACTCGTCCATTCTGACAGCTGGTTTGGAGGGCCCTCGTTCCTGCTTAAGGGAAAAGTCCGGCTGGCCAGCTCAGCCGGACTTTGAATCCCTCCAACTCCAACGGGATGCAGAAGTTAAAAGGGAACAGCAAGTGTACGCCACAGATACCACGCCGATGTCAGATCCTATTGATAACCTCATTGCCCGCTACTCATCTTGGTACAAGTTAAAGAGAGCCGTGGCTTGGGTCATTCGTGTGAAGCAATTGTTACGCATGAGGGCCCTCAAATAGACGGACACCCTTGCTGGAAAGCCTCTGTCGGTCAAGGATTTCCAGAGTGCTGAGGTCGCGATTGTACGCCACATCCAGAAGGCTTCTTCAGACCATGAGCAGCTGAAATCCAGTCACCTTCAGAAGTTGTCCCCCATGACATCCAACCAAGGAATCTTGTACGTCGGGGGACGCCTTACCAACGCCAACATCAAACACCAGGCAAAACATCCGTGGATCCTGCCGAACAACCACTATGTGACCAAGCTCATCATCGAGTATTACCACCATCAGTTTGGTCATTCCGGATGTGAGACAATCCTTGCCGAGCTTCGCCAAAGGTATTGGATCGTGAAAGGGCGGGTTACCGTCAAGCGCGTCCTTCGTCGCTGCATAGCCTGCAGGAAGAGAAAGGCACCTCCTGAAACCCAGACCTAGTTACCCAACTTTTCTTGACCATCCCTGGTCCTTATCTCTCGATCCCTGAATTCTGCATACCTTTCTGCCAGGCCTTTGTGGCTGTTCCCATAGTAACGCTCTCTTTCTCCAGACCACATGTTCCCTTAGGCTATAAATCTCCCCCTGAAAGGACCCTGACTGTGCTTTGGCCACAGTTCCCTTCCAGATTGACCATCATATTGTTGCCCACATCCATGGAGTAAGGTCCCTCCTTTTCTTTCATGCATCATTCCTCCACGTTTCCAAGTCTTGAATCGATCATCTTTGTTAGCCAACACCCCCAGCGTAGTAAGTACATTTTATAGATTTCTAAGTCAACATTTAATTGTTTTGATATTGTTTTACTGCTCAGACAGCTTATTGTTTCAGTTTACTTTTGTGTCATTACTTATATATACATGCGTAGTTATAGCTAGAGTTTTTGTTCATTTGTTACAGCAAAACCTTCCGTCTTCTGACTTCCGACTTAAACCTTCCGTCATAATAATCTCCTGTTTTTAATACGTCCAAATTTCTAGTCAGCTAGTACCTCCAATCGTTCCTTGCTCTATGCTACAATTTTCATTAGTCTGAATAAAGGAAGTGTCGTTGTACTACGGGACCAAATTACATTCCTTTTGCACCAATCATTCATTGTCAAGGTTCTGTAGCTATAGTTGGCTACAGTTGTTAATTGGGGACCCTCTGCCAATCGGGGACCTTATTGTCCTCTATTATTCAGGGTCCCAATTTGAATGCAGAAAAAACTCTCATGTTTGTGCTCATCCCATTAGACCAGATTCTTGGGCGTACAGATTCTACTCGGGATCAGGATTTTGTCAAGAATTATTGTCAGAATTACTCGAACGTGCAGGGAATGTAGTTAGATCGACAAAGTAGGGGAGTGTGTAGGGGGAATTGCTTTTTGTGTGTGTGTGCAGGTATACATGTGTATGTATGGTGGCGCTCACATGTCCTGCCAAGGTCTAAAAATTACTGTGTACATGTATTTGGGCAGGCTGCCAGGGGTCACAGGGTCATTGCATGGAGTGACTTGTGGAGTGTACGTTGTAAAACATTGTATACACATTGATGTTTTTCAACGTGATAGACATGTTATGCCTAATGTTTTCATAACATTCCATAAAAATGTTATGGCGACATGTTCTCAGAAACATTTTAATGACTTTTTATGACATTTAAGGGAACGTTGGCGAAACGTCTTTGCAATGTTTAATTAGCATTATGTTAAAAAACATCAAACTGATGTGTTAATGGCAATATTGTCATCTTTGTGAATGATTTTCAAGACGTATTTTTTGCGTTGGGGAGATGTTAATTATATATATATAATTAACATCTCCCCAACGCAAAAAAATACGTCTTGAAAAAAAAAAAAAACGTCTTGAAAATAGGTCGCGGTACCCACTGCTTCATTTGACTCGGACCGGCCAGCCGACCCCGGCAATCTCGGTGGTCGAGTGGTTAAGACATCTGCACTAGTAAGCAGGAGGTCGTGGGTTCGAGTCCCACCCGAGTGAGCTTGTGAGGTTTTTTTCGCAAGCTCTCGGACAAGCACTGAGCATGCAGTGTTTATTAATATACGTTGGGTAAGGGCAAACCCGTTATGTATAATTTGTGAATGATGTTAAAGCGACATGGTCTTACAAACATTTTTATGACAACTTATGACTTTTTAAGGAAACGTATGAGCAATGTTTTTACGAAGTTACATTGACTTTCTGGTAAAAAAATTCAAAATAATAAGGTTTCATGACGCTCACATTCCACTGAACTTTTCACGTCTTGTTTGCCTCCCAATCAACATTCACCTTCATTGCAATTAAGTTTTCCACTTGTTCCTGCAACAAATGACTCCAAGATATTGTATCCACCTGACATCGTAACCTGCCGGCCTGAAATCGTAACACACATAAGTTAATACATAGTTGGGATTAGTATAGCGTGGTTTAACACCTCCAATGCGCCACAGCTCGAAATGGTCTATTGATCTTGTTTATGTACTCCAATATCACTGTCCTCCTTAGTCACTGTCACTTAGTCACTCTGTATTGGATTTCTTTCACTATTTTAGTCAATTAGTTTTTGTGAAACTACGAATCATGAAATTCTACAACATTATGTTTCATTGAAGTACTCTAAAAAGCCATGTCTATTGAGTAAAACTGGAATTTTGGTTACAAAAATGACAGAATTGCAACAACACTTGATAACCACGCCCTCTTAGGGTCAATATGTAAATTGAGGTCAAAGCAACACTGTAATGATATTTTTACAACGTAGTACATTGTAATAACGTCGTTACAATGAAATGCAAACACTGTCATACAACATCAACCAACAGTCGCAACATTCATGTTAAGCAAAGTATTTTGAAACATCCTTGCAGTTAAACATTAATAACATTTTCATTGAATCAAATTGAAAATTAATTCTTTTTTTAACAAAGTTATTTTTGCCCAAAGTTTCGAACGTGATTGTGTGATTCGTAAGCACTATTGACACTTTCATAGAGCCAAAAGTCGACGGAAATATATTTATCAGAATGTTTGACCTTTTTATATTTATTCAACTTCACCCGGAACTGCATTTTGCTCCTAGTGCTCTCACAGGACCCCGATGTAGGGGTCTTCCCTTCGCAATGCCGCTACTTGTTCTACCTACCACGAAGGGAATAACCCGGGGCCTACCGTTAAACTGTGCCTCCGTTGCCAGCTAGTCGCATTTGACTGATCTTGTTTACCTTGGTGCACAATGGAATAGTGCTTGTGTGAGAGATCTGCCTCTTCTTGGGGGAAAGATGCCTGGGGTAGCGGCTAAGGACATCGGCACAGCGATAACTCCGGCGGGACGGGAATTTTACTTCAAAGTCGAATGAGGCCAACTGGGCCACCCATCGCGTCTCACATGCACCTAGTCTAGCCGTGTTTATGTAGGCTAACGGATTGTTATCCGAAGAGCTAATCAAAGAAGTAGGTTGTGGCTGCCCATTAGTTTGCTGAGTCCCACCCACTTGAGATTGGTTTTCCCTTTCTTGAGCCATTTGCAGTTTCCAGTCAACGAATTTGCCCTGGCCGCCGACAGCAATGAAACTGGGGCCAACCGTTAGGCGCAGGACTGGGCTGAGTACCACTGTCCCACTCACTTCTGGAATTATCCTTTTCTCGTACGCGCTGTAGCAAGGCCGTGATTTGTTCTTCTTGTTTTCCAATCTGCTCTTGCTGTTGTTTCATACATTTCAGTAACTCCTGCTGTTGCTGGAGCACATTCTGCAGCATTGCGTCACCTACTGCATTAATCTCTGCGCTTGCATTTTAATCATGACTTTCAATGTGATCGACAGGTTTCAGGCTCAGGCGTTTTTCTTGTGTACCACCGGAATGTTCGGCTATAACTGGGTTTACATGACTGCGCCTGGGTTTCTTTGTTTTTTGGTATAAATCTCGAAAAAAGGTCCCTAGCGGCATCACGAAAATCACCGCATTTTTGGTTCGGTTTCTCCAGCTCTAAGCGCCGCAGTTCCAGGCGCACTGTCTGGTTTCGAGCCCCCGAAACGAATTGCCCAATGAGCACTATGTCCCTCAGAGCAAGAAGAGACCCTTTTCCTCTTCTGACGCCACCTCTAGAATTTTGTCATGCAACCGAATTAGTGCCCTGGAGAAGTCCATAAGGGACTCTTCCCTGCTGATGGCGCTCGAACAGAGCCTTAGATTCAGAATTAGGCGGTAGATCATCTTCTTTTTTATGTTTCATCCTTTTGTAACGGTAATCTACAAACGCAACATGGTCTATTTAGTATAATTCACTACAATTAACACAGCATATACAATCGGTACAGATTATACTCTCGATACTACTGCTGCTATCTAAACAATATTCACAACTATCACAAGCATTACAATGTAGTCGAAACAATCTGAACAAAAAACGCAGTTCAATTACCGCAGTCATTGCAAGTTGAACACTGACTGCATTCTATACAGTCCTTACATTTGTGACAGTCATAACATTCTTTACAGTCGATACATTCAAACATGTATTTATAATTTAAACAATATAACCAATCAATGGCATCTACCACGTTAATTGATCGAACAGTATCTTTACAAAACTAACAGTTTACGTTTCGCTTTCTGAATTAAATCCCCTTTCACGTCGCTGCCGTTTAAAGATAACCACGCCGCGTGAGCCGCGACTAATTTGGCATATTCGAATTGGGTGGCAAAGCTTAGATCCATTTTGGAAATGGGGCATTTTAGGATTTTTTTTTCAGAATTTTCGGAAAGGGAATTTTGGTGCGAGGAGTTGAGATTTTTTTTGTAGATTGGGAATTTTGGGGATTTTTTGGTTTTGGTGAGGGGGGTCGGGTTGGTATCCAGAGGAGGAGGGTGCTCCTTAACCTCCCTAGGGTCTCGGGTGGGTACCCGACTAGATTAATGCTAGAACTCTCATATCCCTACTACTACCCTACGGGGCGGATACCTTGCCTTTGTTGTAGTTTCTCAAGTGTCGAAGTTTACTCCAATGAATTGACATGACGAAGCGTCCTTGACAGCTTTATCATCTTGGTGAATGTCTAGCTGGGTAGGAGTCTTGGTACCTTTTGGTTTGGTTGCTTCTTGAATTGCTATACAGCTTACGCTCTCTGAAACAGTGGTAAAGCTTGTTCAAAGTCCGGTTCTGATTGTGGAGCGATTTGAGAGTTCATGTCGAATTGATACCCCGGTTGCACATCCTTAGTTGCAATTTGTACGTTATTGTTGTAACCTTCATAATGTACCGATTCTCAAGTCCATGTCTGAAGGCACTAGGCTACAAAGGACTACAAAGTTCAAAGGAGTTTTGGCGTAGTCTTGAGACTGTTCGATCGACTGTTTGAGATCTGGAACTGAGTTGATCAGAGAATTTATAATGGTAACAAACTACTGTTGAGCATCTATCCTTGTGCCTGGGGCTAACACGCTGGCTTTTGTTTGCGCTTGTGCTCGCAAACAACGCATACACGTAAGCCCTTACAGATTCGTTGACTTTTCTAACTCCAATGTCAGTGAGCTTAGACTTGCGTGGTAAAAAGTCCCACCAAGCTGTTTTGACAGCATCAGATTGCACTATCCATCGCACAGAAAGATCACTCTGGTGACTAGAGCAGCTGGGTGGAGGTGCCCAGCCAAATCCCGTGGTTGTTCTGCCCCGATATAGTGCACGATATTGGGCCGATGGGTACCCCCTTCATGTCCAGTCCCTATACAAACTCTAGACTATTGTTACCTAACACATCCCCCCGGAAGTCTGTAAAGAATTCCTGAGATTCCAATCAAACAATGACCAATATAAAGGCGGGGGGGTTCTCTTCGCCCCATATCTTGCATCATATGTCTGCCCCAGTCGTCTCCATGCTTATCATAAACGGGTTGAGGGTCGTAGTTCACCCCGGCACCTGTAAATATATTCCGCTTCTTATTCTGTCGTAATAATAAGCAGTGTCCCAACCGTTTGAAAATGTGTCTCGCGTTTGTTTGAAAGACTTGGTTAAATCAACGTTTAAAAAGACGACAGGTGTTTACAAACGATGCGTGGTCAAAGTGACTGTTCAATGGATCAAATATATTGTCACCAGGTATAGCTATGGAACAATCAAAAAGTATCTTTCTTATTGTGTAGAATACAAAAAATAAACAAAGCTGATACAGGTCAAGACTGTTTTTTTAAACCAAAGTCTTCCCCACACGCTGTTGTTGCACAATAAACCGTAAAATTTAACTGCTTTTGATAAAACGAAAAGGATCACTTTTCCAACGATCAACTTCTCATTGGTTTGTTATCCGTGGCAGTTTATACGCTGAAGTTATATCGGGAAACTCGGCAAAAAACGAGTTGTGTTATTTGCTTACAAGAATAAACAACTGACAGTTAACTTCCATAATTTTAAGAACTAATTTTTTAAAACCGCAAGAGAAAACTAACGTTACTTTTTGACTTTTTTTAGTTTTAAAACAAGTAATAAAAACAACAAAAGGGAAGAAGTTAGCTCACACACTTTTCACTCTACTAAAAATGAGCAGACGTTTCAATTACAAACCTACCTCGTTAGCGTTAAAAAAGGTTTTACCCTGGATATTTTAACATTGCAACCTCCACCGAAATCGATTGGAAAACTCATACCAACGGCAGACCGCCAGAAAGAAAAGAGCATTCAAAATGTAGAACTGAATTGCAATAATTGGGGGATAGCAAACCGTCAGAACCAATCACTTCAAACATAAGTCCCCGATAGACAAAATATAGATATGAGTTTATCAGAATCAATTGAACTTACAGTGCCGTTGTCAGAATTAGAGGCAGGCAGTTCGGTTTTGTTTTATGAAATAATAAGAAATTATATTCGAGCTTACGAAGCAGAAAATCTAGAAGCATTTAGCGATACGATTAGAAAACTGAATGACCTGAATTAACAAACAATAAATTTGAGAGAAGAACGTTTAATAATTATGATAGCAAGAGTAGGACCACGAGGTGAAAGACCACAAGATAACGCTTTTCTTTATCTAATGCTTTTGACCCAAGAAGAAGGCGATATTATTATAGAACTACAGCGCATTGCGCTAAAATGTATTCTAGAAGGATTTGTAAAAGACAATTCAGACAAAAGAACGAGAATAATGAGAAGCGCTCAATTTGAACCCAGAGATGCTCTTTAGTTATTACGTTGAGGCGCCCTTTATGACTTTATTAGCAAATTGATATATATCGAACGTAAGTAATATATATTGGACGAAACTGATATAAGTAGGACGAAAGAAATAAATATAGAACGAATTTGAAAACATAGAAATGACAGAACCAAACTTGTTGAAATGTATTACCAATATGAATTAGAATAAAAGGACGAAATACATATAGAACGAAAATAAAACTTGATAGAACGAGTCTGAAAATATAAAACCAAACTTGTACAAATGTATCAGCGAAACTTAAGTAGTAGGAAACTGAGAGTTCTGGACCACACACCCCTTTTCACCGTTTTCAGCAAAAACTCCTGGGTAGTACATCGACTAAAAAAATCGGGGGAATCCCCTAAAAATCTGGAATTCTAGATTTCCCCTGGTACCTCATCAACCCAAAAAATCCGGCTCTGAGACGCCGGTGAGTATATACATTCTGAGCCAAAAAATCCCCTTTTACCCACCACTTGCGCCGGCGCACTTTTCCTGTAAACAACTCGTGACTAGCACCGATCGCACCAGCAATTACTCACAAACAAAAAAGGGACTTCCCCTTGCTTGCCCGATCTGAACTTGTGACCTTTTGCTTTTAAGTTCACAACCGCCTTAAATAAATGGTCTATATATAAAAATAATAGTATATAAAAAAACATGGCGATAAAAAATGGAAGAAATTTTAGAAACCTACTTAAAAATAGAGACATGAGCAACCAAGAACAGAGACCTCTATTAAAATATTTTACTCGATTTAAGAAGGCGTTTTTAGAAGATTTTGTCAAACAATATAACGTTCCGCTACCGGCACCTAAAAGTAAACTTCATACAAGATTAGAACTCATCGACGCTATCAAAGATGATCAGAAACAATTTAGGTATCTTCCGCGCCAATCATATCGGCAGCTGTTGAAAACGGTGAAAAAATATAATATTCCTTATGCAAACAAAGACAGATATGTCAAACAGGACTTTATTGATGCAATTAAAGCTTACACTCAGCCCGAGCAAATTGCGGAAGTCGACATTAAAAATATAAGACGCTTTCAGGATAATTTTCGCAATTGGGAATTGATACCTCGTTTCTTTGAATATGACCTCATACACTTTTTTGATTTTTACAAAACTTTCATCGAGAAAAAAGCTTTGGAAGAACTAAATGAAATTGGCCCATATAAATTGCAAACAAATATCAAAGTTCAGTATAGACTGGAAAAACCTGAGAAAGTTGAATTTGGCGTATTCCCCTTTCCGAGCGACAACGATGCAGTCGCAAATAAAGCCGACGTTACAAATGCACTCACTGAACAGAGAGAAAAACAAATAAAAGAGGTGGAGGCTCATACACAAAAAGGCTTGGGTTGGATCTTTGACAAAGTCGTCGCTTTTTACATCAACGTGGTTAAATATAATCCAATGGGTTCTTCTTACATTCCATTGCCTAAGGAACTGTTAGACAAAAAAGCAATCATAAACGTACAAAATAAAGATCAAGAATGTATCCGATGGGCGTTGCGGGCAGCTTTAAAGTTATATTCAGACGACGTTAAAAGTCAGTTGGAAACAAATCCAAAATATAAAATACATGACGAGCGGCCTTCAACTTACATGCCGAAGGCGTCAGATGGTTTAAATTTTACAAACGTAAGCTTTCCAACACCCATATCTCAGATCCCACGCATCGAATCGCAAAATAACTTGGCGATCAATGTGTTTGGTTACACCAAAAAAGACGGTCTTTACATTCTTTACAAAAGCAAGCGTCCAGAAGAACCAATCAATTTACTTTACTTTAACAAAGGTGAAGCGAACCACTACTGTTGGATTAAAAACTTTTCTCGGTTGACGGGTGGCATCAACAAACACAACGGTCAAAAACACTGGTGTTCTAATTGCATGTCGCATTTCCAAACGGAAGAAAAGTTAACCAGACACAAAGAAGATTGTCAAGGCTTAAACGTTCCCACATGTACGGTCGAGTTGCCGGTCAAAGGCGAGAATATACTCAAGTTCAAAAATTACAAAAATAAACAAGATGTTCCTTTTGTCATTTACGCCGATTTTGAGTCTGTTTTAGAAAAACAGATACAAACACTCTCAAACACAGATTCACAAGCCTTGCAGATACTCATATGCGGTCGTTAGATGCGATGGTGAATGCACTTCACGAGATATTTATAGAGGTAAAGACGCGGCTACCAAATTTGTTCAATCACTTTCTCAGGAAACAGAGAAGATCAACGAAACGTTTAAAAACAAAGCGAAGTTGATATGGTCACCCGAGTTACAAAAAATCTACGAAAATTGTAATAGATGTTGGATCTGCGAAAAGTTGATGAAAATGAAAAAGAAGAATCTCGATGCCCATGTGATATTCCAAATGAACCAAAAACAAAATCTGACAAAATTGATTTCTGTCATAAAAATGAAGCTGGGTTCAGAGAATGGGTATGTTTAGATTACAAAAAGCCCATCAATAATATTAGAAAGGTCAGGGATCATTGTCACGTGACGGGGAAGTACCGAGGCCCTGAGCACGCCAGTTGTAATCTCAAGTTAAGAATAGTGGCCGATCAAACACCTATTCCGGTGATCTTACATAACTTAGAAAAATATGACGCACATTTAATCATGCAAGGCGCCCACAAATTTTACGGGAAATCAATTAAGTTGATCGCTAAAAATACTGAAAATTACATTTCATTTTCTTTTGGCCAACTCAGATTTTTAGACTCATTTCATTTCATGGCGGCTTCGCTAGATCGGTTGGTTAAAAATTGTTCACCCGATGATTTTAACTTATTATGCGAAAGGTTTCCAAATAAGAGTCATTTACTCTTGGAAAAAGGAATTTATCCCTATGAATATATCGATTTCAAGAAACAAAACTCCCGCCTATAGGCGCTTTCTATAGCTCTCTGAAGCAGGGAGGAATAACCGAGCAAGAATACGCTCGTGCGGAAACAGTATGGCAAGCCTTTGGTTGTAAAAACATAGGCGACTACCATGACCTATACGTGGAAACGGACGTTTTATTCCTAGCGGCTGTTTTTGAAAACTTCCGTAAAGTCTGTAAGAAGAACTACGGCCTTGAGCCAGCCAACTATTACACATCACCAGGTCTATCGTGGGATGCATTGTTAAAGCATTCGGGTATACAATTGGAACTACTGACAGACATTGATAAGCATTTGTTCTTTGAAAGGGCAAAAAGGGGTGGAATTTCTTCTGTAGGAGACAAACGATATGCAAAGGCCAATAATCCAGAACTACCCGATTACGACCCAAATAAGCCAGAGTCACAGATCATGTACCTAGACGCAAATAATTTATACGGCTGGGCGATGAGCAAATATCTGCCTGTAGGGGAATTTACCTGGGAAACAGACTTAGAAAAATTTACGTACTATTACATCCAAGAGTTGCGACTAACTGACGACTACGGTTACATGTTTGAGATTACTGTGGCGCCGCGCCCCTCCGACGAAGGCGAGGGCGCCCTCCTCCTCGAGGCGCGGTGCGTCGGACGGCACGCCGGAGAGTCCCTGAGCGGCTAGGGACGAGTCCGTTGGGACCGAAGTATACCGTCCCCCAAGAAAGTTGGTCTTCGTCGAGATGATGGCTAATCTGATTGGTCGAAACTTAATGACGTAACCCGGACAGACCTGACTCGAAATAAACTTCGCCTGGACTCCTGACTTATATACAACAATTCACAAGCGGCTGGTTTATTCATCAACACACTCAACCAATACACCAGTAGAGGGCGCTATTGACGGGGAAACTGCGTGATTATACGTGACCGGACTTCGCCCAGAGCAGCGAACACCACAATTAATTGCGGGCATCCAGTGCCGAATCAGGGACTTTAGCAAGTCTACGGGCTTATTGTCAGGGCTGTGCTACACGCAAATCACGTCACGAGATAGCAATGCGCCCTTGCATCGACCGCAAGCTCCTTTCAGGAACTATACCGCACCACCAATCAGCCCCTCAACCTACCGAGCCCCTCAACAGCACACGCACCACTCGGACTTAGGCACAGTCACACTAGGCTAGGTGACTTCAACCCTTGCACAGGATTCTCGACCCTTACCTCAGGATCAGCCCTTTATCAGGACCACTAAGCGTAGCCTACGCGCGCCTTTTATAGCTTCCGCGCTGCTCTGACCACGCCCGCGCACGTGCTCACGTGACTAAGCAGTGACTTCCGCTGCCCTATCGCAGAACGCACAAGGCGGAGCCTATGTGCCGCGCTTGCTTAACACACAGCTATGCGCGCCTAACATCTGCCTCTGTTACTGGGCAGAGCGCCATCTATATCTTTGCACTATGCCTAGTGACTAGCGCCCTCTGTCGCGTCACATTACTATAGATTACCCGGAACGTCACCATGACAAACACAATGACTTTCCACTTGCGCCCGAAAATATGTCGGTACCGAACGAATGGTTTTCGAGCTATCAACAAAATCTAATTGGTAAAGGCGAAGCGAGTACCCTCTCGGTAGACAAACTCGTGTCTACTCTCAACACCAAAGAAAAATACGTGGTTCACTATCGTAAATTGCAAAAATATCTCAAACTAGGGTTGTGGATCAAAGAAGTTCACCGAGTATTAAAATTTCGTCAAAAGCCGTGGATGAAAAGCTATATTGACAAAAACACAAAATTGCGTAAATTGGCTAAGTCTGATTTTGAGAAAGATTTTTTCAAATTGATGAGAGCAACTCGGTATTTGGCAAGACGATGGAAAATGTCAGATATCGAATTGACGGTCATTTACTGAGGGACGTACAAGACGCTGACAAATACAGAAAATTAACTTATAAACCGAATTATAAATCGACGGTACCATTTGAGGATTGCGAGCTTTCTTTTGTGGAGATGTACCGAACCAAAACAAAATTAAATAAACCTATCTACTGTGGTGTAAGTATTCTTGATATCTCCAAAACGTTGATGTACGATTTTTATTACAACGAACTAAAAGCCAATTTTGGTGAGGGGGTACGCTTACTTTACTCGGACACTGATTCTCTATTAGTTCAAATCGAGCGAAGCTCACACGATTTAACTGGTTACCTAAACGAAAAGCGCAATTTGTTTGACTTTAGTAATTACCCGCCCGATCATCAACTTTACAGCACCAAAAATAAAAAAGTCATCGGCAAAATGAAAGACGAATTTGGTGGCAAAACAATTTTAGAAGCCGTTTGCATCAGACCAAAAATGTATTCGATTCTGACGGTCGATCAAAATTTAAAGAAGGCGAAAGGGGTCTCAAAAGTAGTAACCGAGAAACGGTTAACCCACAAGATGTATAAAAGTTGTCTATTTGACCGGGTTTCTTATTTCAATAAACAGCAATTATTTAGATCGGATAAACATCGGATGTTTACTCTGTCGCAAAACAAACTTAGTCTGTCACCGTTGGACACAAAGCGCTACATATTATCAAATGGAATCGAAACGTTAGCTTACGGGCATAAGCTAATCGAGTGAGCGAAGCGAACAACGAGCGAAGCGAGTGTTACCGAACCTAAGCTAATTCGGTAATTCGGTGTCTTCGGGTACTACCTGAAGTTCCTCTTTGACGAAACTTCTTTTGGCCCGTTTAATAAATAGTACAAAGTTGGGCCCGTTTTTATTCGCTTGCCATTCACCCGTTTAAATTGACTGGTGCTCTTTTCAATTTGGTAAACGTCTACTGACCAGACCGGATCTGTCGCCCTTCTGACGGTGCCGCCCTCTTGCTCACCCGGGTAATAGAGGTACCTAACGACCGCGTCTGGAGGAAGTGCTCTTTGGGTAGTTCTTACAGGTGCACTCGGTGTTTGGCTCGCTACGCTCGCTAATTTTATCGCTTCTGCAGGAACGGCATCGATTAAACGCATTTTTTCCTCATTTAACAATTTCACGACCTGGGGCAAACGCTCTACCCATTCAACGTTTCGCTCACCCACGTTTAACATCTCTTGAGCGTATTGGTGGCCGAACAAACGCTCGGCTAAAGTGCGGTTAAACCTTTCCACGATTCCTTGCGATCTGTGTACCCCAGGTTCACCCACTTGAATTTGTACTTTATTTTTCGTCATTAACTTTTTAAACTCACCTTTGAATTCGGATCCCGAGTCCACCATTACGAATTTGGGCCGGGTCAGAGGTGATCGCTCGTAAATTTTCTTGGTCGCTTCGGTTACATGTTCGGCGGTTTTACTGGTCAACGGCTCGGCTTCTTTATACCTGGAACCCACGTCTACCACGGTCAAAGCGTACTTAAACGTTTTTCTTTTAACGCGGTCCCAGGGTAAATACAAAACGTCCATTTGATGCGCGTAATTAGGTTTGACCGATTCTGATTGCAATATTGTGGGCCTGGGTACGTAATGTGGTGCGGGTAAATATATTTGCCAAACGGCCTGCTTTTTAAGCCAGATCCTGATAACTGATTTGTCAGCACCAGTCTTTTCGTGTAGATGATCGACCGCGCTTTCTCCTCGCCAGTAACCCTGTGGGCTGTAAAATAGCTTTTAAAAGTTTGGTCCATTTTAAAATAAGTTACGCAAATCGATAAGCTAACAACCCCACCAAGGCCGTCACAGATATAATCCGAACAAACTTGCGAATTTTTTGATCTTCGGGAGGCTCGTAAAAATCGGGTAACTTAGGCTCTGGCGGTAACGGCGTAATACTCTTACCGGTCAATTCCGAATACGCTCGTAAGGCTTCGTCCACGTTTACAAATGTCTGCTGACTCGCGCGTTCTTGTCGCATTTGTTCGTTTAAAAAGTCTAGCATGTGTACGCGGTTTTGTTCCCACTCTTGTTTTGCATGCGCCAATTGCTCCAACGCTAGGTCGTGACGCTTTCTTTCTTCGTCGACTTTACTTTTTGATAAACTGCTAAATAAAAAATTTGAGCCCGTGAATGCCAAGGCGTTTACTATCGCTCCTCCAACCATCATTAAAGCACTAGCCATTTTTAAAATAAGGTTAAATTAAATGAATAGCGAAAATAAAGATCAAGTTAAAGATCAACTGTTGGAGATCAATAATAAATTAATCGAGATTCAAACTGTCCAAACGGAGATTCAGCAGATACTGGGTGATATTTGCGCCGATATAGATCACATTGGTGATATGGTTTTAGAGATCCAAAGTGAAAAATACGAAGATCTGTTTTTTACGGTCGGTGTATCCTTAATCGCGTTTTCTTTTTAAAATAAAATAAAACTACTATATTATTAAAAGTAATATGTCACAACAATACGCCAAAAAGCTAAACCCGAGTCGCAGGCTTAAAGTTCCTCGCGCGATCAAAGGCGAAAGGCGCGAAGTCACCATTACACATAATCCGAGCACAATAGCTGCGGGTCACACGTTAAACGTAAATTCCTGGCCCTAGGCATCTACGACATCATTGTACCCGGCGCAGCAAAGTTGGCTTTTAAACTCGATCTAGACGGCGGTGCGGACGTCAACAGGATAGTTTATAACAACGTGGCGAGAAACCTGGTTTCGGAAATAAACGTGAGTCTACAGGGAAACAAAATCGTAAGTTACCGGGATGCGGACGTATTTCACAATTTTAAGGACAATTGGATACCTCTGTCGCGGACGAAAAATACGGCATACTTTGGTTTGGAAAAAGGAAAACGTGGCCAAGATACGTCTCGGTGCTGACGATAAAAACGAAGCTGCAAACAACGGTAAAGACAAGGCAATCGCCGATGCTTTTAAAAATCGATATGCGATTCCATTGGACACGCCTATGTTGACGGCTCATTCTCCGTTCTACCCGTCGTGGTTTAAAGAGCCTCTGACGTATCAACTAACTTTTAACGATCACGACAAAGTAGTCAACTCGACCGATACAGCCGCAGAATACTCCATTTCGGACCTGACCCTAGAATACGAAGTTGTTACTAATCGAGACCTGGCGCAAACCATGAGGAATAAAAAACGATGTATTACCTATTCGACCGAGTGCATTCCTGGAAGAAGCAAGCGGTAAACAAGTCTGATACGCTACGGAACATCATCATCGACCAGACGATAAAGAGCTTGAAAGGAATTTTGATCCTGTTTAGAGACCCGGTTATCAAAAACCCGCAAAAATTTTATAATCCGCATATAACGAAAACGATTGTGACGGTCGAAGGTAAACCGAATCAATTGTACTCTCAGGGTCTGTTTGAATACCAACATTGGAATGAAATTACAAAATATTTTGGCGATTCGGATAGAGAATCGGCGAGAGCGGTGGTTAAAGATTTAAACTTAACCGGAGTAGATATGGCCGAATACTTAAGAGATAAGTATGGTCTCTGGCTCGATTTCAGAAGTTCTGACGATAACAGCGCTCATGCATCTGGTAGACCACTCGGTAGAGGAGGGGACATTTCTATACAGATGGAAAGAACGGCTGAAACCGAGGGGCCTCTAACGATGTACATGTTCCTGGTGATGGATTCTCAACTCACAGTCGAAGAAGGAAACTTCAAGAGTTTGGTTTATTAAAATTAAATGAGCGAGGCGAACGAGCGAAGCGAGTATCACCTGAGCGAGATGTATAATAATCCGCACTGCGCCTTAATCGTGGGTAAGACGGGCAGCGGGAAAACTAACTGGATTTTAAATCTTTTAGAAACCGAGTATAAATTGTATATATGTATATAATGTATATAATACACCGACAAAAACGTTTACCCGTGCGATTTAGATCAGGAAAGACTAGAATTAAACGAGGCAATCGAACTTTATCAAAAAATATTCGACGGGGTGAATACTTTGTTTATTATCGACGATTGCGCGGCCGATCAATTTATTGAGTACCGAAAGAGGTCTAAGAGTAGCAATACGTGCGCTTTGTCTAAGATGGCGTTCTCAGGCCGACATTATAACCATTCGTGCTGGCTACTTACGCAAAAGTACAATTCGGTGCTAAAAGACTTCCGAGAGAATACTGCTTGGACCGCGATATTCCACTGCAAGGATCGAAAATGACTAGACGAAAACGACGTAGTACCGGACGAAAAGAGAAAGGAAATTAAAAGGTATTTACGAGACGTGAAATTTAGCAAATTGGTGTTAAATACAGAACCGCCGCTTAGTTATTTAGTTCATTAAAAAATTTGCTTTACTTTAACTTACTTTTTGTTATAACTGGGCTATGTCAGCCTGGCTTTAAATAATTTTATTTTAGTTATAATAAATAAGCAACAATGTTAGAGCTAGTTCAGATACTTATTCAACTAGTTATAGCAGCTAACTTGACCTACTACACGGTCGAGTACATACGGTTAAAGCACACCTACAAGAAATTTAAAAATCATATAATTAAATGGACGATATTAAATCTATACTGGCCGAGCGAAGCGGAGCGAGCAGTGAACCAACCGAGCACCAACCAAACGTCAAAGATAGACTCTGTTCAATAGTTGCGTCAGGCGAGAGTAAAAAAATATCTCGGCTAAGAATACTCGATCAAGGAGATTGAAGCATTATCCTCCAAAGACCAAGAAAAGCTTTTCAATTTGTACGAAGTTAAATTTGGCAAAGAGATCGTTAAAACCCTTGGCCACGCGATTTTGAGCCTTTATTCTCGCCTGCTCGGTATAGCTACTCCAATCGATCTCCTGGGATTCAACGTCAACTTGAAATCAGAAGAAGCGCTGACTGGGTCGGAACATATTTTACGGTCTCTGTTTTTCGTGAATACATATTCTAGTTCCGTTGCATTCTTTACAAATATATCTTTCTTTACCGTGTTCACAAATGGATGTTCCATCACATTCAATGCAACGATATTTTCGTTTCCCGTGTTCACATTTATTTCTGTCTTGATAAATCTTAACTTTTTTAATGCACTCATTACAATTTATATTTGTCTTTCCGTTTTTCTTTATTTTAAAATTAGAAAAATCTTTTGATTTTTTACAGATACTACAAATGTTAGTTTCGTTTGTTGTCATTCTTATTTTTTACGTTTTAATAAATTATTTTTTAAATTTTTTTTACGTCTTAATTCAAACCGTTTATGTAAAAACCTTGTATAACGTAAAACAAATTACGCTAACGACAACGGCTCCGACGGTTAATGATAGTTTTTCTTCGTTGTGCGAGTCTAAAGGCTTACTTAAAACTGGCTTTACAATTGGCTTTACAATTGGCCTCGGTAAAATTGTTGGTTTCGGTTCTTTTTTGTTCACCTCGGTCGCTTCTTCATTAAAATCAGCTTCTTCGTTCAAACTCGGTACGTATCCAGTCTTCATATCCTCAGTCGCGATTTGTAAATTATTGTTATATCCCTCAAAAGTGCCGATGCGTAAGTCCATGTCCGAGGGCACCGGGTATAAACCCGGGGCGACTACAAAATTCAAAGGCGTTTTCGCGTATTGTAACGAATCTTGGAATTGGTCGATCGACTGTTCGAGATCGGGGTCCGAATTGATTAAAGATTCCACGATCGTAATAAATTGCCGTTGCGCGTCTAATCCGGTGCCGGTGGCCAAAACGCTGGTCTTGGTCTGCGCCTGCGCCCAGAGTAACGCGTAGACGTAAGCTCGAATTGATTCGTCTACCTTGGTGATTCCCACGCCTGTCAACCGAGACTTTTTAGGAACAAAATCCCACCAGGCCAAAGTAACCGCGTCCGACTGCGAAATCCAGGTTACCGTGTAGGTACTCGCGTGACCTGAGCCTTTAAGCGGTTTAGCCCAGCCGAATCCCATGTAAGTAGATCCCGCATATTTACCGTTGGTCACGTGTAAGTCGTGCGCGTCGTAGTTTTTACCCGGGACAGGTATATATCCATTGTCGTAATAATAAGCGGTGCCTAATCTGTTCGACAAAGTGTCTCTTGTTTGTTTGTACGATTTGTTCGGGTCTACTCCGTATAAAAGGCACGTGTCGGTAAACTTCCGATGGTCGTAATTATTGTGTAACGCGTCAAATACGTCGTCGCTCGGAATGGGCATCACACAGTCGTAAAATATTTTTCGTACGGTGTAATACACGTGAAAGTTAAATAAAGCCGAGACGTACGGTTGGCGTCAGACAGCAGATCAAAGCCCACACCGCAGGCCGTCGTCGCGCAATAGACCGCAAAATTCAATTGATTTTAGTAAACCGATATCGAGCTTCATCCGTGGTTACTTTCGGTTATTTATACGCGTGCGTTAAATTTGGAAACTCGGCTGTAAAGGAATTGTCTTTGTTGACTACAATGTTTAGACTACTAAAATTGCCTCCCATTTATTTTAAAAGACTTTTAAAAAGAGGGGCTGTTGGAAAGACCATGTTTTGATAAGCGGGTGGAAGTTCTGGTAATTTTGAGCACCTTAAAAATTCTGGTTTTTCTTCAAACTTCGCCGACTTTGTAAAACTTATTCGCCAGATTTTTCATAAGATCTTTTTTTAAAACCGCCGCCCGTTCGTTGGCTAGCGCTTCGGCTCTTTCGTTAACTTGACGTTTGAATTCTTCTTTAGATGTTTCCCTAGTTTCTTTCAATTTTGTAGAAGAATTTGATCTGATCTTTTCTTTTATCTCGTTAAACTTTTTCAGCTCGGATAAAATAGGGACAAATTCCTCCTGGGATATGTCACCGTCTTCAATCGCGTGAGATACGTATTCCTCAATGGTGTTTAATTTAGCGTCTGCCAACATTCTAATTTGGTCGTGTTTTTTAGGTTGTTGGGTGAGTCTACGAGAAGCGTACTTTAGAATCGCATAAGCGCCAAACGCACCGATAGCGATGCCTTCCACCACTAGTCCGATGGGCCCGGTAACGACTCCCAAAATGGCGGGAATGCTGACGCCTGCTGAGGTCGCGCCCAGGGCTTCCACGCCGTACTCCACGTATCCAATGCGGTTAAAAGTCGTTTGATCTTTTTGTAACTACTTTCCCTCGCGTCGCGTTCTCTTTGGATTTGAAATTTAATTTCTTCGATCTTTCTGAGTCTGTAAATTTTGGTTTCCGCTTGTTCAGCCGAGTTTAAAGTCAAATCCGGGTGTTTACTTAAATCTGGGTATATGTTAGTCGTCATTTTTTATTATAATATTACTTTTATAATTACGCGTTTTATATTATATTTAACTCGATAATTACTCCACTGTTTTCGTTTTGTACCAATTCCCCACTTTCCAATTTGATGTAAAAAGTTAACTCGTCTATATTTCTCCGTTGCAATTTCTTGGGCACATCAAAATCGCTACGAAAATATTGATATGTTGAAATAACTTGTAACAAATCAAACGATCGCCCGTTATAAAAAATAGTCAGCGTCCAATTGAGGACAATAAATAAACGCGAGTTGATTCGATTCCAACGTATAACCACTTTCAAATAAAATGTTTTTAACTAAGATTACCTTATCACCATTTAAATCATTGATGGTGTTTTTCAATTTAAACGTTTGAGGATTTTAGCATAAGTAAAACGTGTGATTCTCCATTTTATTATATACGTTTTGAAAATTTATCGAGGGCGTTTTCCCAGTGCTTATCCGAAACTTGAAATAGATCTTTCACTTTAGATTCGGTTTCCCCGGTTGTCTCTTGATAACACCCCGCGATCAAAGCCTTCAACGGTCTACCTCTAGAGATCTTACCGTTTAAAACTTGGTTTAACTTATATTCTACTTTGCCCGCCTCGCCGTTTTTAAAGCAAATGTTACACTTTTGCAACGTTTTTCTAGATTTTGGTGGTGGCGGTTTCCTCCAAACGTGATGCTTGTAATATCGATCTCCCATGTCGGCGGGGGTATAAGAAGAAACCCACCCAAAAATTAGACTGCAATGTTTACAAGCGTTTCTTTCATCTATTTCAACTATTTGGTGGTTACAAGCGGGTATCGGTTTACTTTGTTTTTGAGATCCTGCTATGTGTACTTCCTTTAGATTCAGCAAGTGACAAAGTACCGCATCGGTCATTTTATATAAGGGTTTATTTATTTAAGGTAAAAAAAAATAACCCCAGTTATTCCGAGGAATAACCGAGGTTAAATTGATTTTTCAAATTTAATCGACTTTTAATTCAAATCCGCTAAACGCTTGCAACACCGACTTACTCGAAATTAGACCGTCGTTTCTAATTTTCAACATTGCCGCTGTCACTCTATACCTAACGCTGGCTCCGCAAGACAGTGAACCGTGGGTACCGCAGTATACGTCTTTTGCACAAATAAATGATTGCGCGTTGCATCTTTTATTATATAAATATATGATATTTGACGAGTCGATGGATCTTTTTTGTGATCAAATAGCGAAGCATAGGGATCTATTTTAACGTATATTTGGTTTTTAGCCGTATAAGGCGGTTTAACTACATATTCGATCTTGTTCAATTCCTCGATATCGCAACTAGCTTTGTAGGCGTTTACGGTGTTAGACGGGAGATTAGACCCTTGAGACTCGATAAATTTATAAACGGCCAAATTTTGTGATCAAGTATGTCCGCGGTAGGTGATTGTATCTGGTAACAAATTTGACGGCCTTGAATGTTTTCAGGGGTTTTATCCCGAGTGCCGTATTTGTAAAGTGGGTTTATACCGTAACATGGTTCTATCGTCATAATCAACAGGCGTTTGTTTTGGCCGTTGTGATGGTAAAAAATGGGCGAAGTGTAGACCCCTTCTTTAACCACGGGTTTTAAAATAATTAATTTACTCGGGTCAAATAGACCATAGGTAACATTGGGATCGCAGTTGTCGGCATTGAGACGCTCGTAGTCGTCTGAAACGATAAATACTTGAGTTGACATTGTTCTGATTTTTCCCGCTTTTCCCAAAATTTTTTTTCATTTTTATTCTGGTGGGATTTCTACTTTAATGTTCGACGTCGGCGTCGTATTTAATAATTAATCCAATTTTGTATAAGTCCGCGTCGAGTTTAGTCGATGAATCGGGCAGTGGCTCGTTCTCTCGTGCGTGTCTAAGCTTTTTATGCTCGCCGTCTACAAGCACCACGTGATCCATTCCTTCCAACTCAACACAATTTACGCAGCAGGTGCAGTACGTACAACCAAAACATTCGATACAATGGGCGCAATCGTAACAGTCCTCGCAACTGTCTAAGGCATTTGAATTTCGGCAGTCGTATGAATTAAAACAAGCTACGCAATTTATACATCTACCGCAATCGTCGCTGGTGGAGCAGTCTTTACATCTGACACAATCGTTACATTGGTGGCAATTGTGGCATCCTTTACAATCGGTGCATTTGCGTAAACTTTTGGAATTTAAACAACGAAAGCAATCGTATGAATCTATCAAGTCGATCGAATTTCTCGTATCTTTGCAGAAATAACAATTCACGTTTGTAGTTTTATCTACCATTTATTTTTATGTATTTTTATTATTGTTTATTTTTTTTTTCGTTTTTTATAACGAGTCCAGGTCGACGGGAAGTCCCTTTTTTGTTTGTGAGTAATTGCTGGTGCAGGCCGGTGCTAGTCACGAGTTGTTTACAGGAAAAGTGCACCGGCGCAAGTGGTGGGTGAAAGGGGAGTTTTGTCTCAGAATGTATATACTCACCGGTACCTCAGAGCCAGATTTTTTGGGTCGATGACCTACCGGAGGAAATCTAGAACTCCAGATTTTAGGGGATTCCCCCGATTTTTTGAGTCGATGTACTACCCAGGAGTTTTTGCTGAAAACGGTGAAAAGGGTTGTGTGCTCCAGAACTCTCAGTTTCCTACTACTACTTATAAATCTAAAACCTAGATTTATATACATGACGAAGCGCTGACTCTACCGGTGGTGATATGGTGCAAATCAAGTTCGTCCTATATTTATTGGTTTGGGTTGTATGTTTATTTGTTTTGGTAACATATTTCCACAAGTTTGGTTCTATATTTTAAGATTCGTTCAATATAGTTTTATTTTCGTTCTATATTTACAGCTTTCGTCTTAAATTTGTTAGTTTTGGTTTTATTTTTATTTTTTTAGTCATATATTTCTACAAGTTTGGTTATATATTTTCATATCCTTTTTTGCAGTTTTATATTCGTTCTATATTTATAACTTTCGTGCCATATTCATAAAATTTGGTTTTATTTTAATCCATATTGATAATATCTTTAAACATGTTTGGTTCTATCATTTCTATGTTTTCAAATTCGTTCTACATTTATTTCTTTCGTCTTACGTATATCAGTTTCGTCCAATATATATTACTTTCGTTCGATTTATATCTATTTGCTGATAAAGTCCTAAAGGGCACCTCATACACACGGGCGACATCTGGAAATGTTTTGCAGCCTATGGAGAGCGTGGTAACATCGTCATTCCTCAGGGATTTTACGACGTTCACTGGTTTGAATTTGTTTAAATACAATTCCGCGCGTAAGTTTTGAAGTACAGCAAGACTCAAATTTAGTTACAATTATGATAACAGACAAAAATCTTAAATTGCATTTGGGTAAAGAAGTCTCAAAACTGTTAAACCTACCAAAAGGTACAGTAATTGTTACTTACAAAGGCAAAATAAACGTAAACCCTTTTAATGAGCTTTGGAGACACTGTTGCGAGTTGAACACGAGTTAAAACTGCTTTAACGGTCGACCTTCAGATGTGTTGTGCTCTATCACAGACCCAAGCATTACAGCAGAACCACTTAAAACCGGTAAAATAACAACTTTCCATTTTTCAGTGACGTGAGAAACGACAGGGGAAGTGATTAACAATAAAGGAGCTGGAATTTCGATCGAGTTAGTGGTGACTTGAGTTTTGCCACTCACAAAATGGTTTCAAGTGAATAATTAAAAAGAAACCACGAGTAATAATCCTCAAGAGTCAAGTCAGCCAGAGTTACCAAAAATCAGCGAGAGAAGCGTGCAAGATGACCAAACAAAACTCTACAGACTCAAAAAGATTGAAGACATAAAGAAAGAGATCGTTAAAGAGCGCAGCGCGAGAGAAACCACTCCCAAATTCGGAGGGTTGTAAAAAGATGGGGGGTCGTTTTACGTTTGAGGAGACTGAGTGGGTTTGTCGTCACTGTTATAAAAAAACAACCCAAGGGTTTTCCTCCAAAATACAGTGAGCAAGAAACTGAAATGAGCACTTCGGCACCACCAGCGAGTGAGTAAAAACCAAACTTGTCTCGTTTCAAATTGAAACGAGACAAATTAAAACTTGTTTTTCTTAAAATCCCCCTCGTCGCTACCCGTAGCAAAGCGAGAGCAGCGAGAGGAGCGCAGCGAGGCAGTGAGAAGAGCGCAGCGAGGTGAGCCGAGCCGCTACAACAGGAGCAAAGCGACTACAATTCTATTCCTTAGACCAAAACCAGGGGCACTGTTAATTTTATTTTTTATTATAAAACTTAGACAAATGGGGTATTTAGGCAGTTTACCCTGATTAGGTATCCAGGTATGACGTGACAGAGGGCGCTAGTCACTAGGTGCGGTGCAAAGTTACAGAAAGCGCTCTGCCCAGTAACAGAGGCAGATGTTGGGCACACATAGCTGTGTGTTAAGCAAGCGCGACGCATAGGCTCCGCCTTGTACGTTGTGCGATAGGGCAGCAGAAGTCACTGCTTGGTCACTGAGCGCGGGCGTGGTCACAGCAGCGCAAAAGCTATAAAGGGCGCGCGCAGGCTAGGTCTAGTCGTCTTGATCAATGGCTGATCCTGAGGTAAGGGTCGAGAATCCAGTGCAAGGGCTAAAGTCACCGTGCCTAGTACATAGTGTGACTGTGCCTAAGTCCCGAGTGGTGCGTGTGTCGTTGAGGGGCTCGGTAGGTTGAGGGGCTAATTGGTGGTGCGGTATAGTTCCTGATAGGAGTTTGCGGTCGATGCAAGGGCGGATTGCTATCTCGTGACGTGAGTTGCGTGTAGCGCAGCCCTGACAATAAGCCCCGTAGACTTGCTAAAGTCCCTGATTCGGCACTGGATGCCCACAATTAATTGTGGTGTTCGCTGCTCTGGGCGAAGTCCGGTCACGTATAATCACACAGTCTCCCCGTCAATAGCGCCCTCTACTGGTGTATTGCTTATATATATATATTGCTTATATAAGTCAGGTCTGTCTGGGTTACGTCATTAAGTTTCAACCAATCAGATTAGCCATTATCTCGACGAAGACCAATTTTCTTGGGGGACGGTATACTTCAGTCCCAACGGACTCGTCCCCAGCCCCACAGGGACTCTCCGGCGTGCCGTCCGACGAGCCGCACCTCGAGGAGGAGGGCGCCCTCACCTTCGTCGGAGGGGCGCGGCGTCACAAATTGGTGTCAGAAGTGGGATCATCCTCGAAGGTTTTGTTTACAGAGAGTTTTGAGTTCCAGTTTCCTGTGATTTGATTGGCAGATGCAGCAGCTACTGTGGGCGTCAACTGCGTTAGCTTTGGTTTGCATTGTGTTGGCTGTCATTTACTTTTGGTACGTTCGGCTTGTTCATCGAAGAGATAGGAGGTACTTCCGTTGGTTGAGGTCTGAAAGAGTTGATCCGCCGGCTTAGTACGAGGTTGAAACAGCAGTATGAATGGTAGCTCAAGTGAGGGGGACTTGCACAGGTCCCGGGTGGAGGTTCAGTTGTTG